>NC_091170.1:38404093-38534093 GCF_040958095.1 Procambarus clarkii
CACACACCACACACACACACACACACACACACACACATTTTGCGGATGACGCAAAATTAATGAGAAGAGTTGTGACAGACGAGGATTGTAGGATCCTCCAAGAGGACTTAAACAGGCTGCAGAGATGGTCAGGGAAATGGCTACTGGAGTTTAACACCAGTAAATGTAAAGTTATGGAAATGGGATCAGGTGATAGGAGACCAAAGGGACAGTACACAATGAAGGGGAACAGCCTACCTGTAACGATTCGAGAAAGAGACCTGGGAGTGGATGTGACACCTAATCTAACTCCTGAGGCACATATAAATAGGATAACGACAGCAGCGTACTCTACACTGGCGAAAATTAGAACTTCATTCAGAAACCTAAATGAGGAGGCTTTTAGGGCGCTTTACACTGCCTACGTGAGACCAGTCTTAGAGTATGCCGCGCCATCATGGAGCCCCCACCTGAAGAAACACATAAAGAAACTGGAGAAGGTTCAGGGGTTTGCGACGAGGCTTGTCCCAGAGTTACGAGGGATGGGATATGAAGAGCGGCTGAAGGAACTGAACTTTACGACACTAGAGAAAAGAAGGGAGAGAGGAGATATGATAGGGACATATAAAATACTCAGGGGAATTGACAAAGTGGAAATAGATGAAATGTTCACACGTAATAATAACAGAACGAGGGGACATGGGTGGAAACTGGAAACTCAGATGAGTCACAGAGATGTTAGGAAGTTTTCTTTTAGCGTGAGAGTAGTAGAAAAATGGAATGCACTTGGGGAACAGGTTGTGGAAGCAAATACTATTCATACTTTTAAAACTAGGTATGATAGGGAAATGGGACAGGAGTCATTGCTGTAAACAACCGATAGCTAGAAAGGCGGGATCCAAGAGTCAATGCTCGATCCTGCAAGCACAAATAGGTGAGTACACACACACACACACACAACACACACACACACACACACACACACACACACACACACACACACACACACACACACACACACACAACACATACACAATCATTTATACACATTAGCATACGTGATTACAAACTCCCATGGTTGTTTATATAGAGTGTAGCCCGAGCACTTAACACACAAGACACTGTTGCGAGTCAGGTTTTTTGGGGCCTCTACGAACCGTGTGATGTGATCTCTTTGTTTACCGAAAAACATCTTATTAGCATTTTATGTAAATTCAACTTTCGCAAGAGGAGTGTGTGCTTTGTTAACTTACAAGAGCCAAAACGAAAACTTATAATCTAAGTTGTGAAAGTGTCCAAAATTGTTATTAAAGTTGAACTTAGAAGAAAAGTGACGACCCCAGAACTTGATAGAGCGAAATGGTGGTGGAGTGGGGGGGGGGGGGGAATGGGGCAGGGGGAGGAGGAGGAAGAGAAGGACAAGCAGAGGAGAAGGAAGAGGAGAGAGAACTACCTGGAAGATTTGCCCTGGGTACTCTCAGAGACTCGCGCCATTTCAGCTGTTTGGACTAGAAAATTATCCGGGTACAGACTGTCCTCACTCGCCATAGATTGATACAAAAGTGTGTGCGTTACAGAGTAGGCTGATATAGAAGCTATAGATGGAGTATATACACTTCGCTATAATGGCCTGATACAGACGAGGTATACGCGGAATATACGTTCATATTATTATAGCTGGCAGAGAGAAGATAAGAGAACGGAGGCTGTGAATAACACTGAAACCAGAGTTGCAACTTAAGACTAGTTGAAGTCTACATGGAGGTTTCATACACGTGCCTGTGTGTGTGTGTGTGTGTGTGTGTGTGTGTGTGTGTGTGTGTGTGTGTGTGTGTGTGTGTGTGTGTGTGTGTGTGTGTGTAACATATGAGCGTTCGTACGCGTGCGTATGTGCGGTTTGCGAACTTTGGCTAAAACGGTAGTAGTGGTGATAGAGGTAATGGCTGGCGTGTCGGTGGAAATAGATTGCACAATCAAAGGACAATGGAGCGCCTCGTTTTTGACGGCGCATGGGAGAGAGATGTATAGGGTGATAGCAATGATAGCCCCCGTCTGGGTGAGAAGATTCTCTCTCTCTCTCTCTCTCTCTCTCTCTCTCTCTCTCTCTCTCTCTCTCTCTCTCTCTCTCTCTCTCTCTCTCTCTCTCTCTCTCTCTCTCTCTCTCTCCCCCCCTCTCCCTTCCTTTAACCATTACTAATAACATAATACCCTCACCTGATCATCCCTCATTGACTTTTAAATCACATCCGCTACCCATCCCCTCGTCCCTCAGGTACAGCAGCAGTTGGGCATTTCTCTGACACCTTCCTCTTTCTTCCTGTGCATAGGCTGATAACCTTGCATTAGCCTGGATTGAACTCCAGTAGCCACATGATGGATTTATCTTTACAGATTAGTGAGTGTGTTGAGGATGGGGTAATAGAGTGCACGCACACCTATGTGTGCTTACGACAGCTGAATGTCAGCTCTAGCTTCCCCTATTTCTTATTTCACTCCCTATTTCTTAACTATTCTAATATTGAAATATGTTTTTTTTTTTACGGTCCCTGTACACCATTGGAATATTGTGACCTTTGTTGTTGTTGGGCTGTTTCTTACCAGTTTCTCAGTGGAAAGTTCAACTTTATAATATAAATAGCTGTCCTGCTTTTCCAAAGGTTATTTACAAGGTTTATCTTATATTTCAACATATTTGGATGTCTAGTTATTCACTCATGTATGTTGAAAATACGTGATGTGAATCTTAAAAAAACACAGCCCATTCGACACACACACTAACACACACACACACACACACTAACATACACACACACTAACATACACACACACTAACACACACACACTAACACACACTAACACACACACACTAACACACACACACTAACACACACACACACTAACACACAGGGGCCTCGTAGCCTGGTGGATAGCGCGCAGGATTCGTAATTCTGTGGCGCGGGTTCGATTCCCGCACGAGGCAGAAACAAATGGGCAAAGTTTCTTTCACCCTGAATGCCCCTGTTACCTAGCAGAAAATAGGTACCTGGGAGTTAGTCAGCTGTCACGGGCTGCTTCCTGGGGTGTGTGTGTGTGTGTGTGTGTGTGTGTGTGTGTGTGTGTGTGTGTGTGTGTGTGTGTGTGTGTGTGTGTGTGTGGTGTGGAAAAAAAAAGTAGTTAGTAAACAGTTGATTGACAGTTGAGAGGCGGGCCGAAAGAGCAAAGCTCAACCCCCGTAAAAACACAACTAGTAAACACACACACACACACAACCCACGTCCACAGGAGGCAGCGGTCTGTCTGTGTCCAAAGTCTCGACCAGAACCTACACACTCCATGGCCCAGTACCCCGGTACTGGACCATTGAGCCACCCTCATGGAGCTACTGGGCCACCCCAGTACTTCGGTACCCGCCCAGACTGGTACCGGAGGTGTGGACCTGAAGGAGCCGCTCCAAGTAACAGCCTCTAGGACCAAGTTACCTCGAGAGAGAGAATGGAACACCTCCCAGAACCCCTTCCAGGTATACAGAACCCCCCCTCCAGGTATACTGAACCCCCTTCCAGGTATACAGAACCCCCCTCCAGGTATACTGAACCCCCCTCCAGGTATACAGAACCCCCTTCCAGGTATACAGAACCCCCCTCCAGGTATACAGAACCCCCCTCCAGGTATACAGAACCCCCTCCAGGTATACAGAACCCCCCTCCAGGTATACAGAACCCCCCTCCAGGTATACAGAACCCCCCTCCAGGTATACAGAACCCCCCTCCAGGTATACAGAACCCCCCTCCAGGTATACAGAACCCCCCTCCAGGTATACAGAACCCCCCCTCCAGGTATACAGAACCCCCCTCCAGGTATACAGAACCCCCCCTCCAGGTATACAGAACCCCCCTCCAGGTATACAGAACCCCCCCCCCCTCCAGGTATACAGAACCCCCCCTCCAGGTATACAGAACCCCCCTCCAGGTATACAGAACCCCCCCCTCCAGGTATACAGAACCCCCCCCCCTCCAGGTATACAGAACCCCCCTCCAGGTATACAGAACCCCCCCTCCAGGTATACAGAACCCCCCCCCTCCAGGTATACAGAACCCCCCCCCCTCCAGGTATACAGAACCCCCCTCCAGGTATACAGAACCCCCCCCCCCCTCCAGGTATACAGAACCCCCCTCCAGGTATACAGAACCCCCCTCCAGGTATACAGAACCCCCTTCCAGGTATACAGAACCCCCCTCCAGGTATACAGAACCCCCCTCCAGGTATACAGAACCCCCTTCCAGGTATACAGAACCCCCATCCAGGTATACAGAACCCCCTTCCAGGTATACAGAACCCCCTCCCAGGTATACAGAACCCCCCTCCAGGTATACAAAACCCCCCTCCAGGTATACAGAACCCCCTTCCAGGTATACAGAACCCCCCTCCAGGTATACAGAACCCCCCTCCAGGTATACAGAACCCCCCTCCAGGTATACAGAACCCCCTTCCAGGTATACAGAACCCCCATCCAGGTATACAGAACCCCCATCCAGGTATACAGAACCCCCGTCCAGGTATACAGAACCTCCCTCCAGGTATACAGAACCTCCCAGGTATACAGAACCTCCCTCCAGGTATACAGAACCCCCTTCCAGGTATACAGAACCCCCTTCCAGGTATACAGAACCCCCTTCCAGGTATACAGAACCCCCTTCCAGGTATACAGAACCCCCTCCAGGTATACTCTGAACATACTCTGGGTATACTTTTTTTCTCTGGCTTTCGTGTTGTTTTGAGATCTCTGGTTCATAGGTTACCTAATTCTTATATTATGTTTTATCCTTAGTTTAGTTTTGACTTAAATGTGTCAACCCTGTCATCTGTAATGTGTCCTGCCTGTCAACCCTGTCATCCGTAATGTGTCCTGCCTGTCAACCGTAATGTGTCAACCCTGTCAACCGTAATGTGTCCTGCCTGTCAACCTTGTCATCCGCAGTGTATTCATTCTTAAACATTTACCTTACACACGCTCGCTAACTGCTCCCTTACTGACTGACTGCATTTCCCCTTCCTTTCCACATCCCCTTCCCTCTGGCCTGCCCCTCCCCTCTGGCCTGCCCCTCCCCTCCTTTCCTACACACCCCCCCTCCCCTCCCTCACATTCCCTCCTGCCCACATTCCCTATTCCCATATATTCCCTCGTTCACCCCTCCCCCCTACAATCCGTCGTCCTCCCCCTCCCACTACAATCCCTCGTCCACCTCCTCCTGTCCCACTTCCCTCCCCCTGTCCCACTTCCCTCCCCCTCCACTGGTGACTTTCGGGTCATCTCTGGGTAATTATCATCTTAATAGAAGGCGGGACCTTAATTAATGACCTCTCCAACCTTAATCTTTGAGAAATGGCTCCAGATTATACCCCAGCGCTGAAGCGGAAATATGGCTTTGTTTTGTGCTGGTGTTCCTCCGTGGTGGTGCTGTGGTGGTGGTGGTGCTGTGGTGGTGCTGTGGTGGTGGTGCTGTGGTGGTGGTGCTGGTGGTGGTGCTGTGGTGGTGCTGGTGGTGGTGGTGCTGTGGTGGTGGTGCTGTGGTGGTGCTGGTGGTGGTGGTGCTGGTGCTGTGGTGGTGGTGCTGTGGTGGTGGTGCTGTGGTGGTGGTAGTGGTGGTGGTGGTGCTGTGGTGGTGGTAGTGGTGGTGGTGGTGCTGTGGTGGTGGTGCTGTGGTGGTGCTGTGGTGGTGGTGGTGCTGTGGTGGTGGTGCTGTGGTGGTGGTGCTGTGGTGGTGGTGCTGGTGGTGGTGCTGTGGTGGTGCTGGTGGTGGTGGTGCTGTGGTGGTGGTGCTGTGGTGGTGGTGGTGGTGGTGGTGGTGGTGGTGCTGTGGTGGTGGTGCTGTGGTGGTGGTGCTATGGTGGTGGTTGTGCTGTGGTGGTGCTGTGGTGGTGGTGCTGTGGTGGTGCTGGTGGTGGTGGTGCTGTGGTGGTGGTGCTGTGGTGGTGGTGCTGTGGTGGTGGTGCTGTGGTGGTGCTGTGGTGGTGGTGGTGCTGTGGTGGTGGTGCTGTGGTGGTGGTGGTGCTGTGGTGGTCGGTGGTGCTGTGGTGGTGGTGCTGTGGTGGTGGTGCTGGTGGTGGTGGTGCTGTGGTGGTGGTAGTGCTGGTGGTGCTGGTGGTGGTGGTGGTGCTGGTGGTGCTGTAGTGGTGGTGCTGTGGTGGTGCTGTGGTGGTGGTGGTGCTGGTGGTGGTGGTGGTGCTGTGGTGGTGGTGGTGCTGGTGGTGGTGGTGGTGCTGTGGTGGTGGTGCTGTGGTGGTGGTGCGGTGGTGGTGGTGCTGTGGTGGTGGTGCTGTGGTGGTGCTGGTGGTGGTGCTGTGGTGGTGGTGCTGTGGTGGTGGTGGTGTGGTGGTGCTGGTGGTGGTGGTGCTGTGGTGGTGGTGCTGTGGTGGTGGTGGTGCTGTGGTGGTGGTGCTGTGGTGGTGGTGCTGTGGTGGTGGTGCTGTGGTGGTGGTGCTGTGGTGGTGGTGCTGTGGTGGTGCTGGTGGTGGTGGTGCTGTGGTGGTGGTGGTGCTGGTGGTGGTGGTGCTGTGGTGGTGGTGGTGCGGTGGTGGTGGTGCTGTGGTGGTGGTGCTGTGGTGGTGGTGCTGTGGTGGTGGTGGTGCTGTGGTGGTGGTGCTGTGGTGGTGGTGGTGGTGCTGGTGGTGGTGCTGTGGTGGTGGTGCTGGTGGTGGTGCTGGTGGTGGTGCTGTGGTGGTGGTGGTGGTGCTGGTGGTGGTGCTGTGGTGGTGGTGCTGTGGTGGTGGTGGTGCTGTGGTGGTGGTGGTGCTGTGGTGGTGGTGCTGTGGTGGTGGTGCTGTGGTGGTGGTGCTGTGGTGGTGGTGCTGTGGTGGTGGTAGTGGTGGTGGTAGTGGTGGTGGTGCTGTGGTGGTGCTGGTGGTGGTGGTGCTGGTGGTGGTGGTGCTGTGGTGGTGGTGCTGTGGTGCTGGTGGTGGTGGTGCTGGTGGTGGTGGTGCTGTGGTGGTGGTGCTGTGGTGGTGGTGGTGCTGTGGTGGTGGTGGTGCGGTGGTGGTGCGGTGGTGGTGCGGTGGTGGTGCTGTGGTGGTGGTGGTGCTGTGGTGGTGGTGCTGTGGTGGTGGTGGTGGTGGTGGTGCTGTGGTGGTGGTGTGGTGGTGGTGGTGCTGTGGTGGTGGTGGTGGTGGTGGTGGTGCTGTGGTGGTGGTGTGGTGGTGGTGGTGCTGTGGTGGTGGTGTGGTGGTGGTGGTGCTGTGGTGGTGGTGGTGGTGGTGGTGCTGTGGTGGTGCTGTGGTGGTGGTGCGGTGGTATCACAACTGTGTGTGTGCATTCACCTAGTTGTGTTTGCGGGGGTTGAGCTTTGTTCTTTCAGCCCGCCTTTCAACTGTCAATCAACTGTTTACTACTTTTTTTTCTACACACACACACACACACACACACACACACACACACACACACACACACACACACACACACACACACACACACACACACACACACACACACACACACACACCAGGAAGCAGCCCGTGACAGCTGACTAGCTCCAAGGTACCTATTTACTGCTAGGTAACAGGGGCATTCAGGGTGAAAGAAACTTTGCCCATTTGTTTCTGCCTTGTGCTGGAATCGAACCCGCGCCACAGAATTACGAGTCCTGCGCGCTATCCACCAGGCTACCAAGCCCCTGTGTGTGTGTGTGTGTGTGTGTGTGTGTGTGTGTGTGTGTGTGTGTGTGTGTGTGTGTGTGTGTGTGTGTGTGTGTGTGTGTGTGTGCGCGCGCACTCGAGATCAGTCTATCTACTCATTGCAACTGCTGAGAACAGCAGCATCATTGTCAGCAGTTGCAGCAGTAGAAGTAGCAACGCTTTTTCTAGCAACGGGAACAAGAACAGAGGCAGCAACGGGAACAAGAACAGAGGAAGCAACAGAGGCAATATCAACATCAGAAACTCCTTCAGCATCAACGGTAATGGAAAAAATATTAGCAGAAGGAACAGAACAAACATCAATGACAACAGTTGCCTTAAAAAAAAAGAGAAGCAGGAAAGCAGCGCGACAACAGAAGCAGGAAAGCAGCAGGGCAACAGAAGCAGGAGCTGAAGCAGCGCAGGAGTCGATGCAAAAGCAGAAATGAAAGCAACATTGAGCAGTAGAAGGAAGAGTTATACAGCAGGAGCAGACGCGGAGAAGTAACATGGCTGCCTGAGTGAAAAGCAGCACCGGATGACTGGCAAGCAGCAACAGCAGACACAGGAACAACAGCAACAAATTAGGAAAAGTTCAAGCAGATGAAGGAATGATTAATGTGCCAATGGAAGAGGTGGAGCAGCAGCAGCAGAAGCAGTAGTAGTACTGCAGCAGCAGCAGCAGTAGTGACCGCCCCCGTGCCATAAGTGGGAAGAGGGACAATATTATCCGGCATGCCATAAACCAGATACTATTAGCTTAAAAGCCCCGGCGCTGGCACCCCCCCAAGCTGCCCCCCCCCCTTCCCAGGCCCTCCGTGCCTGGCTCTTCTACCGCCGCTGCGTGGTCTGCTGGCACCCACCACCGCTGCTGCTGCTGCTGCTGTCTCTGCTGCTCCACCCTCAGCACCGCTACGGATGACCGCGTTAGCATATAATTTGCAGCAATTCCCATGCAGCTGTCCGGCGAGTCTCATCAGCAAGCCGGAGACTGGCCACGCTGTCCGTCAAAAATACTGTCATTTGTAAGCTCCGCGACTAAATGAACAATCTTGGGTATGTCCCGACGCGACTGTTGGGCGCCGGCGTCCCTGTCACAAGTGGATTACACCAGGGCATATATCTTCCTGTAACCTGCCCGCGACGCCCTGGTAATGCTCTGTGTTTATATCCAGTCTCCTCCGTGTCCCCCCCCCCCTGTCTCCTCTCCCCCCCCCCCTGTCTCCTCTCCCCCCCCCCCCTGTCTCCTCTCCCCCACTCTGCTGCAAGTTTATATGGTCTGTGGTTCGCCTGGAAAGACAGACTTCGCGGATGGTAAGCGATATTTTTTGTTTTTGTTTTTTTGGCTGAGTGAGATTTAGTAACATGAGTCCAGGGGGGGGGGGGGGGTGTCACCAGCAACACCCGCTACCGCCTCTGTCACCATCAACGCTACCACCATCACCACCACCATCCTCACCACCATCCTCCTCCACCAATACTCGCTTCCGTCACCATACATCATTGCCACCAACGCAACCAATATCACCCCAACACCCCCCCACCCCACCCCCCCCCTACCCCTCCCCAACAGCCGTGAGTAAACCCTTTCATGGTGGGGTGACTTCCGACGACCCAAAAGGAAATGTAGTAGTAGCATGCGAAACACCTTTTTCTAGCCAAAAGGATAAGAGACAGACTAAGAACAATCCCATCTCCCCTAAGGATGTCCACCTGTGATCCTGTTGGGCCATAGCCTTAATATACCCCTCCCCCCCCCCCCGCCCCCACCTTTTGAGTTAACCACGCCTACTTGGAAGTTAAGCCTCGTTACTATAAAAAAAAAATATATATATCAATCAATCGGCAGTCACCTCATCCCGCGGGCGCCACACCCACCACTGACGACCAGCATGTTGCAGGATATTGTTAGTCAATTTGGCTTTTGTTGCCATTTCGCGGCGGCATTTTGGCGAGCTGTTAATTTATAGCGGTGGTGGTGACGACGGAGGAAGCTCCGAGACGCTCCATATAGCTCTGGTGTCCGTCAACAGCGACGTGATCGCCGCCACTATTATCATACACTTTACGTCAGCCCCCTTTTTTTTTTAGCACACATCTGTCTTGGCATTACATAAATTATTCAGAGAACGGGGCGGGGGAAAAACACGCAGAGATAAATGGAAATTGTTCCTAGTTTTGATGACAGTTTTGCGCTCGGATTCCCAGACTCGTATACTCTAGTGGCTCCGCTTGCTTTCCCCCTCCTTCCCCACCCCTCCTGTCCTCCCCCTTCCTTCCCTTCCCCTCCTTCCCCACCCCTCCTTCCCCGTCCCTCCCCTCCACTCCCTCATTCTATCTCTCCTTCCCCGTCCCTCCCCTCCACTCCCTCATTCTGTCTCCCCTCCCCTCCGTCACTCTCCCACTCCTTTTCCCTTACCCCTTCTTCCCCACATCCCCCTTTACATAATCACTCCTCTCCCCTCATTCCCCCATACCCCCCTTTTTCCTAAACTATCTTTTCCCTCCATACCTCTTTTGCCTTACCTACATACTGTCTCCTCTCCTTCCCTTCTTTATAACCCAACTCTTCTCTAGCATTCCCATAACCCTTTCCCGGTCTCCTATCCGCCCCATGCCCCATTCCTGGATTGTACCTGGATGGGTTTCTGGGAGTTCTTCTACTCCCCAAGCTTAGCCTGGGGCCAGGCCTGACTTGTGACACTTTATGCCCTCTTCTAATATACCCATACCCTTCATAATACCCATACCCTTCTTTATACCCATACCCTTCT
Organism: Procambarus clarkii; assembly: GCF_040958095.1. Lineage (NCBI taxonomy): Eukaryota > Metazoa > Arthropoda > Malacostraca > Decapoda > Cambaridae > Procambarus > Procambarus clarkii. The sequence goes on from NC_091170.1 coordinate 38,414,515, forward strand.
TTATACCCCATACTCTTTTGTAAGCCGTCTCCCCTCTTCCACTTTTCCTCTGAACCTTGTCTCTCTTCCTGCTAATCTCTTATACTCGTTCCTTTTCCCCCTAGCTGTCACTCTTTCCTTTTGACACCACACAGCTTACCCCTAGCAACCTCCCTCCCCCCTACGTCAACAACCCCATACCCCCAACCCCGATCCCTTCCGCCTCCCTCCCTCTACTATCTGGACGCTTCACACCCTGGCGAGCACGTGAGAAACAAATGAAATAAGCGGTGCGCAAGCCTGTCAACCTGTCACAACCAATATGGTGAACCTCTCCAGGATCCCCCTCCCCCCCCCCACCACCTCACCATTGACTCGAGCGCCAACCTGGGAGATGGAGGCTTTGTTTATCATCCCGAGTGACACTGAATCCCCTCGCTGCCACCATTGCTTCCACCTTCTCAACCACCAAAAGAACTCCTTATCTCGCAACCTTAGAAAAAGAGAAGAAACAAAGGTGATATGATTACAACATAAAAGATACTGAGGGAAATTAGACAAGATGGACAAGACCATCAAGTTAGGGGGAAGAAGACCCAGGTGGAAACGAGTCAGCAAGTAAAACTCGCTGAAAGTAGTAGCTGTGGAAGCCACCTCAACCCATAACTTGAAGGCCAGATGTGGCACAGATTTCGAACGTCAGACTAGTTCATTGATAACGCAACAGGTACAACAAGGCCAGTAGGCGGGGGCGTAAAGGGCTAGGCCTCACTGATAGGTCAGTATTGCCACAACCACATCCACCACCACATAACCACCACTACCACATCACCACATCTACCACCACAACCACCACCACTAGTGTCACTAAGATCCATCCCAGGCAAAACACAGTAAAGTCACCAGGAGAACCGGAGTGACCATTTTTTAGATTGAATCAGGATTACCAAATTGAATCAGGATTACTCGTTGGATCAGGATTACCAAAACAAAGGCAAAAGCATGAAAGATAGGTAGGCTGTATCTTCCTAGACGATTAGAAAAACTTTGTTACCAAGCGAGAATAACATAAACGACACTGAACTGGGTTAAGGAGTACCTAACGGAGAGAAAACAAAGGATCATAATCAGAGAGAATGTCAGGCTAAAGAGAAGTGGGAAGTGAGGCTCCCCCAGGGTTCTATCTTAGAATCGTTGCTCATTTTAATTTATGTAAATGACCTACCAGAGGGAGTGAGCTCGTACATGTTAATGGTTGCAGATGATGTAAAGTTAATGAGGGTAAGAACTGAGGAGGACTGTGGGGTCCTCCTCAAGTTCTGTCCTCCTTAAGTTCTGTAGGGAGACCTTGGCGAACTTAAGGAGTAGTGGGCTGATAAGCATCTCCTAAAATTCAATCCAAATAGAAGTTAAGCGGCCGGGAAAGGGAGAGACGATACTGTGAGGTGGGGGAGAAAGATACCTTTAAGAACCATGAGATAGGCATGACCGCAGACATAATTCCCCACATTGACACCAGAGGCTCACCTAAACAGGATAACATCAGTGCCATGTGGGAAGCTGCCAAGTATATATACACTTCATTTGAGACTGTTGTGGGAGTACATAGCACCGTCATTTATCCTGCACCTTATGAAGCACAAAGCAACAAGAGGAATCTCAGAGCAACCAGATTAGTACCAGTATTGAAAAGGTTAAACTATGGAGGCAAGTCGAGGGAACTCAACCTCACGAACCCAGTGGAGAGAAGATGCAAAGGGGATATGATCACGATATACAAAATATTAAGAGAAATAGGCAAGGTGAACAAGGATAGAGTTTTAAAATTGAAATAAGGTTAGACAATTGGATATAGCTGGAAGCTGGAAACGCAAATGAGTCGTTGAAAAGTAAGGAAACAATCTACTGTGTGATTGGTCAACAAGTGGAAGGGTTGAAGGAAGTTATCGAAGTAATTTCTATCCACAACTTCAAGAAAAATTTGAGAAAACTTTAATGTCGACAGACGTAACTAGCACTCCAAGTACAGGAGGCGGGGCTTTAAGAACTACATCTCGCCCCCTTAATTGTCGCTAATAGTTAACCACCTCCACACGTCCTCAACCACATCAACTGCCTCTTCGTCAACCACTGCCTCCACCACCGTCTGTACTTCTTCCACTACCACCACTGTTCCCACCACAAACCCTCCACCCCCCACCATCACCACCACCCCACCCCACCATCACCACCCCCCATAATACCATTTCGCTTTTCATTAATAAAATCCACTAATCGGATTTGCTTCGATTTTGTCCCGCGCCAGATCTTGGCGAAATTGGTGCGATGGATGGGGTATTTGGCGATAAATATTAGGGAGGAAGGGCAAGGAGCGGTGAGAGAGTTGTGGACCAAGAGGTGGGTGGGTAGGTGGGTGGGTAGGTGGGTGGGTAGGTAGGTGGGTGGTCGCTCAGTGGGTGGAGGGTAGGTGGGTGGTCACTCAGTGGGTGGAGGGTAGGTGGGTGGTCACTCAGTGGGTGGAGGGTAGGTGGGTGGTCACTCAGTGGGTGGAGGGTAGGTGGGTGGTCACTCAGTGGGTGGAGGGCTCAGAAAGTGGGTGGAGGGAATAACACACAGTAATATACCTTCCTCTAACCAATCCCAGCAAAGGTCGTGTTGACAACGCAAGTCCTGTCACGCCCGTGTCTGTCGAACGTACCTGTCAAATCTACCATTACAAGGTAGATGGTGACGTGTCAGTAGATATGTTGCTGCTGGGCGTACCGGAAGTCTACCGTACGCCCGCCAACGAGAGTGTGCAACGTGAAGTGAACAGGTTTTTTTCCCAAGACAGGTGAGGATAAGATCTGGAGAGGATTGTGTTGCTATCCTGGTGACTTTGGAACCCTGTCAAGAGGAAACTTTGCCCTTAACTTTAACCCCCCTTTAACCCTTACTCTTAAACGGCATCCTTAATCCTCTTCTTTACCCCCTCCCCCCTTAACTCTTGCACTTAGATCTCTCTCACCCCCCTGAACCCCCGCCCTGAACCCCCGCCCTGAACCCCCGCACTGAACAACGTCCCCTCAGCCAAGGAAATCCCAAGGTGGCTCATGAGAACATTTAGAATAACTAATGAGAACATTAAGAACAAGGGATCCCACACCTATGGCGGCAGTCGACACAACGTTGAGGCGCCCTCGTCTGACACACAAGATGATTCTTTATTGCAATAAAGGAAATTTTCGTCCTAATCAACAAGGGACGCCCCACCGTCCTATCAACAAGGGACGACTACCGTCCTATCAACAAGGGACGACTACCGTCCTATCAACAAGGGACGACTACCGTCCTATCAACAACGGACGCCCATCGTCCTATCAACAACGGACGTCCCCACCGTCCTATCAACAACGGACGTCCCCACCGTCCTATCAACAACGGACGTCCCCACCGTCCTATCAACAACGGACGTCCCCACCGTCCTATCAACAACGGACGTCCCCACCGTCCTATCCACAACGGACGTCCCCACCGTCCATTGGCCGACGGTGATATCACTGGCCAGTGACGCCCTCTGACACCCTAACAATGGTGTCTCGGCTGCTTCCCTGTGACATTCCGTTGTCACCGCCCCCCCCCCTCCTGGCAACGGCTGTCACCGCCCCCTGACAACGGCTGTCACCACTCCTGACAACGGGTGTCACCCGCGGGCGACTGCCGCCACGACCGGTCACCCAACCGATGTCGCTTTTATTACGCTGGCTCGTTCTGTGTGATGCAATTAGCGAGCCTGCCAACATCCGGTGATTGGTGACCGTGGGGTGGGGGGGTGGGGGGTGTCATTGATGATGGACCTGACATCATCAGTGCCCGCAGACACGCATGCCTGACTCTGGCACTGTTGTCATTGGTCTGGCAGTGAAATTGACCCTGGTTCCACTGAAGTGAAATATATGATAAGGATTTCCCCCACTGGTGTGGCCAGTGTCAACAGGTGGGGCTGTGACGTCAACAGGTGGGGCTGTGACGTCAACAGGTGGGGCTGTGACGTCAACAGGTGGGGCTGTGACGTCACTGTAGTCCCATCAGTGGAGTCAGTGTGGTCTATAACGCCATTGACGTAACTGGTGACTTTCCCGCTGTTGCCTTACAAAACGTAAGCCTTTACGTCTCTGCAAAGGAATAAATAGGCCTACCCGTCTTTGTTTTGCTACGCAGAGAACTATCTGAAACGGCTGAAAATCGTCAGCGGCAGACAGTGAAACAAGCTGGCAGCAGAGGAACAATAAAAGGCTGATTTAGGAACATTACTGCGTTTGGGTAAGCTTGAACTCAGAGAAGAGGAAGATGGTCGAGACCAGAGGAAAACAAGTTGCAATACAGGGTGGAAAAGTTGTACGATTAAGCAGTGGAGTCTTGGACCTTTGCACTACTCAGAGCAAGGCACCTTCCTCAGGAGGGGGACACAGTCTTAAGGAACGGACATCCAGACATACTTTAAATGGTTTACTTCACACACTGAGATCTGGGGCCAGATTCACGAAGCATTTACGCAAACACTTACGAACCTGTAAATCTTTTCTCAATCTTTGGCCGCTTATTTTTACAATTATTAAACAGTTAATGAGCTCCGAAGCACCAGGAGGCTGTTTTTAACAATAACAGCAGTTGATTGGGAAGTTTTCATGCTTGTAAACTGTTTAATAAATGTAACCAAAGCCGTCAAAGATTGAGGAAAGATGTACACGTTCGTAAGTACTTGCGTAACTGTTTTGTGAATCCGGGTTCGGGAACCTGAGTGAGCTGCGTGCACCTGTTCTCGCCAGGCAGACTGACAACATAACCAAGCAGCTGTAACTATGGACCATCGTACGTATATGAGAGGTATTATTCAGACCAGCATCCACAACCCTGTCAGTGACCTAAATAGCAACGTGTTAAATGACAGGAAAAAACATCACAATGATGTTTTGTATCAAAATGACAATTGTCAATATTAGAAATACGGAACAATACAGCAACAAAAGCCCTGAGTAACATGGGGAAAAAATGCCAGCAATAAAAGCTTTAGCCAGCATAAAAAGTAACAACAACAGCTCAAGCCAATATAGAAAAAATTACAACAAAAGCTCCAGCCAATATAATCAACAAACAGGTCGACCACAACAAAAGCACTAGCCAATTGAGCAAGGAAACAGCAGCAAGGACACAACACAAATGGCCTCCCCCTCTCCCACCCACCCACCCCCCCCCCCTCCCTCCTCATAGTAATTTCCCTTGCCAGTTATCCATCAATGACAATAACAATACTGATCACCTTTTCTTTTACTCCCCTCACACTGCCATTTCTTCCCTCCTCCCTTCTCTTCTCCCCTCCTCTTCTCCCCTCCTCCTCTTCTTCCCCCTATCCTTTTATCACCTCTTTACAGTAAACCAGGGGACTATACTTTGAAAAGGGATGTAAACTAACGTGAGAGCTGGACGATAAGACGAGTGAAAAGGGCAGCAGAAGAAGGGGGGAAGGAATTCAGGGAGGGAAAGGGTGTGGGGCTACCGGGGGGGGGGCAGTATTTACCTAACAGCACTTGTTAGGTAAAGTGCTTCTCCCGCTCCCCCTCTCTCCCCGTTCCCTCTGATTTACTGCCTTTCTGATACCTCTCTCATTTTGCTTTCTCTATTTCCATAGTTTGTCTCTCCACATTCTCTTTCTTCTCTTTTTCTTTTTATCTCTGTGTTCCCTTTTCCTTTCCTCAGTTTACTGTCACCTCGTTTCCTTTCTCTCTAGTTTCTTCTCTGACTTTACTCTCTATCTCTTTCTCTCCTCTCTCCCCCCCCCCCCCCACACATTTTCTCCACTCTCCCCCTTCTATAGTCCTGTGTTTCTTCTCTCACTCTCTTCCCTACCCCATGTGTGTCTCCCTCCACTGCCCATTCTTCCGTCTCCTCCTCCTCCCCATTCTTCACTTTTCTTCTCCTCCCCTCATATGAGGGGAGGAGAAGGAAGCCTCCCCCTCTCTCCCCACCAATCATATTCCCTCCCCGTCTCCCCAGTGGTAGCGCCTGGCCACAGCTCAAGTAGTCTGTCTCTCCTGTCAGGAAACACCGCGGACCACTGTGTTACCCCAACCGCCTTGCATGTTGCCTGTCTCGCTGACGGCCGCTGACGGGCGCTGACCTTTGGCTGACCGTAGCGAATGATTACGGAGGTGGGCTGTGACGATTGTTAAGGGCTAGTAATTAAGTCATTATCGAAAGAGGGCACCAAGCGGGGAGGGCTATGTAGCACCATCCTAAGGGATAGTAAAGCGATTGATGTAGCGTTTACATCAATCAGCGACGGTGATCAGCATCCAATAGCGTTTACTGGATGCTGATGGTCATGGTCGAATGTTGATAAACATTGGCGCATGTTCGTGTTCAAGAAGAGAGACCATTAAACCTCTAAAGGTCTATGTAATCTTTCCTACTGTTTAGGTACTTGATTTGGCGAACATCAGAACATTTTAGAACAAAATGTTATTTACGTGTGTGGAACAGGTAATTAGGTGGTGCTGACCAAGATACAAGGATCAGATTTCGTTTCCTGACATGTGTAAGAAAGGTGGGGGTGGGGGGGGGGGGAGAGTTTGCCTATTTCCAAGAAGTGCTGGCCTCGGCACTCATTTTCTCTTAAATCGTGTTATGGGATAGGTTATAGACCGTAAAGGGAGGCTTAAGATGATTAAAATTGGGCTTACGAGTGGTTCATTTTGTAACACTTGGTATATTGTAACACTTGAAGATACTAATTAATATTGAATAACACTTCCTACTGGTGGCACTTGGTAACACTTTATTGAGGTAAAACCTTGATGATTCTAGTTATTGAACACTGGTAATTTAGATTACATGTTCAATGTAATATGAACCGAAATATAGTGCACCACTGATGGTTACATCCAGGACCAATGGTACCTGCCCTAGGAAATGCTACACAGAGACTTATTAATTAACCACTGCCACCATCTTGCCTGTCACTTAGTTATATCAAGCAATGAGGCAAGATACAATGAGGCTTGACTTTGAGAGTCCTTTTTTTTGTCATTAATTACGGGTTGTTAACAAAACTATACACAGAGGAGTTTGAAAGGTTCCATTTGACACAGATGGAAAGTTTAACATGGGTTTATTGAGAACAAAATATGATATTCACCAAATTATAAGTCCCTACTCTAACAATTTTTTAGACGTAACACAGGGAAAATATCAAAGATCACACACATTACCTCCTGGGTCCTGATCTACGACTTGGATGAATTCAGTCTGTCACCTGAGGCCCACTTGATGACCTGGGCTCACACTACCTCTTCCTCCAGCACTCTAGCACTGTCTCTCTCTCTCCTAACTATCATACAGGGGTGTATATATATACAAGCTTAGTCACGCCCCGAATCAGGGGGGGGGGGCGTTTGGATTGTTGTGGGAAAGTCTGGTGTGGTCCTGTCCCCAGCTGATTCAGCCTACACGGGAAAAGGTGTTTTTCACACCTAACTAGTTGTCAGCACTTCAAAGCGTCAGCTCCCCATGGTGTGTGTAAAAACACTCAAGATGTACCATTAAGTTGTTTGCCAAGAATATCAGGAATATCCGTAAACATGAACAAGCTAACTAGGGTGTAGTCAGGAAATATTTGAATTAACTCTAGCTGAATCTGAGGTCACAGGCTGACCTTAACAGGAGGTTCCCTTGGCGAGTCATAGGTGTACTTTCTCTGGGCGTTACAATTTGATGTATCACGCTATTGTGATTTCTGTGTGTATTGAAGTGAGGGCGAAGAGGTAGAACAGCTTGTTGATAGAGCCCGGGTGCATGGGGGAGTTCTGTAAAACTCTGGTTTGTGTCTCGGAGAGGCTGCAGGATCCGTGTGGGGGCAGTTGCACTCCCGGTTGTAATTCTTTTGACCATTTCGTGGCGCAATCGACTAAGACGCGTCTGGGATCATCCTGGACGTAAGTTCGAACTCTCAACACGGCCCTTGTGGATTTGTTTACGAGTAGTTCTTTCCAGAAGAGGAGAGGCTTGTGTGCTTACTCAAATACAGTGTGCTAGAGGAGGTTGAATTAGTATTGCGTTAGCCCTGGTTGTCTAAAAGAGAAGGAGAATTGTGTATTAACATAGCTGCAGAATTATGAGGGAATTCGCTGTGGATTTTGTATTGGTAGAGTAACTGACAAGTTCCTAAAATGTTGCATTCAATGACTTTGTTCCGTCTTTTAGTTTACTGATTGAGACAGAAATTCTAGCTAGTCGGAGGTATCGGAGTTTCATTGTGTTCAATAAATTCACTTCGTTGTGACCTGTAAGTATTTTCCTTTATCATAATTTCTCTTTTTTGTTTATTGTGTCTACCCATGCCTAGTGGTTTATATTGACTAATTATCTCCCCCCTGTTACTATTCTTTGAGTTACCGTCATTTGCACTCTCCGCTCTTCTTACATTAGCCAAGCTAGCAGAAGTGACGTTATATTTGTTAAACGAATTTACAAACGATTAAGTAAATGCTTAACGAATGGTGTGTGTGTAAATGATAGGTGTTCTGCAAGCGTCGTTGAGCACTAGTGAGAGAGACTACAGTCTAGGCACTCTGTACTCGACAAAGATACTCACCCGAGTGTACAGTCAGTCCTTGGCTTTAGAGGGTAAGTCAGTCAGTCAGTCCTTCGTGCCTGACTGACCTGACCGAGAATGGGAAACCAAACAAAGTCCCGAGGTTGGCCAGCGTCGACTGTCTGCGTGAAAGAAAACGCAGTGTAAACAGAGTGACCCCTTCCCTACCTTGAGTGCTTCCGTCTGAACACAATTGTTCCCCCCCCCCTCTCTCTTTCTCTCTCTCTCTTCTCTCTCTCTCTTTCTCCCTCTCTCTTTCTCCCTCTCTCTTTCTCTCTCTCTCTTTCTCTCTCTCTCTTTCTCTCTCTCTCTTTCTCCCTCTCTCTTTCTCCCTCTCTCTTTCTCCCTCTCTCTTTCTCCCTCTCTCTCTTTCTCTCTGGTGTCCTGGAGGTTAGGGTGTCGCCTCCACGACCCGTGTGTACGCTTGTCTGTCCTTGTTATGATCTTTGCGCGCGTGCATATAACCTGCATTTGGAGGGGGGGGGGGGTATTTATTTCTGTATATGACCAGGAATCCATATATGTTCCTGGTCATATAACCTGCATTTTGGGGGGGGGGGGGAAAGGGGGTGGTTTGTTTATTTCTGTAGATTAATTGAATTGTTCTTTTATTTTTTCCTATTTTTTTCTTCTCTCTTTATTTCCTCGATCTTCTTCATCATATCTTTTCTCGTACTTCTTTACCTATCTTCGTCTTCTCTTTTTCTTTCTCTCTTATCTCCTCATCCTCTCCCCTTTCCTTCCTACTCTTATTCCGCTTCCTTTTCTGTGCCAGTTCATGAGGACTTTATTCATTTTCCCTAAACCCATATTCTTACCCTGTAAACTCCCTCTCCTTCCCCTTAACCCATTTTTCCCCACCCACTAAAACCCCTCTCTTCCTCCCACTTTTCCCCTCACATGCACCGTGGCTCTCTTACCTGATTATCCCACACTTGAATTTTCACTTGGTTAATTTGCGTTTCTCAAAGCGGTAACTGAAACCTTAACTTTTTATACCGATTCCTAATTAATTTTCTCCCATCTCCCTCGTTTTTTTTCAAGACTTCATGTTCGTCCTTATAACTCAATTAATCTTGACTTTCCCATTATTATTATTATTTGTCTTATTTCCTTATATATATATATATATATATATATATATATATATATATATATATATATATATATATATATATATATATATATATTGTGTGTGTGTGTGTGTGTGTGTAAATCACGAAAATTAACACGTGATGAAAAATGTGACAGTGTCAGACCACGGAGGAAGAATTGAAACAGGAATTTCCTTAAGTACTTTCTTATTTAATAATACATCTTCAGAAGGGTGGATGAAAGGTACATCTTCATCCTGGACGTAACCACTCTTAAATTTGTCATCAGTGTTGCTAAATTAGTGTCGGGTAAATTCAGGTAGAAGCGTGGGGGGAGGGGCGGAGGGGGGCGGAAAACATGGATTATTCTCTACTCTTTTGCTTCCTACGCTTTAGTTCGTCGTTTAGTCCTTCCTCTATTTCCTTCCATTCGGCTATCCGGTCCCTCGCTCAGGGGTCCAACGACAGGCAGTGTGCAATTTGTCACAGAGACAGTCACAGCCAGTCAGCATTACTTAAATAACCGGACGCAGAGCCCCACCTGCATGCAGCACCATGCAAACGCAAGAATACCATGTGAATACCTCCCTCTCCCTCTACCTCCTACCCTCTCCCTTCTCTCCCTCCTACCCTCTCCCTTCTCTCCCTCTACCTCCTACCCTCTCCCTCTAAACTCCCCCATCACCATTCCACTTCCCCCCCTCCCACTGCATCGTTAGGTGGCACTCACAAGATTGCAAGAGTGGCTCCGGTAGCATGACGAAAAATGCCACTTCCTGGTTTTGCATTAGGCAATAGCATTGACCTCGCTGCTGCGGCACCGCCTTCACCAATGGTCATAACCCCTACCGGAGCTGCGGGCCCATCCCACCTGCTGGGGAGGGAGGGAGGGAGAGGTGTGTGTGTGTGTGTGGGAGGGAGTGCAGCACCAGGGAAGGGAAGGAGGGAGGAGAGAGAAACCGATGGGAGAGGAATGGAAGGAGGGTCCAGCTGGACTGATATAGACAGCAGGTGAAGGTTTTGCAAGCACAGCTGGGGCCCTCTTTCAGTTATCATCAACTGTTGCTGGTGTGTAGGTGGTGTGTAGGTGGTGTTGCTGGTGTGTAGGTGGTGTGTTGCTGCTGCTGCTGGTGTGTAGGTGGGTGTGTTGCTGCTGCTGCTGGTGTGTAGGTGGTGTGTAGGTGGTGTTGCTGGTGTGTAGGTGGTGTGTTGCTGCTGCTGCTGGTGTGTAGGTGGTGTGTTGCTGGTGTGTAGGTGGTGTTGCTGGTGTGTAGGTGGTGTGTTGCTGGTGTGTAGGTGGTGTTGCTGGTGTGTAGGTGGTGTGTTGCTGGTGTGTAGGTGGTGTGTTGCTGCTGCTGCTGGTGTGTAGGTGGGTGTGTTGCTGCTGCTGCTGGTGTGTAGGTGGGTGTGTTGCTGCTGCTGGTGTGTAGGTGGGTGTGTTGCTGCTGCTGCTGGTGTGTAGGTGGGTGTGTGGCTGCTGCTGGTGTGTAGGTGGGTGTGTTGCTGCTGCTGCTGGTGTGTAGGTGGGTGTGTGGCTGCTGCTGGTGTGTAGGTGGGTGTGTGGCTGCTGCTGGTGTGTAGGTGGGTGTGTTGCTGGTGTGTAGGTGGGTGTGTTGCTGCTGCTGCTGGTGTGTAGGTGGGTGTGTTGCTGGTGTGTAGGTGGTGTGTTGCTGGTGTGTAGGTGGTGTGTTGCTGGTGTGTAGGTGGGTGTGTTGCTGCTGCTGCTGGTGTGTAGGTGGGTGTGTTGCTGGTGTGTAGGTGGGTGTGTTGCTGGTGTGTAGGTGGGTGTGTGGCTGCTGGTGTGTAGGTGGGTGTGTTGCTGCTGGTGTGTAGGTGGGTGTGTTGCTGCTGCTGCTGGTGTGTAGGTGGGTGTGTTGCTGCTGCTGCTGGTGTGTAGGTGGGTGTGTGGCTGCTGCTGGTGTGTAGGTGGGTGTGTTGCTGCTGCTGGTGTGTAGGTGGGTGGGTTGCTGCTGCTGCTGGTGTGTAGGTGGGTGGGTTGCTGCTGCTGCTGGTGTGTAGGTGGGTGGGTTGCTGCTGCTGCTGGTGTGTAGGTGGGTGTGTGGCTGCTGCTGGTGTGTAGGTGGGTGTGTTGCTGCTGCTGCTGGTGTGTAGGTGGGTGTGTGGCTGCTGCTGGTGTGTAGGTGGGTGTGTGGCTGCTGCTGGTGTGTAGGTGGGTGTGTTGCTGGTGTGTAGGTGGGTGTGTTGCTGCTGCTGCTGGTGTGTAGGTGGGTGTGTTGCTGGTGTGTAGGTGGTGTGTTGCTGGTGTGTAGGTGGTGTGTTGCTGGTGTGTAGGTGGGTGTGTTGCTGGTGTGTAGGTGGTGTGTTGCTGGTGTGTAGGTGGGTGTGTTGCTGGTGTGTAGGTGGGTGTGTTGCTGGTGTGTAGGTGGGTGTGTTGCTGGTGTGTAGGTGGTGTGTTGCTGGTGTGTAGGTGGTGTGTTGCTGGTGTGTAGGTGGGTGTGTTGCTGGTGTGTAGGTGGTGTGTTGCTGGTGTGTAGGTGGGTGTGTTGCTGGTGTGTAGGTGGTGTGTTGCTGGTGTGTAGGTGGTGTGTTGCTGGTGTGTAGGTGGGTGTGTTGCTGGTGTGTAGGTGGGTGTGTTGCTGGTGTGTAGGTGGTGTGTTGCTGCTGGTGTGTAGGTGGTGTGTTGCTGGTGTGTAGGTGGTGTGTGGCTGGTGTGTAGGTGGTGTGTGGCTGCTGCTGCTGGTGTGTAGGTGGTGTTGCTGGTGTGTAGGTGGGTGTGTGGCTGCTGCTGCTGGTGTGTAGGTGGTGTGTTGCTGGTGTGTTGCTGCTGTTCCAAGTGTGTTGCTGGTGTGTTGCTGCTGTTCCAAGTGTGTTGCTGCTGTGTTGCTGCTGTTACTGGTGGTGTTGATACTGTTGTAACTGTTATTTATAATGAATCATTTTTGTAAATCCATAGGTGTTTTCTTAAATCCACAGGTGTTTCCATACGAATATGTTGCGACCTTCGTGGTTGCTTCCGGTTGTATTGAATATGCTTCAGTCATTGCTTTCACAGGTGTTGCATTTGGTGTGAGGTCCGTATATATTGTCTCGGTCGTTGTTTGATCTACTGTTGCGATGTTGCATACATTACTTTGCCGCAGCTTTGGTTGAGTTTGTGGGAAGGACGAGTGAGTGTTTGGGCAGTGTTGTGGGGGGGTCTGAGTGTTGTGGGGGGGGGGGGAGTGTTGTGGGAGGAGGCTTAGTACTGTGGAGTGAGCTAGTATGTTGTGGGGGAGCCAGAGTAATGGTGGGGGGGAACAGATTGTTTGGAGGGGTCGTAGTGTGTCCCCCAACCACGTCTTCGTGTATGTGTATTCACCTAGTTGTATTTACCTAGTTGTGTTTGCGGGGGTTGAGCTCTGCTCTTTCAGCCCGCCTCTCAACTGTCAATCAACTGTTACTACTATTTTTTTCTTTTCCTTCTCCACCCCCCACCACACACACACACACACACACACACACACACACACACACACACACACACACACACACACACACACACACACACACACACACACACACAGGAAGCAGCCCGAGACAGCTGACTAACTCCCAGGTACCTATTTACTGCTAGGTAACAGGGACATAGGGTGAAAGAAACTCTGCCCATCGTTTCTCACCGGCGCCAGGGATCGAACCCACGACCACAGGATCACGTGACCAGCGTGCTGTTTGCTCGGCCACCGGCTCCCCCATGTACTGTGTGTGTGTGTGTGTGTGTGTGTGTGTGTGTGTGTGTGTGTGTGTGTGTGTGTGTGTGTGTGTGTGTGTGTGTGTGTGTGTGAATGTGAGAACGTAAGTGGTAGAGAGAATGCGACTCAGAGAGTGCATTGGCCTCTCCACCCCTCTCACTTAAGAAGAGGGGGATTGAAGGGGGGCGGGGATTGGAGGGGGTGGCGAGTGAAAGGAGAATGCAGGGGGGGTGGGAAGAGGGTGAGGACCCTGCAAGGTGATAACACAAGTGGGGCCACTTCCTGAACCACTGACACCCAGTGGTGGCTTCTGTTCACCCTTCACAGTTTAACAGATTCCATGTATCCACCAGTGTTGTAAGTTTACTACACATCAGTTAGTTTAGTCATTAATTATGCACCCCATACCCATCCCGTGGGTGGTGGTGGACCCCATACCCATCCCGTGGGTGGTGGTGGACCCCATACCCATCCCGTGGGTGGTGGTGGACCCCATACCCATCCAGTGAGCGGTGGTAGAAATGGTTACAGAGGCACATAATGGGTACAGAAAATGAACCCCGCACTTAGCTAAAGAAATAACAATGTTGTGAAGCTAGTTACACAATTTTTACTCTGCACATGTATCAATAGTTCTTGTTTATATCACAAGTGGTTCAAGAAGTGGCCCACAGCAGTCAGTGTCAGGCAGTTTACATCTATGGTGAGTCACACAGTTACTAGTCCTGCTCCACACCCACCCAACTGGGCGGCAGCTTTACAGTCATGTGCTCCACACCCACCCAACTGGGCGGCAGCTTTACAGTCATGTGCTCCACACCCACCCAACTGGGCGGCAGCTTTACAGTCATGTGCTCCACACCCACCCAACTGGGCGGCAGCTTTAGAGTCATGTGCAGGCTGCACGTACAATAAGCAAACGTTGGATACTTGGCTAAGATTCCCGGGCAGTACATCATTATGAATGAAGTACTTTCACATTTCACCATACAGCCATTCTCAGGAAGGAGATATACCCTTTGAAGTAGCCACTTCATAACTACTACGTACTTAATGCTAATGTATACTTCCTGTGCATGGTTAGGTTAGCTTAATGTTTCATTAGGCTAGGCTAGGTTTAGTTTAGTTAGGTTCAAACATTGTATTATTCTCAAATTTCTTGTGTGAAACAGGAAATAAAAAACTGAGCAGCCTCTATAATTTGAGATTAAAGAAAACGTATGCCTCGGGTCTTTAAGCATAAAATGAATTTACAATATACTTTAAATATTTTAAACCCTGGATTTATAATGCAATACAGTTATAACGAGAACATTATCGGTTTAGGACAAGTTAGCTTACCAGTTTACAAGTTGACTAATATTGGAACTACACAAAATGCTTCCGGACCATCACATATATCTAGATAACTATCCAGGTGGTCTGAGAGGGCGGTTGGTGTCTTGATATAATTACTTTACACAGAGAATTGGCTGTGTAATTACCACACAGCATGTATCCACCAGTGGTGTAAGCTTACCACACAGCATACATCCATCAGTGGTGTAAGCTTACCACACAGCATGCATCCATCAGTGGTGTAAGCTTCCCTCACAGCATGTATCCACCAGTGGTGTAAGCTTCCCTCACAGCATGCATCCATCAGTGGTGTAAGCTTCCCTCACAGCATGCATCCATCAGTGGTGTAAGCTTCCCTCACAGCATGTATCCACCAGTGGTGTAAGCTTCCCTCACAGCATGTATCCACCAGTGGTGTAAGCTTACCACACAGCATGTATCCACCAGTGGTGTAAGCTTCCCTCACAGCATGCATCCATCAGTGGTGTAAGCTTCCCTCACAGCATGCATCCATCAGTGGTGTAAGCTTCCCTCACAGCATGTATCCACCAGTGGTGTAAGCTTCCCTCACAGCATGCATCCACCAGTGGTGTAAGCTACCACACAGCATGTATTGTAGGATTTGTATATTATATCAACTTGTGTAAACGATCAATGAACTCATGCTCCCACACAGTGCTCCTAGGGTGTCCCCACACACAGTGCTCCTAGGGTGTCCCCACACAGTGCTCCCAGGGTGTCCCCACACACAGTGCTCCCAGGGTGTCCCCACACACAGTGCTCCCAGGGTGTCCCCACACACAGTGCTCCCAGGGTGTCCCCACACACAGTGCTCCCAGGGTGTCCCCACACACAGTGCTCCCAGGGTGTCCCCACACACAGTGCTCCCAGGGTGCCCCCTCACAGTGCTCCCAGGGTGCCCCCCCCCCATCACAGTGCTCCCAGGGTGCCCCCCCCCATCACAGTGCTCCCAGGGTGTCCCCCCCCCACACAGTGCTCCCAGGGTGCCCCCTCACAGTGCTCCCAGGGTGCCCCCCCCCCATCACAGTGCTCCCAGGGTGCCCCCCCCCCCATCACAGTGCTCCCAGGGTGTCCCCCCCCCCCACACAGTGCTCCCAGGGTGGTCCCTCACAAACCTCTTGTTAACTTACATGACTCTCGAAACCATTTAATTAAAAACCCGAGTCGTCTTGTTTATGTGCTCAAGGAGGTTTCAGAACTCCCCCTCCCCCCTCCCCCCACTTGTCACTGTGTGGCAGTTTAACCTGAATTTGCTTGTCTGTATTAATTAATATTATTGCTTCAGCTCCTGTGCCGCCGTCTCTGTATCACGTGGCGGGGAACAATAAAGAAATTGTGGTTACAGGTTAGTTGACTGATGCTAAGTCTGAGGCAATGTCTGCCTCAAGTCTAAGTCTGAAGTTACTCGTGTGAAAGTAAATTGACGACGTTTCGGTCCGTGTAGAACCCACCATCAGCTGACGACGTTTCGGTCCGTCCTGGACTCTTATCAAGTCGTGTAAAGATTGTTAGAGAATGTCAACATTATATAACGTAAGAAGATGAAAGATGGAGAAAGATGGATAGGAGATGAAAGACGAGAAGGGAGGAACTGAACTATAGGCATATTAGGAATAACAAACAGCTGAAGGTCTAATGGCAAATAGACATAGAGGGGGTGAAATACACGCTAAAGATACAAAATAACAACAGGAGGAAGAGAGAGAAACAATTTTCTGTAATATTTGTTAAGGTTGATTGTAATCTCGTGAAATGTTTGCTTTTTAAATCAGCAATTTTAGACCTATTGTCTTATCTTCACTGTCCTGTGTGGCAGTGAATACAAGCACCATCCTCACTGTCCTGTGTGGCAGTGAATATAAGCACCATCCTCACTGTCCTGTGTGGCAGTGAATACAAGCACCATCCTCACTGTCCTGTGTGGCAGTGAATACAAGCACCATCCTCACTGTCCTGTGTGGCAGTGAATACAAGCACCATCCTCACTGTCCTGTGTGGCAGTGAATACAAGCACCATCCTCACTGTCCTGTGTGGCAGTGAATACAAGCACCATCCTCACTGTCCTGTGTGGCAGTGAATACAAGCACCATCCTCACTGTCCTGTGTGGCAGTGAATACAAGCACCATCCTCACTGTCCTGTGTGGCAGTGAATACAAGCACCATCCTCACTGTCCTGTGTGGCAGTGAATACAAGCACCATCCTCACTGTCCTGTGTGGCAGTGAATACAAGCACCATTCTCACTGTCCTGTGTGGCAGTGAATACAAGCACCATTCTCACTGTCCTGTATGGCAGTGAATACAAGCACCATTCTCACTGTCCTGTATGGCAGTGAATACAAGCACCATTCTCACTGTCCTGTATGGCAGTGAATACAAGCACCATTCTCACTGTCCTGTGTGGCAGTGAATGCAAGCACCATCCTCACTGCAACAATACCTAATTGAATTACTCCGAATAGGCGCAAGAATATATTATATTCACCAATTAAGATGTTGATAAATGAGTGAGTCTGACTGTAAGTGATGTTAGCGAGGCCTCGTTACTCCGCTGAGAGATGAGAGGCCCGTAAAATATATTAGTTATTTTTCTAGTACAGACTTCAGATGTTTCAAGAGTAGTTTCTAGTTCGTACCCACAAAGCTATCAGGTTTGTTTAATAAACGCAAGCGGAATACAACACAGCATTACGATACAAACCTATTGAAGTGCAGTGCAGTGCTCCCAGGGTGTTCCCCCATACAGTGCTCCCAGGGTGTCCCCCCCCAGTGCTCCCAGGGTGTCTCCCCCTATACAGTGCTCCCAGGGTGTCCCCCCACACAGTGCTCCCAGGGTGTCTCCCCCCATACAGTGCTCCCAGGGTGTCCCCCCACACAGTGCTCCCAGGGTGCCCCCCCCATACAGTGCTCCCAGGGTGCCCCCATACCGTGCTCCCAGGGAGCCCCCATACCGTGCTCTCAGGGTGCCCCCCCATACAGTGCTCCCAGGGTGCCCCCCCCCCCAGTGCTCCCAGGGCCGCTCACATCTATTAACACTCGTAGCAACGTTAAATAATAATTAAAATGATAATTTCGTTTCATTATGATCGTTATCTAGTTGAAGCCATTGGTGGGATTGGGTTAGATAGGTGCATGGGGGAGATGGAAGCGGAACATGGGGAGAGGAATGAGGGTTTTCAGTTGCTTGCATGCCCATGAGGCACGTTCACAGCATCCACCACACTGCAACATCCTTCCCCTGGCTGTGTAAGACTAGGTGTAATGTACTCCATTCAATACTTTTCCATTGAAGACTTTCGGCGCCGTTTAGAGGTGGGACCTGCTGCATGGGTAACAGCTTCTCCGTATCAACCTACCCTGGCTTGGCGCCCTGGAGAGGCCATTCCAGACCGACAACCAGAGCGCATCTCCATAGTCTCCTGTGACTGATGGATGCCTACTACTACTACTACTACTACTACTACTACTACTACTAATACTACTACTACTACTACTACTACTACTACTACTACTACTACTACTAGTGTGCTCCTCGTGTGCTCCTATGTACACACAGGATAACATTTGACCCCTTCCCCCCCCCCCTCTTTTCTTAGTCTTAGCAAATATGCTTCCAATAAGAACTTGTTTCCTGTTCTTGCTTAATCCTTGCTTCGTTGTTAAGGCATCAGATGTGTTCACCCGTGGGTGTTCACCTTCCTCACTCGAGTGAACGTTTCATCACTTAATCATCCATTCGTTCCTATGACTAAAAGTTCTTTGTACAACTAATTTTTTCACTTTACCTCTGCACTCACCTATCCCCCTTATCCTCGCCAATCCTTATATCCTCACCTAGTCTCTGTGTCCTCACCTCGTCCCGTGTCCTCACCTAGTCTCTGTGTCCTCACCTAGTCTCTGTGTCCTCACCTAGTCTATGTGTCCTCATCTAGCCCTGTGTTTTCACCTGTCTCATTGCTCTCATTTAATAATCTTGTCTTCACCTATTCCCCCGTCCTTACCTATCTCCTGTTTTCACCTCTCTCACTTTCTCACTTAACCCAATGTCCTCACCTCTAACTTATTTTCACCTATTCTTCTGACTTCGTCCCTCTCTCTCTGACCCTGCCTGTGAGCGTGTCATGCACGACCATCCTGTGTGATGGGGATGTCTAGCGTCACGTAGCTAGTTCTTGACACACACTGTACTCCCCTTCATATAGTCTAGGGCAGCTAGTTCTTGACACACACTGTACTCCCCTTCATATAGTCTAGGGTAGCTAGTTCTTGACTCACACTATACTCCCCTTCATATAGTCTAGGATAGCTAGTTCTTGACACACACTGTACTCCCCTTCATATAGTCTAGGATAGCTAGTTCTTGACACACACTGTACTCCCCTTCATATAGTCTAGGGCAGCTAGTCCTTGACACACACTGTACTCCCCTTCACATAGTCTAGGGCAGCTAGTCCTTGACACACACTGTACTCCCCTTCACATAGTCTAGGGCAGCTAGTCCTTGACACACACTGTACTCCCCTTCACATAGTCTAGGGCAGCTAGTCCTTGACACACACTGTACTCCCCTTCACATAGTCTAGGGCAGCTAGTCCTTGACACACACTGTACTCCCCTTCACATAGTCTAGGGTAGCTAGTTCTTGACACACACTGTACTCCCCTTCATATAGTCTAGGGCAGCTAGTCCTTGACACACACTGTACTCCCCTTCACATAGTCTAGGGCAGCTAGTCCTTGACACACACTGTACTCCCCTTCACATAGTCTAGGGTAGCTGCGCAAATGCACATGTACCCAAATGTGTTAATATAAGAAAAAACTGTTACCTATGATGTGTGGCGCCGCCTTCAGGCGAGGATGGGGCGAGGCAAGGTCCGACTCCAGCTTATTTTCCTTGTAAACACACAGGAAATACCGGCCTGAGTGTACGTTTTAGTGTCCGTGGACGTTGATTGGTTATTGCAGATGTATACTGATACTGCTCTCGTCGCTGATTGGCTGTTGCAGGTGAAGTCGGATAGTGTGCCTTACCCTGGTTGGTTGCTCAAGGTGGAAGTAAATATTGTGTTTGACGCTCAGTGGATGTTATAAAGGATAATATATACAGGTGTTGTTTCTAAGTAGGAATGTAAATTGTTCATGTTATTTCACTGTTGGATTATCTAAATCTTAATGAAAGAAGAAAATGAGCTGTTTAGGGGGGGGGGTGGAATGAGTTGGATAAATATTAGCTAAGGAGCTTGACAGTGAAGCACCTCAAGCATCCAGAAGTCATCTCAACAAACAAGCGTAGTCATCTCAACACACGAAGCATTGAAGAAGGGGATAAAAAAAAAGAAAACTCATTCCTTACCCCCCGACAGAAAACGGCAAGAAAAATACGGTTTGGCCGGGTAGTGGTTAAGTCCACAAGCGGAGGGAGGTGTTGGCAGCACAGTGGCACTACTTACTACCCAGCGCCCCGTGTTGTTAAACGCTGTAACTCGACGCCTTTAATCTAACAGATACAACAAGGAGGCAACGCCACTATCAACGCCACCTCATTACTTCATCCTCTCTAATCTATAAGAAGCTGTGCGGCGGGCAGGGGGAACCCTCGTCCCCAACGCCTCTTGAAGCGGCTCCTCCCTGATAAGCTCGACCCTTTGGATATGTAATTAAACGAGGAAAAAATTGTGCAGTATATCATAAAGTTGAATATCAAGTTTGGTAGTTGAACATTATCAAGGCTATAAAAACATCTGTATATTAAAGTGGTAGTGTGGTGGGCGCGTGCGCGCGCCAGACCACACAAAGACCTGGTCTGTTCAGGAGGTTAAAGTTGCCAGGAGTACCCCAAGGACGCCCTCTGGGGCCCGCTACCCTACACACTCCTCAAGGACCAGGTGCTTTGTCCATACTTGTGAATGAGGCAGATCACCTGACACTCCAAGCACCGCCAACAACACTACTTGATGTTGGCGGCCGTCTTGAAGATGATATCGAAGAAAGGTCCCGCTGTTTCAGGAGATCTAGCCCCGTCTACCTGCTACTGCTGCCGTCGCTGCCCGTCGTCGCCGCTGCTGGTGCCCGCTGTTGGTGCTGGTGCCCGCTGCTGCTGCTGGTGCCCGCCGCCGCTGCTGCTGGTGCCCGCCGTCGCTGCTGCTGGTGCCCGCCGCCGCTGCTGCTGGTGCCCGCCGTCGCTGCTGCTGGTGCCCGCCGCCGCTGCTGCTGGTGCCCGCCGCCGCTGCTGCTGGTGCCCGCCGCCGCTGCTGCTGGTGCCCGCCGCCGCTGCTGCTGGTGCCCGCCGCCGCTGCTGCTGGTGCTGCTGGTGCCCGCCGCCGCTGCTGCTGGTGCCCGCCGCCGCTGCTGCTGGTGCTGCTGGTGCCCGCCGCCGCTGCTGCTGCTGGTGCCCGCCGCCGCTGCTGCTGGTGCTGCTGGTGCCCGCCGCCGCCGCTGCTGCTGGTGCTGCTGCTGACCGCCGCCACTGCTGCTGCTGCTGCTGCCGCCGCCGCCCGCCGCCGCCCGCCGCCGCCCGCCGCATACGGCTGTGCCCTAACTTTACAAAACGAAGGTTAAGATCAGTATTTTTATCCGTTGTGTTTCTCTGTGACCTCTTTCACTACCACTCGCAGGATGGGTGCAGGGTGCCTCTCTAACCTGTTCAACTCTCACTCACAGATTAGTTATGGGGGATCCAATACCAGCCACAAGACAGGTACCGGGGCCCGTTGAGACTCACAGAATGAAAATGTGGTTCAATTCCACTCACAGGATGATACGGGATGCCGTTAGGAGACGAGCCAGCGCCGGCTAATATGACGGAAGGAGCTAAGAACCACGTGCTTAATCCCGAAACACAAGATTAGTGTTTGAGGTGCCTCTGAACACACGTCTTTGGTCATTACAGTCTTAAGAAATTGAACGGTAGCGTGTTCGGAAGCGTGACGCTGAGCAAGGAGACGTTTTAAGGGACTTGTCAGGTAATTCCGTTTGTACTGCACTGTCTCTCTGTTGTAATAACAGGAGACACCACAGCGAAGGAGGGAGGGGGCGGTGTTTCGTTAACTTTCATTTTATTTGTGTAATATATATATATATATATATATATATATATATATATATATATATATATATATATATATATATATATATATATATATATATGTCGTACCTAGTAGCCAGAACGCACTTCTCAGCCTACTATGCAAGGCCTGATTTGCCTAATAAGCCAAGTTTTCATGAATTAATTGTTTTTCGGCAACCTAACCTACCTAACCTAACCTAACTTTTTCTGCTACCTAACCTAACCTATAAAGATAGGTTAGGTTAGGTTAGGTAGGGTTGGTTAGGTTCGGTCATATATCTACGTTAATTTTAACTCCAATAAAAAAAATTGACCTCATACATAATGAAATGGGTAGCTTTATTATTTCATAAGAAAAAAATTAGAGAAAATATATTAATTCAGGAAAACTTGGCTTATTAGGCAAATCGGGCCTTGAATAGTAGGCCGAGAAGTGCGTTCTGGCTACTAGGTACGACATATAT
Source organism: Procambarus clarkii (assembly GCF_040958095.1). Lineage (NCBI taxonomy): Eukaryota > Metazoa > Arthropoda > Malacostraca > Decapoda > Cambaridae > Procambarus > Procambarus clarkii. Next base: position 38,436,801 of record NC_091170.1, read on the forward strand.
ATATACACACCCCTCTGGTGCAAATGTGGGGATCCATAGCCTCGGAAAAGAAAATAAGGAGTATTCAGAGAAGACATTATGGATTCTCACTGAACACTTTAATATCTTCTCCTACCACCCCCATTCTTTTGTATATACACATATATTTGTTTTATTTCAACTTTGTTACAAAAAAAGGAGTTACATATATGGTACAAAGATGATTATCATAAGTTGTCAAGTTCCTCCTGCTCCTCAGATGGTCAGAAACCATATATACTGTACATTGAAATAATGACTTTTTTTTTAGAGAAATTCACCGGGAGAAAATTTGTTAAAACTCGTCTTTCATCACATTTTTCTTTCTCAAAGTTTAGTAAATTAAGGTGATGCTTGTGGTTATATCTGTACACTTGGCTTGGAGATCCGTGGATGTCAGAGCTAGTCTCATATCCTCAATATTTAGCATTTTTTTTTTAACAATGTCTAATCAGGATACTCACCACCTGCCAATTTTTGACGATTCAGATGCTCAAAATTTAGATTCTGCGACCCCCATCCCCCCTCCCAGGTAAGATGGGGGGGGTGGGGGGGGGGGGCTCACGGCGAACCTGTTTGGAACCAATTTCTTAACTATACAATCGGCAGTGCTGCACCCTTTAACTATCCAGCTACTCTCACAGCTAAATACTGCGTTATCATCAAATAAGCCTTAGAAAAGGCGCAAGGAATTGCGATCATAGACGAGCTTGCAGGCATGGGTGTCTCGGGAAGGTTCTTGTAACGTACAGAAGACTGCCTTACAACAAAGGCATACCAATATCGAACTTCCGGAAGAAGTACAAGAAGTGGGGTGTTCTGGATCCTGATACCATCCTTACACCTGTCAAGATGAAGCGGTACATTCTTGGAAGGATAGGTGTTGAACTTGGCTTCATTCTTTCCTCAACTAAGACGAAGGTATACTCATACCACAAGGGGGTAATTTGACCTGCAAATTAATGACGAAACTCTTGAATGGATTGATCATTGCCCGACACCTTGGGATTACTGTCGGCTCTAGCAAGGGAAAGAAAGAGGATCTTGATCATATGTTCGTGTCAGAGGGGCCCTGAGCGCCATGTTCTGAGATGGTCACTGGACTGCCATTCCCGTGGTTCACTTGAGACAGTTAAGCAAGTCCCAGCTGTGTCTGGGGTACAAGTGACAGGATGAACAGCCCAGCGGGTTTTCTTATTATTGGGCAGTGTTGTACATGCTGCTATGGCGGTGTGTCCACTCACAAGATGAGTGGCGCTGCCCAATAAACTCGCCCCTCGGGGCAAAATATAAATTTAAAATTCCAGTGCTTAATTTGTTGTACGCACAATATGTGCACTCCGCCATAGACTATGCTGTTCCAGTATTGTGCAAGTGTTCCTCGTGTGATATGGAAAACCTCGAGAGCATGCACAATGTTGTCATGACCATCATTTTCCAAGTTCGGAAAACTGGGAAAACGTCAAATCCACGACCGGAACCAAGTCTTCTCAGTGTCAGAACTGAATTCAGAGTTTGCTGTTAAGACTGCCACAGACGCTTACTACACTGATATTGCCCAATTTTATTAGTACTGTATTAAGGAAAGTGCAAATAGAGGACCCCCGCGAGCTCATGCTTGTGGGAAGAGTCGTCTTATTGGGAGGAATAACTATGTAACATTATAGAAAATAGGAATATTTATTCTTAAGTTGGTGTATCTTAAGTTGGCAAGTTGGTGTACATCTCAGTTGCAGCATCTATGGTACCAGATATTTTAATTTGTTTGTTTTTAAATTTTGCCCCAAAAGGAGAGTTTATTGGGCAAAGTCACTCATCCAGTGAATAAACATACCGCCATTGGGTGAGTACTGGGTAGTGCCACTCATCCTGTGAGTGGACATACTGCCATACCATCATGTATAACATCCCCCAATAAGAAAAAAACCCGCTGGGTTGTTCATCCTTGTCACTTGTAACGAGACACAGCTGGGACTTGCTTAACTGTCTCAAGTGAACAGCTTATTAAACAAAAAGATTAACATTTACCAACCCCTAAAATTTGTTATCTTGCGGGTGCAAAATGATGAACTTTTTTTAAAAAACAGTATCTATATTTTACAAATAATGTTTTCCTAACTCAATGTGGTGTTTATTATTCTACACACATTTCTAATGTCGAGAGATGGCCACCGCCTCTACCTGAAAGATTTTAAGGGTTGACAAATGTTAATCTTCTTGTTGGATAAGCAGTTAAGCAAGTCCCAGCTGTGTCTGGGTACAAGTGACAGGGATGAACAACCCAGCGGGGTTTCTTCCTATTGGGGAGTGTTGTACATGCTGCTATGGCGGTGTGTCCACTCACAAATGAGTGCCGCTGCCCAATAAATTCGCCCCTCGGGGCAAAATTAAATTACTGTGTCCATCTAAGGGTTATTGTTCTTTGAGAGATAACCCCTCCACTTTCCACCCGCAACATAATGTAAATTTGAGGGTTATTAAATGTTAATCTTCTTTGACGATCTGTTCACTTGAGACAATTAAGCAAGTCCCAGCTGCGTTTGGATATATATATATATATATATATATATATATATATATATATATATATATATATATATATATATATATATATATATATATATATAATATATATAATATATATATATATAATATATATAATATATATATATATATAATAAAAAGATTGAGGTTGAATTGCCGGACGGAGTTCCAGTACTGGGGAAGTGTCTGGCTGGCAGGCGTCAGTCAGCCGGGCGAGGCAGCCGGCTCCGGTTACCCAGGCCCAACCCCAGCAACCCCCCCCCCATCCACCATCTACCCCCCCCCCCATCCACCATCTACCCCCCCCCCCCATCCACCAACCATCCACAACCCACTCCACCACCAATTCGCCCTCTCCTAATTCATCTACACTTAAGTTGTTTTCACATATCCATACATTAAAACATTGATTGTAACCATGATATATATATATATATATATGTGCTTCCGCCTACAGTTTAGACCTATTGTCTTGTGTATGATCCTCTGTCCTGTGTGACAGTGAATACCAGCATAATACTCACTTTAATAAGACTTAATCGAAATCCTCAGATTAGGCAAAATTGTAATTCATTTTGTCAATAAAGATGTTAATAATAATAATACTGGGATCCATTACTCTTTCCTGGGGATAGTTTCTTAAGACAAAAACGATACTACAGGTGACAATTACCTTCACTCTCTTCCTCCCACCAAAACATTACATTTAGCCACCAGAAGTCACAACAATTGTTCAAAAAAAAAAAAAAATCCAGAATCAATATAAACTGTGAGAGAACTATTCACTAGAAACCGGTAACGTATAACTCAGTCGTGGACCATCCCCAAAATGAAAATAAGCGAAGATAAACGACAAGGAGTGTATCGGACACATAAAACAAAATGGTTTCCACTTAGTGCTAGACGATTTCCCTCCCCTCCCCCCCCTCCTTTCTCCTTCCCCCCCTTGCAAAACAAGCACTGTCTGACCTCCCCAAAACAAGGGAGAGGTCAAGATATCTTGGGTGTAGGGAACGGCGCTGCTAAATTTAAGTTTGCGTGTGTGTGTGTGTGTGTGTGTGTGTGTGTGTGTGTGTGTGTGTGTGTGTGTGATTATGTTGTTGACGCTGGCGGGTTGTATATTGTTGTAGCGAGAGTAATAACACCAGGCAGCGAGGTCTAATTTGTGAACCCCCCTCCCCTCTCTCTCTCCCCCATCTACACCCCCCTCCCCCCCCCCCCCACCTCCATGAGCTTCCCACGCTCTGAGGTTATGGACCAAAAAAAAAGGTAGCTCCAGTCATCTTAGTGAATACACTAAGATGAAAGGCTTTTTAAACGATAACTATAAAAAAAAATTGTGCTAAGTATCCCAACTTTCTGTTAACTTTTTTTTTTTATCTTTTACCGTATTGCATTAATTAACGTACAAAATTACTGCAAATTTCAAAGGTGACAGTATAGGTATAATATTTGTTTGTTTGTTTGTATTGCTGTTATTTGCAAGCAGCGGAAACGGCTGTGAACAGTCTCAGTCTCTCCTACTCTAAGAGTTCTAAAGTTCTAAAGTTCTAGAGTTCTAAAAGGTGCATGAATTGAACTTTGTAAAGTTTGCCCCGAGTGGCGAGTTTATTGGGCAGCGGCACTCATCCTGTGAGTGGACACACCGCCATAGCAGCATGTACAACACTCCCCAATAGGAAGAAAACCCGCTGGGTTGTTCATCCTGTCGCTTGTACCCAGACGCAGCTGGGGTTGTTCATCCTGTCGCTTGTACCCAGACGCAGCTGGGGTTGTTCATCCTGTCGCTTGTACCCAGACGCAGCTGGGGTTGTTCATCCTGTCGCTTGTACCCAGACGCAGCTGGGGTTGTTCATCCTGTCGCTTGTACCCAGACGCAGCTGTGTTGTTCATCCTGTCGCTTGTACCCAGACGCAGCTGGGTTGTTCATCCTGTCACTTGTACCCAGACGCAGCTGGGGTTGTTCATCCTGTCGCTTGTACCCAGACGCAGCTGTGTTGTTCATTTTGTCACTTGTACCCAGACGCAGCTGGGGTTGTTCATCCTGTCGCTTGTACCCAGACGCAGCTGGGTTTGTTCATCCTGTCACTTGTACCCAGACGCAGCTGGGGTTGTTCATTTTGTCACTTGTACCCAGACGCAGCTGGGTTGTTCATCCTGTCACTTGCAAGTAGTCCACTTCTTGTCCAGGACTCCCATGAACCTTCGCTCTCTATGAACCTATGACTTTTTACACGTGTTTTGAACGTGGTGGCCATTTTACCACCAGCGCCAACCTGGTGGAAAAAAAAACTGGAGAGAGAGAGAGAGAGAGAGAGAGAATGAGAATGAGAATGAATATGTGAATGTGCGTGCGTGTATGCGCGCGTGCTTGCGGGCAAGGGAGAGAGGGGGGTGAGCGAGTATGTGCAGCCTCTACCCTCCTGCAATGAGATATATCTGGTGTTTTTTCGAGGTTTTTATTTTAAAAGTTACAAGTTTTTTTTTTTCCCTTAAAAAATCAGAAGTTTAAATGCGTGTGTATGTGCTCACCTAGTTGTGGTTGCGGGGGTTGAGCTTCGCGTCTTTGGCCCCACCTCTCAATCATCAATGAGCATGAGTAAATGTTCTTGAGCCTATTGGGCTCTGCCCTGTGTGTATGGAGTCAGCCTCCACCATGTCACCTCCTAATGCTTTCCATTTGTCGAAAAAAAAAATCACCAGCGTCACTCTGCAAAAAAACTCTTTCTAGTGTCTGTGTGTGTCTGTATTTACTGCTTGTACCTGCAGGATCGAGCTGTTAACTCTTGGACCCCACCTTTCTATCCGTCGGGTATCTAAACTCACAGTTGCCTATTTACTGCTAGGTGAACAGAGGCATTATGAGAAACTGTCGATTTTTCTCGTCCGGGAATCGAACCCGGGCCCTTTGAATTGGTGGCCCCCCAGTGCTGTCCACTCGTCTGGAGGACCTGTTTGTGTGTTAAAGGTATTATTTTTTGAATTCCTTACTCAGATTATCAAGCTTTGGTAAAGCTTTACAGGCGACACATCATCAACAAATAACTCCAGTCTCGTCTTGGTGTTTCTTAACTCTGTCGTCAGCTTCTTGAGATCTCCACGGCCAAGATGCGAGAAGGAAACGAAATTATTTTTCTGAAAGCGTTAAGCCAGTGTGACTATATATAACATACGAGGGATACGAGGATAGGATAGGAGCTGGGATAGGCGGGTGCGGAGTTGAGTTAAAAAGGTCGATGCCCAACCACTTGGACCTTCTGAGATCGAACGCCAACTTGCAAAAAAGCGAGGATTTAGTTAGTTTTGAATGAGCATTAGAATATATACAGTGCAACGCGGCCAGCGACCAACTCCTAAAAGTTTACAAGAGATAATCACCTCGTTGGGCACTATCCAGTAGATTATTGTACACTACTACTCTATACTACCAACCCTAGGTTTGCCTCAATCCTCTATATATCCAAGTAGTTCCAGTTTGAATCTATCCTCATCATCTATCAGTTCCAGTCCAGAATTTATCAGTTCCAGTTTGAATCTATGAATGAATTGAATCTATTCTTTTGACATGACTGAAGTATTTGTAACATATTCTCGAGAGAGAGTTCGGTGTTATTAATCTTAACTGGGCGAGGTGAAGTTGAGGTCTTGTTTTGGTGTAGTCCGTCCTCAAAGGTCCTCAAAGGATATCCATTACCATGAGAAACCACACCCCCCATCCTCCTCAAACCCTTTGGATAGTTATCTAGATATTTGTGATGGTTTAAAAGCCATCTAAAAGTATATTATGGTGCCAGTAATAGTCTACATGTAAACTGGCAAGTGAACCTTTGTTCTGAACAGAGATTATTCCAAAGTTATAACTTTATTGTGTTATAAATCGTGTACAGTATGCTGAAAAAATTTTTATTTGAAGAACTGAAGTTTGTAAACGGAATTCTCGGGTACACACAAGTAGTTTAAGTGTACCAAATCAAAGAAAATTATATTTCACATTATCTTCAATAATACTCCATATTAACATAACTAAACATAATGAAACCTAACCTAACCAAACCCTAACCTAACTAAACCTTAATCTAAAGTAACCTTAACCTAACCAAACCTTAACGTTACCTGAACCTAACTTAACCATAGATAGAGAGTAGATAATAGTGCTAATTATGTTGTTCTCAATACATTCCCGTGGGCATGATTGCTCCCAGAGGAAAGGTGGTTTGGCAAGGTCCTATTTTGGCGCGGTGAAGTCGGGTTCACTTGCATGATAACGTAAATAGCCAAATCGCAACCGTTTCTAGATAGTCTAGCACCCAACTGATTCGTTCGCGTAATACGCTGAAGTCTGGGGTTTTTTAGTTCATTACTAATTACTCTCAGATCCTTTCGCAGTCGGGTGGACCAACATCTTTGTTGAGGAGCTGATATTTTTGTATTCATTCCAGGCTTAAAATGAATACGCAGACGTTTAGTATAATATAGTATGTTCTAGTACACCCTAGACTAGGTATTCCATCTATCATCACACTGCCGTGTCCGTAGACAAATACATCTAATCATTAAATGAAATCAATGGACTCCTAGATGTCACTTCTGCTCGGCTTAGACGCTGCTCTAATTATCAGAAACCTGCCCGCGCCCCCCCCCTCCCCCTTCATCACTTGTGTGATGAAATGTGTAAATATCAAGAATTTAAGAGACAATAATTATATAAATAAATTGTAATATCTATATAATATATAATTGGGATTCATTTAAAAAATACGTGCTACCATAAATGTTAGCAGTGTCCCATGTTTTCCTGCTGTACCTGATACATGCAGGTGGCTGTAACCTTTCCACCACTGCCCTTAGATGGGTGCGCGAGGTGCATGATAGGCAAACAAAAATTATATACGAACTACTTAACTAATACAGTAACTTGCTTACCTGAAAGATCATTATAGGCGTAGTATCTGAACCCCTTTATGTGACTGTCCAAACTTCCTGCCACTCAGACGATGGCTCAGGTGTCCTTAGTAAAATAAACTCTTGCGACCCCTCCCAACACCCGCCCAGACCTCCTGAATGATACATTTTAAAGCCTGATGAACAGTCCTAGCGCCAGCAGTCTCACAACTTGCCCTATAGATGATTGTTGCTGTTCGGTACGGCTAGTTTTTTTTTCTACACCCAATACTCAGCCTGTGAGCGGTAGCGCAAAAAGGATTACAAAGGACACAGAAGGGCTTCATCGAAGATTATTACATTAACAATTACATCCATCTTGCGCACCTTATACTTATAATGTCAGCTGGTTACTGAGATTGCTCCATTTCTTATCTATATTGCTGTTTATTATTATTTGTCTTCACAGCACACAGCTTGTTCCCTAATCTCATATATGTCGTTTATCTACCGGAAGCGAAACATGGATACAGTGCAAGGATCTCAGGTATATTATCCTTACTAAATAAGATGGTTTGCCATTTCATGCAACGTGACTTTACATTTAGCTCTAAATGGCTCAGTTTTGTGTGTCTAAGATGTAATGCTGTAGTGTGCCTCCGTCTTTGTCCCCACACACACACACACACACACACACACACACACACACACACACACACACACACACACACACACACACATACACACACACATATTCAAGGGAATCTTCAAGGGAGATTCAAGATTCTCAAGGGAATCGACAATGTTGATAGAGACAGGCTATTTAACACAAGGGACACACGCACAAGAGGACACAGGTGGAAACTGAGTGCCCAAATGAGCCACAGAGATGTTAGAACTTTTTTAGTGTCAGAGTGGTTGACAAATGGAATGCATTAGGAAGTAATTTGGTGGAGACTGACTCCATACACAGTTTCAAGTGTAGATATGATAGAGCCCAATAGGCTCAGGAACCTGTACACCTGTTGATTGACGGTTGAGAGGCAGGACCAAAGAGCCATAGCTCAACCCCCGCAAGCACAATTAGGTGAGTACACACACACACACACACACACACACACACACACACACACACACACACACTACAGTTTACTTCATCCAGATCCGTATACAAGTCGAACTGCCAGAGATGCTTGTAGCCGTCAGAGGCGCCTCGTCCCTTGTGGCCAGACTCGTGCTTGTCTCAGAGCTTCGCCCACTTGTCTAGTGATGGAGATGTTGACAGTATTCCTCACACCGTTAGTTACTACCTTTGGCAGTACACGAGGTCGGAACACAGGCATTAGGTGAAAAACACTCTACCTGTTTGTGCTGTCAAGCACCTAAATGTGCTTGACAGACGAGCTAAGCTCCTATAGCCCGGCCTTCCGAACGTTCTTAGATTAGTGTAATGACTCATTTCTCACACTTTCATCATATTTCTATTTAAAACTTTAAATAAAATTAGCTTCAACGTCTAAGCTGTTCCACTTATTGACAGCTCTGACACTGACAAAGTTCTTCCTGACGTCTCTGTGACTCATTAGCGTCTCCAGATTCCATCTAAGATCCCTCGTTCTGCTGTTCCTAGCTTTGAGCAATGCCTGATTTGTCTACCTTAGCAATTTCCTTCAGAATCTTGTATGTTATGATATCCCCCCTATCTCTCCAGTGGGGAAAGGTCCAATTCTTTGTCTTGTTGCATATCTCTGGATATTTTGTAGTTTCTCCTTGTTCTTTTTCAGCTAAGGTGTGTGTGTGTGTGTGTGTGTGTGTGTGTGTGTGTGTTTGTGTGTGTTTGTGTTTGTGTTAGGTGTTTACAAGAGCAGACTTAAGCACTTGGTGTGTGTGTGTTTCAAGATGTTTACAAGAGGAGACTTAAGCACTTGTGAATGTTAGTGTGAGCGTGTGTTTGTGTTTTAAGGCGTTTACAAGATTAGAGTTAAGCACATTGTGTGTAAACGTGTGTGTGTGTGTTTTAGGTGTTTACAAGAGCACGCTTAAGTACTGTGTGTGTGTGTTTCAACGTGCTTTAAAAGAGGAGCACTCTTGTCTATGTGTTCAGTTTGTAATAGTAAAAGCAGTAGTAGCAGTACTTGAATCAGGAGAGAGAGAGAGAGAGAGAGAGAGAGAGAGAGAGAGAGAGAGAGAGAGAGGGGGGAGAGAGAGAGAGAGAGAGAGAGAGAGAGAGAGAGAGAGAGAGAGAGAGAGAGAGAGAGAAGACGAAGGCATCCCATGATACGAATGAGATGAACAGCATCTTGACCATATTCCTTGAAACACCGTCGAGGCTTAGGTCTGTTACCAGAAGGTATATCTCCACTAGTTCTCCTGAGCCTCTATAACCTCTTGGTCTAATTTTTGTTAATAGTAGCAAGATAGTAGGGAACGAGCAGGCAGCAAGGTGTGTCGTAGCCACCCAGCAGCCAGCCAGCAGGCAGCAGGGTGTCACAGCCAGCCAGCCAGCAGGCAGCAAGGTGTCGTAGTCAGCCAGCCAGCCAGCAGGCAGCAGGGTGTCACAGCCAGCCAGCAGGCAGCAAGGTGTCGTAGTCAGCCAGCCAGGCAGCCAGCTGGCAGCAGGGTGTCGTAGCCACCCAGCAGGCAGCAAGGTGTCGTAGCCAGCTAGCCAGCAGCCAGCAAGGTGTCGTAGACAGCCAGCCAGCCAGCCAGCAGGCAGCAAGGAGTCGTAGTCAGCCAGCCAGGCAGCCAGCAGGCAGCCAGCCAGGCAGCCAGCAGGCAGCCAGCCAGGCAGCCAGCAGGCAGCCAGCCAGGCAGCCAGCAGGCAGCCAGCCAGGCAGCCAGCAGGCAGCCAGCCAGGCAGCCAGCAGGCAGCCAGCCAGGCAGCCAGCAGGCAGCAGGGTGTCGTAGCCACCCAGCAGGCAGCAAGGTGTCGTAGCCAGCCAGCCAGCAGGCAGCAAGGTGTCGTAGACAGCCAGCCAGCAGGCAGCAAGGTGTGTCGTAGACAGCCAGCCAGCAGGCAGCAAGGCTGCAGACAGCCAGCAGGCAGCAAGGTGTGTCGTAGCCAGTCAGCCAGCCAGGCAGGCAGCAGTTATCACACGGATCAGAAACCTCTTCCTGGGACAGTCATCCACGTCAGCTGACTCCTGTAAACATCCCAGGCCAACGTGCCTTAGCGGCCCCCTCCGTCCGCCCGCAACTCTTCACCCTTATTGACCCGAGATACAAGGACGTATCTCCTCCACTCTCTGACGGTTGGATGGAGACTTTGTGCGGCGTGAAACCTGATAATGTTTAGGTTATTAAGGGAGTTGTTAGACACCGCGTTGCTGTACGAAGCTAGAAAATTTCATCTCCTTTGAAGCCATTCTCACAGGTGAAATGGTTTTACAGAAGTTTTTTCGTATATTTTTTTCCCCCCAAATACGAATGGGATTTGGCTCTGGGATTGGCGGGAAGGACGGAGTGGAGGGAGGGAGGGAGGGAGGGATGAATGGAGGAGTGGGATGGAGTATGAGAGGGAGGGAAGGTAGGATGCAAGTCGGAGGTCCCTGGAGACAGGTGGTGGTGCGGGACACGGGGATGGGGGGGGGGGGGAGAGACCAGCTGGGGAGGGGGGGAGAGACCAGCTGGGGGGGAAGAGACCAACTGGGGGGGACCGTTAGACCAGAGCGTCATGATTCTGGGCTCATTTCAGACACTCGCTTCCCCGCGTGGCTTCTGATGCAACTATACCCTCCACTGGTGCCACTATACCCTCCACTGGTGCAACTATACCCTCCACTGGTGCAACTATACCCTCCACTGGTGCAACTATACCCTCCACTGGTGCAACTATACCCTCCACTGGTGCCACTATACCCTCCACTGGTGCAACTATACCCTCCACTGGTGCAACTATACCCTCCACTGGTGCAACTATACCCTCCACTGGTGCAACTATACCCTCCACTGGTGCAACTATACCCTCCACTGGTGCAACTATACCCTCCACTGGTGCAACTATACCCTCCACTGGTGCAACTATACCCTCCACTGGTGCAACTATACCCTCCACTGGTGCAACTATACCCTCCACTGGTGCAACTATACCCTCCACTGGTGCAACTATACCCTCCACTGGTGCAACTATACCCTCCACTGGTGCGACTATACCCTCCACTGGTGCGACTATACCCTCCACTGGTGCAACTATACCCTCCACTGGTACAACTATACCCTCCACTGGTGCCACTATACCCTCCACTGGTGCCACTATACCCTCCACTGGTGCAACTATACCCTCCACTGGTGCAACTATACCCTCCACTGGTGCAACTATACCCTCCACTGGTGCAACTATACCCTCCACTGGTGCAACTATACCCTCCACTGGTGCAACTATACCCTCCACTGGTGCAACTATACCCTCCACTGGTGCAACTATACCCTCCACTGGTGCGACTATACCCTCCACTGGTGCAACTATACCCTCCACTGCTACAACTATACCCTCCACTGCTACAACTATACCCTCCACTGGGTAGATAAACAAATTAAAGCATTTGGAGTCAGTTCTATCCAAGATGTTCAATACATTTCTTGATACTTGATTCTAAATAACGAGCAAGCATAAATCTTACTCAAGTAACTCCAGTATATCAGGGGAAGATTAGAACGAATGGTTTTGGGCCACCACCAATCCGTATATAAATTCTAATTTACATGTAGAAGATCATATGCTGGCCCCTGTAAAAACACTTGAAAATCACCTTCAGTAAATGTATAATTTAAGACAAAGTTCGTTGTGAATTAAGTGTAGCTTATACACCGACAAATACACCCAAGTGTTGATACGCAAGTACTCACAAGATAGGTATGGAGGTATACATAATATATGAATTAAACAACACTAAACTGCTGCTGCTGCTACTGCTGCTTGGTGGCGTGTGCTGTTGCTAGCTGCTGCTGTTGCTTGACACTTGCAGCTGTTGCTAGCTGCTGCTGCTGTTGCTTGCCACTTGCTCCTGTTGCTAGTTGCTGCTGTTGCTTGACACTTCCTACTGTTGCTAGCTGCTGCTTGCTCCTGCTTGCTCCTGCCAACCCCTGCCCGTCCGCCCCCTGTCCCCCGCCGCCTGCTAAGGGGTGAGCGGGTAGAGAGAATTCTCAAACTCCTGAGGGAGATGCGAGAGGGCACAAGCCCTGCCCTCACCCGCGGAACCTGGCGTGGGGCGGGAGGATACACGAGCCTCTGTTCTCTAGTGCAAGCTTACACCAGTTGTACATATTTTCTACACATAAATAACCGCAGCAAACTAGCACACAGCAGGCGTCTTGTAGACAAGGAATGTATAGCCCCTCCCAAGCCTCGTCTTGCTTTCGAACACTGTACGTAAATAGTCGAACTTGTGTATGTAAATTAACTGATTGTAGACGAGTGTATATGCAAATTAATTGAGGGTAGATTAGTTGGGTATATAAATTATGGTTATTGTAGATGAGCTGTGTATGTAGACTAATTGATGGTAGATGAGTTGTGTATGTAAATTTACTGATTGTAGACGAGTGTATATGCAAATTAATTGAGGGTAGATTAGTTGGGTATGTAAATTAAGGTTATTGTAGATGAGCTGTGTATGTAGACTAATTGATGGTAGATGAGCTGTGTATGTAGACTAATTGATGGTAGATGAGCTGTGTATGTAGACTAATTGATGGTAGATGAGTTATCTTGCTAACACAATAAACGTACAAATAGTCATAATAAATAAAGGATAAAAACCCACGCTTGTCTATTTGTGAAATTTGTATAAGGACTTTACACCAAGTCTTTCGCACTCTCCTGAGTGCTTTGTCAAGGTCTGAGTGTCTGATTAGGACGAGACTTGCATCTCATCGTCTAATCTGAACGTCTATTAAACGTCGAGATGTAAGTCTGGTCCTAATCACACACTCAGACCTTGCCAAAACACTCAGGAGAGTGTGAAAGACTTGGTGTAAAGTCCTTACACAAATTTCACAAATACCCAAGGGTGTTTTTTTTTATCTTATGTTATCATGTCTGCGAGAAGGCATTACCATTTCTAATAATAAATATATTTGAAAAGCAACGACGCAGGCGGTAAATCGCTGTTCAGTCATAGGACCTGCCAGTCGGTCATAGGACCTGCCAGTCGGTCATAGGACCTGCCAGTCGGTCATAGGACCTGCCAGTCAGTCATAGGACCTGCCAGTCATAGGACCTGCCAGTCAGTCATAGGACCTGCCAGTCAGTCATAGGACCTGCCAGTCATAGGACCTGCCAGTCATAGGACCTGCCAGTCAGTCATAGGACCTGCCAGTCAGTCATAGGGCCTGCCAGTCAGTCATAGGACCTGCCAGTCAGTCATAGGACCTGCCAGTCAGTCATAGGGCCTGCCAGTCAGTCATAGGGCCTGCCAGTCAGTCATAGGACCTGCCAGTCAGTCATAGGACCTGCCAGTCAGTCATAGGACCTGCCAGTCAGTCATAGGGCCTGCCAGTCAGTCATAGGGCCTGCCAGTCAGTCATAGGACCTGCCAGTCAGTCATAGGGCCTGCCAGTCAGTCATAGGACCTGCCAGTCAGTCATAGGGCCTGCCAGTCAGTCATAGGGCCTGCCAGTCAGTCATAGGACCTGCCAGTCAGTCATAGGACCTGCCAGTCCGTCAAAAAAGGAATGTACCATACAGTCAGCGGGCGAGGTCTCTGTCCACAGGTCCCGCTATTCATTTTCAGAACTCAAATTCTAGCCCACGCGGTTTGGTCATAATTAATAATATGGTAAACAGTAATCAGTTCACCTCAGACTTCCTTGGCCCTGTAAAAATAATAATAATAATAATAATAATAATAATAATAATAATAATAATAATAATAATAATGAAAGGTAATTTATATGTACTTAATTTGGAAATGTTACATTTCTGCACAATTATGGAATATGTCATACAGGCTATTAAAGTACTACTGAACCTATAACTGTCTCAGCCTTCTTACATTGCTTGGTATACACACACACACACACACACACACACACACACACACACACACACACACACACACACACACACACACAAGGGGGCCTCGTAGCCTGGTGGATAGCGCGCAGGACTCGTAATTCTGTGGCGCGGGTTCGATTCCCGCACGAGGCAGAAACAAATGGGCAAAGTTTCTTTCACCCTAAGTGCCCCTGTTACCTAGCAGTAAATAGGTACCTGGGAGTTAGTCAACTGTCACGGACTGCTTCCTGGGGTGTGTGTGTGTGTGTGTGGTATGGAAAAAAAAAAAAAAAAGTAGTTAGTAAACAGTTGATTGACAGTTGAGAGGCGGGCCGAAAGAGCAAAGCTCAACCCCCGCAAAAACACAACTAGTAAACACAACTAGTAAACACACACACACACACACAGCCAGTTGATAGGCGGGACCAAAGAGCCAAAGCTCAACCCCCGCAAGCACAATTAGGTGAGTACACACGTGCAACATATTAAAACCTTGTGGTACTGTGTCAAAACCTTGAGCCTTTGACACAGTACCACACAAGAGACTAGTGCAAAAGCTGGAGATGCAGTCAAGAGTGAAAGGGAAGGTACGCCATTGGATAAGGGAGTATCTGAGTAACAGAAGATAGCGAGTTATTGTGAGGGGTGAGGCCTCAAATTGGCGTGGCGTTACCAGTGGAGTCACGCAGGGATCAGTCCTTGGACCTATACTGTTTCTGATATATGTAAATGATCTCCCAGAGGGTATAGTATCGTTCCTCTCATTGTTTGCTGATGATGCACAAATTATGAGGTGGATTAAGACGGAGGAAGATAGTATGAGGCTGCAAGAGGGCCTAGGTGATTACACACACACACACACACACACACACACACACACACACACACACACACACACACACACACACACCACCGCATATTCACGTCAAAATCCACAACGAACAAATAAAGGTGTAATAAGAATCATAGCGATTCACAAACATTCACCTTTTTTTATGCGTGTACGATAGGTTAGGTTCGATCGTTAAAGTTCAACATTTTGTGACCGTTTAGGCAACTCGAGAGCCTGGGATGCACAGATGCAGCTTCACAGCCAGATTCCCCCTTAGTCACTGAAGCTTAAGCCTTCTCTTGTGTATTAACTTCTTTGCTGGTCGTCTAGGTCGACCCCAGGTCCTCCTTGGTCGATTATCTGCCAAATTGATTAGTCCCTTTATAAGGCAATGGTTCCATGTTCAAGCTTTAGTTTCAAGCTTTAGTTCCATGTTCAAGCTTTAGTTTCAAGCTTTAGTTCCATGTTCAAGCTTTAGTTTCAAGCTTTAGTTCCATGTTCAAGCTTTAGTTTCAAGCTTTAGTTCCATGTTCAAGCTTTAGTTCCATGTTCAAGCTTTAGTTTCAAGCTTTAGTTCCATGTTCAAGCTTTAGTTTCAAGCTTTAGTTCCATGTTCAAGCTTTAGTTTCAAGCTTTAGTTCCATGTTCAAGCTTTAGTTTCAAGCTTTAGTTCCATGTTCAAGCTTTAGTTTCAAGCTTTAGTTCCTCGTTCAATCTTTAGTTCCTTGTTGGTCGATTTATCCAGGGCCGCGAAAGGTAATTATTATACGTTTTCCCACAATTTTCCAGTATTTGAGTGCGCTGGTGCTGATCTCGGCGGCTCGCTCCCTCAGTTGGAAATTTTAATTTGCTATATCTCCGAGTCTCCGGAGATGGGCGGAAACCTCCGGATGGACGGATACAATGATTGCAGCGGCCTGTGTAACCTGGAGACGGTGATGACAATGGCTGAGGTAGCGACGAAGACCGCGACGACGGTGGGGGTCGGTGAAGACGGTGGGGGTCCGCGAAGACGGTGGGGGTCCGCGAAGACGGTGGGGGTCCGCGAAGACGGTGGGGGTCGGTGAAGACGGTGGGGTTCGGTGAAGACGGTGGGGTTCGGTGAAGACGGTGGGGGTCGGTGAAGACGGTGGGGGTCGGTGAAGACGGTGGGGTTCGGTGAAGACGGTGGGGTTCGGTGAAGACGGTGGGGTTCGGTGAAGACGGTGGGGGTCGGTGAAGACGGTGGGGGTCGGTGAAGACGGTGGGGTTCGGTGAAGACGGTGGGGGTCGGTGAAGACGGTGGGGGTCGGTGAAGACGGTGGGGGTCGGTGAAGACGGTGGGGGTCGGTGACGACAGTGGGGGTCGCGAAGACGGTGGGGGTCAATGACAGATTACGCCAAATTGGTGCGAGAAAAGTTGAAGAGAGAGAATCAAGAGGCAGA
This sequence comes from Procambarus clarkii, assembly GCF_040958095.1. Lineage (NCBI taxonomy): Eukaryota > Metazoa > Arthropoda > Malacostraca > Decapoda > Cambaridae > Procambarus > Procambarus clarkii. Next base: position 38,453,495 of record NC_091170.1, read on the forward strand.
CAGAGGTGTGTGCGCGCGAGGAGGAAGGCGGCGTAGAATGGATGCCTCGACCTTCATCCCCAGACGCTAGTGGGAAGGAGATACTTCCTGTGTTGCTTCGGTGGCTCCCTCGTGGACCTGGCTCTCCACACCTCCACCCTCCATCCCACTCTCTCCTCTCCACACCTCCACCCTCCATCCCACTCTCTCCTCTCCACACCTACAACTCCCCACACCTACAACTCCCCACACCTACAACTCCCCACACCTACAACTCCCCATACCTACAACTCCCTACACCTACAACTCCCTACACCTACAACTCCCCACACCTACAACTCCCCACACCTACAACTCCCCACACCTACAACTCCCCACACCTACAACTCCCCACACCTACAACTCCCCACACCTACAACTCCCCACACCTACAACTCCCCACACCTACAACTCCCCACACCTACAACTCCCCACACCTACAACTCCCCACACCTACAACTCCCCACACCTACAACTCCCCACACCTACAACTCCCCACACCTACAACTCCCCACACCTACAACTCCCCACACCTACAACTCCCCACACCTACAACTCCCCACACCTACAACTCCCCACACCTACAACTCCCCACACCTACAACTCCCCACACCTACAACTCCCCACACCTACAACTCCCCACACCTACAACTCCCCCCACACACACACACACACACACACACACACACACACACACACACACACGCACGCACGCGCACGCACGCACGCACGCACACTCCACATTACAGTTCCTAATTTATGTGAGGGACCTGCCCGAGGGGGTGAGCTCACACACGTCAATGTTTGCAGATGACGCAAAGCTGATGAGGAATGTGAAACCCGATCTTAAGACTCCAGTAATGACAGACAAATGGCTGTTAGAGTTAAACCATGACAAGTGTAATGTAATAAACATAGAAAAGGAGAAAGGACAGCTGAACGAATTTACCGCATGAGAAAGGCACCTACAGGAATCGAAGATAGAAAAGAATTTGGGAGTGGATATAATTCCTGTCTGAATTATATCCGGAGGCGCACACAAACTAGGTAACATCAGCAGCATATGGGACGCTGACAAACATTAGAACGTCAGTTATAAACCTAAATATAGACTTATATAACCTACGTAAAGACCGATACTAGAATACAGAACACCAGCCTACAATCTGAACCTCGTGAAGCGGAAATCCAAAATGCATAAAAATTACGAGATTTGCAACACGATCAGTGCCAGAGCTAAGATGGTTAAGCTAAGTACCCCTACAAGAGACACGAAACAGCGGACATATGGTTACGACATACAAGATTCTGAGAGGAACAGACAAATTGGACATAAACAGCCTCTTTTAAATTAAGAGAATGCAAGATAAGAGGACCCAAGTAGAAGCTAATAATCAACATGTGGAATGCACTGAAAGAAGAGGTCGTGGAAGTCAGTGCCAGTTAAGTCCACTACGGGCTCGCCATAGCCCGTGCTACTTGGAACTTTTTGTTCCCAGTAGCTGAATCTATAACAACAACAATAACAGCAGTGCTAGGCCTCGCTTCCCCACAATCACTTAAGTAATTACTGTTAGGCAAGCACTCTTCCTCTATTCTACACTTTTTTTTTTTGGGGGGGGGGGGCTAGGGAAACTAAAGAAAATGGAGAGGCGCAAGAGAAGTACAATTTTTAGAGATGGCTCCAATAATACCCAAAATATTAGAAAATGTCAATATTACATTACGGAGTTTCAATTTTACTAAAATTCCCTCAACATAATTTTGATGTTTTTGGTCGATTCCAGTAAAAATATTCTCCAGTAAGTACCCACCATCACCGCCTTCCACTGTCCACTCCCCCCCTCCCCCCTCCCCCCATCCCCCCCTCCCCCCTCCCACCCCCCCGCCCTCCCAACTCTTAACTAGTATACCATTAGTTATGGCCCCATTTGACAACCATTCACAGCTACAACAACTATAACAACCAGGTGATACCGCAAATTCGAAGTGCGTCACCACTCGCAACCAGAATTTCCAAATCTACCACCCCCCCCCCCCCCGCCCCCACACACTCCCCCATCAAACCCCCACATACTCCCCCATCACCCACCACCACTATTCATTGTAACCTCAACCAGCGTATGTTTGTGAATGAGTCAGACTTGGCCGGACAACACCTGACCACCCCCCCTCCACCTCCCTCCACCCCCCCTCCCCCCTCCCCCCCTCCCCCCTCCCCCCCTCCACCCTCCCCCCTCCCCCCCTCCACCCCCCACCCCCCCTCCAACCCCCCCTCCATCCCCCCCCTCCATCCCCCCCCCTCCATCCCCCCCCTCTCCCTGGTAACCAAATATTGCTCGGAGTTTATGAATGACTCGCTGGGTGTCGTGTTTTGGTTTGAGGGGGGGGGGGATGGGGGGGCTATTGCCGTTGGGGTGGGGTGGTGGGGGAGGAGGGTGCAAATGGAGGGGGGGGGGAGGTTCTAAGGGAGGGGGGGGGATTAAGGATGGTTTTTGTGGGTTCGTGTACGAAATTTCGCTTTTAAGCAGCCCGTCTTCTAAGACCCAAAGTCCATTCCATGCACCCGCCAAACCCCCTGTTTATGAGTGAAAAACTGTTTAGATGTTTTGGTTCTTCCACCCTCTACCCCATCCTCATGCACCCTCTCCATCTTGCTTTTGCTCCATCTTCCTTCTCCTCCCCTTTCTCCTTTCCTTTCCCTTAACACTCCTCCTCCCCTTCCCGTCTTGACCTCCCTTTCCCTTCTCTTTTCTCCCGCCTCTACCCTCCCTCCTCTACTACTCTCTCACAACATATAATCCCAACAAGCATTCGATATAACGTAACAATGTTGTATATTAAAAAAAAAGGTTGTGGTTATGTTGTGAGTTGAGATATTATACACACCCGACAAACTGTTGAAAAACTCTGTGAAAACATTTCAGACTTTGCAGAAGTCGCTTGGGATTAGAAGCAGGAACTAATCCTTCTGGGGAAAGGGTAGGGTTGGCCAACTTGGGGGCCGACTTCAACCACCCATTGACTATCCCATACCACCCATGTGTTATCTTGCAAAGGTTGAGGGGTGAGGCTATAGCCGCAAGCATGACCTCCAATTTCGGACAGAAAAAAAACATGGACATTCTCCTTGATAAAGAGAGTTGATCTACATAATAAAATTGGGTGTAAACTAAGGCCTAAGTTTTCTTTTCAGGTAAACCTCAAAAGGAAAGACGTGATGGAGAGGCTGTGACGCATGACCCCCAGGTTGGTGACACTGTTACATTCTTGCTGGGTTAGTAACACTGAATTACGCGGCAGACACTATATACTTCACACACCTCTCGGCAGACACTGACAAACAGGTACACAAGCAGACACTGATACGTGTGTACAGCAGAGACTAACATACATGTTTACAGCAGACACTGACTTGAACAGGTGTACAGCAGACACTGACATGCACAGGTGTACAGCAGACACTGACATGCACAGGTGTACAGCAGACATAAATATACATAAGTGTACAGCAGACACTGTCTTGAACAGGTATACAGCAGACAGTGACTTGAACTGGTGTACAGCAGACATTAATATACACAGGTGTACAGCAGACACTAACATACACAGGTGTAAAGCAGACACTAACATACACAGGTGTACAGCAGACACTAACATACACAGGTGTACAGCAGACACTAACATACACAGGTGTACAGCAGACACTAACATACACAGGTGTACAGCAGACACTAACATACACAGGTGTAGAGCAGACACGATGCATGATGGTCTGAAATACGTTTTTGCTAACTTGTTTTATTGCTCAATGCCTGTGTATAAGAAAAGGTAAGAAAGGGATGGGAGGGAAGAGGAAGGGAGGGAATGAGGGATGTAGGAAGACAGAGGGGAGGGAGGGAGGGAGGGAGGGAGAGAGAGAGGAACAGGAAGGGAAATGGGAGAGATGGCTACAGAGAGGAGGGAGAGGGGGGAGGGAGGGAAGGAGGAGGAATGAGAGAAGTGGAGGTAGGTAAGTGGTGCCAGATAGATTGTAGAGAGGTGGGGGGGGGGTGGAACACCTGTCCTGTGGGTCTCTTGTCTCATTGGTTCATCCGCTCCACCTATTGCTCCTATTATCTCGTTAAGACTACCTGCACCTGCCACCACCTGCCGCCACCTGCTGCCACCACCTGCCACCACCTGCTGCCACCACCACCACGCTCTACACACTGACTCAAACTTCCAATAAATGGCTGGTTGGTAGAGCGACGGTCTCGCTTCTAGCAGGTCGGCGTTCAATCCCTGACCGTCCAAGTGGTTAGCCACCATTCCTTTCCCCCGTCCCATCCCAAATCCTTGATCTGATATCTCTTCAAAGTACTGTATTGTATAATTGTAACAGCTTAGCGTTTCCTCTCTCTCGGTAAATACCTTCTACAAATTGGGGAAAGGTTAAAAAAGCCAGAATTGGAGTCGTGGTGTATGTGGCTTAAATCACCCTTCAACCCCCCTCTCTTTCTCCCACCTCAAACCGCTCCCCACCCACAACCCGTCACTTCCCCCACCCTTCCCACCTCAACCCGTCACTTCCCCCACCCTCCCCACCCACAACCCGTCACTTCCCCCACCCTTCCTACCTCAACCTCACCCGTCCACCTCATGCCCTCACCCGTGTTCCTCATTAGCTGGGGCCAGCACACGTCTTATTTGTCCCTGGAGACTCTAGCCACCTACGTCTGCACGCTTGTGGGTGTTCCCGTGTGCGCTCCACTCTTATGTTCTCGCCTAAATATGTTTGCAGGGTGATTATTAGCTCCTGGGCCCTGCCTTTCTGGTGTCAGTGGCCTGTTTTCAACGGCTATCTACTCTTCCTTCTTATCTAACTTACTTGAGTAAACTAATCAAGAAGTTATCCTCACTTGCCTTACCTTGTAGCGCATTCTACTAGTAAAGAGCTCTTGCGCCCCCCCCCCTATAATGAGTGAGCTCTCTCTCTCAGCTCACTCATTATAGTTTCATTCTCGAGCTTGCTGAGGTACAGCCTTCTCAGCTCAGCATGTACAGAAGAATATAGGTGGAGGAATTTTGTCCGACTCAAAATGATATCGTGAGGTATTAGTAATCCAAGAATAAAACTGAAATATTATAACCAGTTACAAGTAATGGATCCCTCAGACGAGTCTCTCCTATGTACAGATGTATGTACCACTTCTCTCATTCCTCAGTCTTTCACATTTATTATCCACCGTAATACAGAGACGAGGAAGCTTAATTTCAAGACGCCTTGTCATAAACATGAAATCGAATCAGATCTAGATATCCCAATCTGTGTCGATGAAATTTCCACACTTCGAGTAATTAGGGCTGAGAGAAGCGTGACCACTGACAAAGGACAGAAAGTAACAACATTAGAAAGTGAAGGGACGACGACGTTTCGGTCGGTCCTGGACCATTCTCAAGTCAATTGTGTCGATTCACACAATCGACTTGAGAATGGTCCAGGACGGACCGAAACGTCGTCGTCCCTTCACTTTCTAGTGTGTGGTTTGGTCAACATATTTCAGCCACGTTATTGTGACTCCTCATCTGCATAACAACATTACGTTATATACCGTTTATAAATATATATTCAGACATCACAAGACATACACCAAACAGTGTGATATAGTAATTGTCAAAATTAGTCTTGGAAATCGGTACTCAGAATAGGTAACTGCAGGTAACCCAACAGTGAGCACTCTACCTGTAGACGTTGGAAAAAAAAGAGAGCTAAAACTTATGATCTTCAGCATTATATTTGTGAATGCCCAGTTATCGAGCATTCGAGGACCGCGGGGACGCTAAGCCCGGAAATCATCTCAAGATAACCTCAAGATTAGAGGTTTTTATAACATTTAGCTTAAGGAGCATTCTTGCAGTAAACCTAATGGCTTATTTTTGTCTAGCTCTGTCTTTCGGTATGGACTCCTTACTTGGGCTGGATGGTCGAGCGGCTGGTCTTACAAAGCTGGAGACAGATTCACGAAGCAGTTACGCAAGTCCTTACGAACCTGTACATCTTTCTTCAATCTATGACAGCTTTGGTTACATTTATTAAACAGTTTACAAGCGTGAAAACTTGGCAATCAACTGTTGTTATTGTTATAAACAGCTTCCAGGTGCTTCGGAGCTCATTAACTGTTTAATAATTGTAAACAAAGCCGCCAAAGATTGAGAAAAGATGTACAGGTTTGTAAGTGCTTGCGTAACTGCTTTGTGAATCTGGCCCCTGGTGTGTACCATGTTATGAAAGTTAACTTGTACAGGTTTCTGAAGGCCACAGAATGTTCACCAGGTTTGCATATGTAACAGGTATTATACTTTTTTTTGTTCGTATTACCAGGCTTAGTGTCAGGTTTGATCTCAGAACGCTTTTCCTTAATCACCTGACACCGTTTAAATTTGTTAAGACTCTCCTGGAAAATACTCCTCTGTTGTGATTAGATTCATCTGTTTTCCTCGTCTGTAAATAGTGACATACGACACGAACTTTGCAAGTGACAGGATCGATTCCTTTAGTTCTCCGCTTCTAACTTCTCTAGCTGCAATTTGGTCTCGTCCCTCTCATCATTGTTCTGTTTTCTATCGGAGAGGTATTCTGACAGTTCATCTCTCGTAAAATGAAAACTAACTGCTTTCACGAGTGTATAAAAAGACTTAACAATTGAAATGTCGAAAAATGGTTTGTGGCCCAGAATGATTTTTTTTTTTTTTTTTTTTTTTTTTTTTTTTTTTTTTTTTTTTTGCAGGGATATTCCTGCGCGGGCCCTAAGCCTCTGGCTGGCCCACTAAGTGTTGCTTGTTTCTGTTTTACTTGGGCGGAGTTATGAGTATTTATGACTCGTATGGTCGCTTCAGTAAGATTTTGCCATGTATGTTTAACAACAACTTCTGCTCTGTTGAATCTAAGTTGAAATCTTAATGGGTTTGTAACTGTGGACTGTGTTAGATAATGTTAGAATGATGATGATGGTCATTGTCGTCTTATCTATCTTATCATTGTCTATCTTATCTTATTATTGTCTCTTGAGGTTTATCAAACAAGATTTCTCAAGTTATTTGTTAGAAAAGTGGTCCATTCTAGACGTTTACAAGCATCATCCTGAATAATGTACAAACGGTACGTCTTTCCAGACTGAATATTTCTGTGATGCAGACCAGAGGTTTAATGTCGTCTGTTTAATTTCTTTTTTACTTGGGTATGTCATCCGTCTTCCAGCCGCCTGGTAGTTCTCTTAAATTATGTTTAAAATGTTTGCCTTCTCAGTATTCACAGAGAAGTTCTGTCTGATCCTACGGCCTTCAACATGTCTTCCTCTCTCAAGTTAGTTCTTCACTTCCTCTGTGTAACTTTTAATGGTGTTCTGTTTTTTTTTTTAATGGTTTTTGTTCTCGGTTTATCTCCGGGAGAGTTTCTGTTCACCAATGGCATCTTGTGCCTGGCACCCGACTTCATCGCTTTGTCTTTGCTTGAGTTGAACTCTTACAGCCTTATTAATCATTTATTACTGAATTACTGATTTACTTATTAATCAGTTTTTGTAGTTGTTTAGTCTTGCTTGCATTACTTTTATCTTCATAATTTGATATTTGCCAAAATTGACAAAGAAGATTGTTCAGTATCGAACATCAGTCATATAGAGCAAATTAGACCATTCTTAACTCAGTTTAAGGGACACCGTGAACATCAGTTGACCACCACCCAGTAGCCCCCCCCACCACCACCACCCAGTAGCCCCCCCACCACCACCCAGTAGCTCCCCACCACCACCCAGTAGCTCCCCACCACCACCACCCAGTAGCCCCCCACCACCACCCAGTAGCTCCCCACCACCACCACCCAGTAGCCCCCCCCACCACCACCACCCAGTAGCCCCCCAACACCACCCAGTAGCTCCCCACCACCACCCAGTAGCTCCCCACCACCACCCAGTAGCTCCCCACCACCACCCAGTAGCTCCCCACCACCACCACCCAGTAGCCCCCCCCACCACCACCACCCAGTAGCCCCCCCCCACCACCACCACCCAGTAGCCCCCCACCACCACCCAGTAGCTCCCCACCACCACCCAGTAGCCCCCACCACCACCACCCAGTATAGCCCCCACCACCACCACCCAGTATAGCCCCCCACCACCACCACCCAGTATAGCCCCCCACCACCACCACCCAGTATAGCCCCCCACCACCACCACCCAGTATAGCCCCCCACCACCACCACCCAGTATAGCCCCCCACCACCACCACCCAGTATAGCCCCCAACCACCACCACCCAGTATAGCCCCCCACCACCACCACCCAGTATAGCCCCCCACCACCACCACCCAGTATAGCCCCCCACTACCACCACCCAGTAGCCCCCCACCACCACCACCCAGTAGCCCCCCAACACCACCCAGTAGCTCCCCACCACCACCCAGTAGCTCCCCACCACCACCCAGTAGCTCCCCACCACCACCCAGTAGCCCCCACCACCACCACCCAGTATAGCCCCCCCACCACCACCACCCAGTATAGCCCCCCACCACCACCACCACCCAGTATAGCCCCCCACCACCACCACCACCCAGTATAGCCCCCCACCACCACCACCCAGTATAGCCCCCCACCACCACCACCCAGTATAGCCCCCCACCACCACCACCCAGTATAGCCCCCCACCACCACCACCCAGTATAGCCCCCCACTACCACCACTAGTAGCCCCCCCCCCACCACCCAGTAGCTCCCCACCACCACCCAGTAGCCCCCCACCACCACCACCCAGTAGACCACCACCACCCAGTAGCCCCCCACCACCACCACCCAGTAGCCCCCCACCACCACCACCCAGTAGCCCCCCACCACCACCACCCAGTAGCCCCCATCACCACCACCCAGTAGCCCCCCACCACCACCACCCAATAGCCCCCACCACCACCCAGTAGCTCCCCACCACCACCCAGTAGCCCCCCACCACCACCCAGTAGCCCTCCACCACCTCCCAGTAGCCCCCCACCACCACCACCCAGTAGCCCCCCACCACCACCCAGTAGCTCCATACCACCACCCAGTAGCCCCCCACCACCACCCAGTAGCTCCCCACCACCACCACCCAGTATAGCCCCCACCACCACCACCCAGTATAGAGCCCCACCACCACCACCCAGTATAGAGCCCCACACCACCACCACCACCCAGTATAGAGCCCCACACCACCACCACCACCCAGTATAGAGCCCCACACCACCACCACCACCCAGTATAGAGCCCCCCACCACCACCACCACCACCCAGTATAGAGCCCCCCACCACCACCACCACCCAGTATAGAGCGCCCCACCACCACCACCACCCAGTATAGAGCCCACCACCACCACCACCCAGTATAGAGCCCCCACCACCACCACCACCACCCAGTATAGAGCCCCCCACCACCACCACCACCCAGTATAGAGCCCCCCACCACCACCACCACCCAGTATAGAGCCCCCACCACCACTACCACCCAGTATAGAGCCCCCCACCACCACTACCACCCAGTATAGAGCCCCACACCACCACCACCACCCAGTATAGAGCCCCACACCACCACCACCACCCAGTATAGAGCCCCCCACCACCACCACCCAGTATAGAGCCCCCCACCACCACTACCACCCAGTATAGAGCCCCCCACACCACCCAGTATAGAGCCCCCCACACCACCCAGTAGCCCCACACCACCACCACCCAGTAGCTCTCCACCACCACCCAGTAGCTCTCCACCACCACCCAGTAGCTCTCCACCACCACCCAGTAGCTCTCCACCACCACCCAGTAGCTCTCCACCACCACCACCCAGTATAGCCCCCACCACCACCACCCAGTATAGCCCCCCCCACCACCCAGTATAGCCCCCCCCACCACCCAGTATAGCCCCCCCCCACCACCCAGTATAGCCCCCCCACCACCCAGTATAGCCCCCCCCACCACTCAGTATAGCCCCCCCCACCACCCAGTATAGCCCCCCCATCACCCAGTATAGCCCCCCCCCACCACCCAGTATAGAGCCCCCCCCCACCACCCAGTATAGAGCCCCCCCCCCACCATCCAGTATAGAGCCCCCACCACCACCACCATCCAGTATAGAGCCCCCACCACCACCCGGGCCACCAATTACCGGAGATCCTCTTATCAACAACTATCTTCTTCCCGCGTGTGGCTCTACTTTCAGGTCATTTATTATTCTGCCCCTCACTTCTGTCCTCCATACACCCTCCCCCCCCTTCCTCCTCTCTCTCTCTCTCTCTCTCTCTCTCTCTCTCTCTCTCTCTCTCTCTCTCTCTCTCTCTCTCTCTCTCTCTCTCTCTCTCTCTCTCCCTCTCCCCCCCTCCCTCCCTCCCCCTCCCCCCCCCTTCCTCTGCCACAATGTGTATGCACACTTGCCTGGTGGGGTTCAGTTCCTGAACCTATTATGTGCCTCTGTAACACTTTCCACCATCACCCATGGGAGGAGTATGGGGTCCATGCTTCATCGACCATTTTGACTTCACTTACGAAACCTATACATCTTTCCTTAATCACAGCAGCTTTGTTTACGTCTTATTAAACAGTTTTAAGATATCCAAAGAACTATACAAGGTTGTTTTATATCATCATCATCCCTTGGGTTGGGAAGTGTTTCGGAGCTCGCAAACCTATTCAATAAATGCAAAGTCGCTGTGACCGAAGAAGGATGTATAGGTTTCGTAAGGGATCGCGAAAAGGCGTGACAAATCCTGGCCGTGATGGTTTATACGTTTCGTGGTTGATTAGGTGCCTATGGGGCGTCCTGCACCCGTCTCGGCACACCACCTTATCCTTCTTGAGGTTATCTTGAGATGTTTTCGGGGCTTTAGTGGCCCCGCGGCCCGGTCCTCGACCAGGCCTCCACCCCCAGGAAGCAGCCCGTGACAGCTGACTAACACCCAGGTACCTATTTTACTGCTAGGTAACAGGGGCATAGGGTGAAAGAAACTTTGCCCATTGTTTCTCACCGGCGCCTGGGATCGAACCCAGGACCACCGGATCACAAGTCCAGCGTGCTGTCCGCTCGGCCGACCGGCCCCCATTCCTTGTGTGTAGTTGTTGTTGTTTATCCCCTCCCAGAACCAGGCCGGCAGGCTCCTTCCTTTTAGTTCCTTATTTTTGCACCCCTCATACCCATCCTGTGAGGGTTTATTGGCCTCATACCCATCCTGTGAGGGTTTATTGGCCTCATACCCATCCTGTGAGGGTTTATTGGCCTCATACCCATCCTGTGAGGGTTTATTGGCCTCATACCCATCCTGTGAGGGTTTATTGGCCTCATACCCATCCTGTGAGGGTTTATTGGCCTCATACCCATCCTGTGAGGGTTTATTGGCCTCATACCCATCCTATGAGGGTTTATTGGCCTCGTACCCATCCTGTGAGGGTTTATTGGCCTCATACCCATCCTGTGAGAATTTATTGGCCTCATACTCATCCTATGAGGGTTTATTGGCCTCGTACCCATCCTATGAGGGTTTATTGGCCTCATACCCATCCTGTGAGGATTTATTGGCCCCATACCCATCCTGTGAGGGTTTATTGGCCTCATACCCATCCTGTGAGGGTTTATTGGCCTCGTACCCATCCTGTGAGGATTTATTGGCCCCATACCCATCCTGTGAGGATTTATTGGCCTCGTACCCATCCTGTGAGCTTTCATTGGCCTCGTACCCATCCTGTGAGCTTTCATTGGCCTCATACCCATCCTATAAGCGTTCATTGGCCCCATACTCATCCTGTAAGCGTTCATTGGGAACGCTTACAGGATGGGCGTTCCTGTTGATCAAACAGGAACCGGTTGATCAAACAGTTAGCCCGGTTGATCAAACACCCGGTTTGAGGTGTTGATTAATCAAGTTAATTGATTGTATGGACCAGTGTCCATGGACCGCATGGACCATTTGATCAATCATTAATCAAGTTTTCTTTTCAACGCTGAAAGAGGTTGGGAATTGTTAGAGAAAGGAGATAAACGAGGGGATTAAATAACTGAAATAAATAGAAAGGTTAGATAAAGCTCATGTGGGCGATATTGCAAATACTAAAAATATTGCAAATATTTCTAGATATGGGAGATTCTCTTGTTTTCGTCTTAAAGAAAATCCATCTTATAAACTCTGCAACGCAACTACTGGATCATTTCTAACCTCTGTCTAGATATTGTATTTTCTTAAAATAAAGAAAAAAAAATATACCTGTCAGAGCATTTCTCTCTTCTATGTGGACCCCCCCCCCCCTAAACAAATAATCTCTAAACTCCTCTAGAAATCTCTACCAAATCTCTCTCACCCTTAGAAATCCCTACCATAGCTTCTCTTAACTCTAGAAATCAATACTAAAGCCACGCTCCTAGAAATACCTAAGACAACTTCCCTCACCTCCAGAAACCATTAACAAAGCTTCTCTCAACTCTAGAAATCCCTACCAAAGATTTCTCTCACCTCTATGTATGACCGTCTGGCCCACCCCTCCCCCAGAGAGAGCCGGTGGTATAGACTACGCATACCCGTATATGCCCGACCATACCCGACCATACCACCCCAGACCCGACCACTGTGGTGATCCCCCTCTAGAGGAAAGAGAACGGGAGACTTGCTGAACACGAGAACGGGAAGAGAGAGAGAGAGAGAGAGAGAGAGGCGATGATAAAAATGGTCAGGATCAGTAGACGGAACAGGTAGAGAGAGAGAGAGAGAGAGAGAGAGGGGGGGGGAGGGGACGACGAAACAATAAGAAACATGGGTTCTTATGGGGCATCAGGGGGAGGGGGGGAGGGTGCTGAACCCAAGACACGAGTGGATACAAGAACAAATGGTGGGGGTGGGGGGAGTTCTCGGGAACTGACGCGCTGTGCACTTGGCTAATGTAACTACCGAGCCACGGACGCCTAGGAAGGTGCCTTTACCAGCCACGGACGCCTAGGAAGGTGCCTTTACCAGCCACGGACGCCTAGGAAGGTGCCTTTACCAGCCACGGACGCCTAGGAAGGTGCCTTTACCAGTCACGGACGCCTAGGAAGGTGCGGATAAGACCACGGGAGTTCATCACAAAACCCAACTTCGTGGCTCAAGAACAGATTGAAGAGCTTCTTGCACGGGCCGAGGATATTTTCTTGTTGCAAACAAGAAACGATCCGTTTGAGACGCTGCGATAATTACCTTCTTGCAGAATAGAGAGGAGAGGAGAGGAGAAGGGGAGAAGGGGGGGTGAAAAGGGGACGGGATTAGGGAGCGGATTTAAGAATAGGAGGAAGGAAAGGAGGTTAAAAAAGATGGCGATGATTGGAAATAAGGATTATTTTCTGTGAAATGTTGAGATATAAGGAAATATGTGAGGTGGGGGTGGGGGGGGAGGGGTGACCTTTGCACCATTTCCCCCCCCCGCTCTCCCCCTTAATCCCCCCTTAATCCCCCCCCTTAATCCTCTCCTTAATCCTCTCCTTAATCCCCCTTAATTCCCCCCTTAATTCCCCCCTTAATTCCCCCCTTAATTCCCCCTTAATCCCCCCTTAATTCCCCTTAATTCCTAAGATTGAAATAATAGACTCGCCCTGGGGGGACACCCGGGCTAGGATAGACTCGCCCTGGGGACACCCTGGCTAGGATAGACTCGCCCTGGGGGACACCCTAGCTATGATAGACTCGCCCTGGGGGACACCCTGGCTAGGATAGACTCGCCCTGGGGGGACACCCTGGCTAGGATAGACTCGCCCTGGGGGGACACCCTGGCTAGGATAGACTCGCCCTGGGGGGACACCCTAGCTATGATAGACTCGTCCTGGGGGACACCCTAGCTATGATAGACACGTCCTGGGGGGACACCCTGGCTAGGATAGTCTCGCCCTGGGGGGACACCCTAGCTGTGATAGACTCGTCCTGGGGGACACCCTAGCTATGATAGACACGTCCTGGGGGGACACCCTAGCTATGATAGACTCGCCCTGGGGGGACACCCTAGCTATGATAGACTCGCCCTGGGGGGACACCCTAGCCATGATAGACACGTCCTGGGGACACCCTAGCTATGATAGACTCGCCCTGGGGGGACACCCTAGCTATGATAGACACGTCCTGGGGGACACCCTGGCTAGGATAGACTCGCCCTTGGGGCTGGGGTGCCCTTAACCTCATCTGTTAAGCATATGTACGCGCGCCTAAGCCCTGAAAAGTGTATAAAGTCACTACAGAGGAGCCTTCGTTAGGGTAATTGCTGAGGAAGCCATGAATAAATTCTACCTGACGAGGTAAGAGGGAGGCACTTCAGGGCAGATAGGCAGGGTCTGGGGCTTGTATCTTCCTCCCATCCATCCCCCCCCCCCCATTCCCTCCCTCCCTCTCACTCCTTCCCTCCCTCTCACTCCTTCCCTCCCTCTCACTCCTTCCCTCCCTTCCCTCGCTCACCCCTTCTCTCGTTCAGCAGTTCTCCTCAAACTCCCTCTTCCTCCTCTCTTGTAATTTCCCTTACTTTAACATAACTATCTACACACTAAAACTGATCATGCAAAAATGTAAGCTTTGCCAAATCTCCCATCCGGTCCGTCTCTTCCCCCCCCTCCCTCTCTCTCTCCCCCCTGTTTGCTATCCCCTATCTACGTCCCTCCTCCTTTATCTTCTTCACCCCCTCCCACCTTTCCTACCACAGCTCCCCCTCCCAACACCTTCCTGATGCAACTCCTCGCACCTTCCTCTCACTGTTCGCTCTCATCCTTCACCCGCCCCCTCACTCCCAGAGTCAGAAAGGCGTGATACTGATAGTGCCTGACTCCCCCCCCTCTCCCTCCCTGCCTCTTCTCCCTCCCCCATCTTCACGGCGCCCCCCTTCCCCCTCTCTTCTTCGGCGCCTCCCCTCTTCTTCGCCATCGGGAAAGTGGTGCCTGATGGGCTGACCACTCTGTAGGAGTAGCAGCGGTAGTTGGAGGTTGGCAAACGTAGTTTTGATGGTGGTGGTGGCTGTGGTGGGGGGGGGGGGTGGGTGGTGGCTGTGGTGGGGGTGGTGGTGGTGGGGTGAGGGTGTCAGGGGGCGCCACCTGCTGCGGTAACCTGCGGCGGGAGGAACAAGGAGCTCGTTGTGGCGCCCTTCCTGCCCGCCGCTCCCTGAATGCCAAATGAGACCCATGAATGGTACGTCTATTGGCGGTGTGCTCCTGCTTCTCCTGCTGATCCTGCTTATGCTGCTGCTTTTGGTGCTGCTCCCCCCCCCCATCCCCTCTCTCCCCTCTTTCCCCTTCTGCTGGTGCTGCTTTTGGCCTGTCTACTGCTGCCCTTTGTCTGCTGATGTTGCTCACTTCTACCTCGACTGCTTTTACCTCCTCCTGCTTTTGCCCCTGCTACAGCTGTTGGTCCTTCTGCTGTGGCATTCTGCCGCTGGCAGTAGCACGAACGCTCAGTATAGCTTGTATAAAAATCTTGCATACAGGATAGATACTAGAAGATACTCTGAAGCCAGCAGATACACCCAATTCCTTACACAAGGGAGAGAGCAAAGCATTGGTTAAACCTATGGGCCAGTCACACTAACATCACAAACACGGTTAGTTTTCAGAGAGTGATCGGAGGTCGGATCTCCAGTTTTATGGAGAACAATGGCCTTCCCAACCCAGGGTAACAGGGATTTAAAGCACGAAGATCCTGCCTTTTGCAATTACTCGATATTTTTTTTTAAGTTATCACATTTAAGTACATCTGCATTAGTGCAGCTGCCCTAGACTATATGAAGGGGAGTACAGTGTGTGTCAAGAACTAGCTACCCTAGACTATATGAAGGGGAGTACAGTGTGTGTCAAGAACTAGCTGCCCTAGACTATATGAAGGGGAGTACAGTGTGTGTCAAGAACTAGCTACCCTAGACTATATGAAGGGGAGTACAGTGTGTGTCAAGAACTAGCTACCCTAGACTATATGAAGGGGAGTACAGTGTGTGTCAAGAACTAGCTGCCCTAGACTATATGAAGGGGAGTACAGTGTGTGTCAAGAACTAGCTACCCTAGACTATATGAAGGGGAGTACAGTGTGTGTCAAGAACTAGCTACCCTAGACTATATGAAGGGGAGTACAGTGTGTGTCAAGAACTAGCTACCCTAGACTATATGAAGGGGAGTACAGTGTGTGTCAAGAACTAGCTTCCCTAGACTTTATAAAGGGGAGTACAGTGTGTGTCAAGAACTAGCTACCCTAGACTATATGAAGGGGAATACAGTGTGTATCAAGAACTAGCTACCCTAGACTATCTGAAGGGGAGTACAGTTTTTTTTTTCTACCACAGCCGTGGCCACACACTTACAATGCTAAGCAGCATATATACATTTTCTTGTGTCCTCCATGGACAGGGTTAGAGAAGTGTTAAACATATAGTTCAAGGGTTTGTGTCAAGAACTAGCTACGTGATGCTAAAAATTCCCATCAGACAGGTTGGTTATGATCTAGTAGTTCGTATTGGCAATTCTGTTGACGGAACTATACTGCAATTACTCAACGACTTTGACAAAACCAAGGAAGCATTAGAAGAAAAACAGTATCCAGATGTGGTATACACGGACTTTGCAAAGGACCATGGAGTGATAGTTCACAAAATATAACAGGTAAAGTAGGGTGATAAGGATATTCAGTTTCCTGTCAAACTTGAATGCAAAGAGCAACACTAAATCAGATATAGAGAGTTCAATTACAGTGAAAAGCTCTGCACCCCAGACCACAGTCCTTAATTGCACCAGAGCTTTTTCTCGTTCTCATGAAAGTTTTTCATGAGAAAGTTTTTCATTACAAATACAGTTTTCTTACTCTCAAGAAAGACACAAAGTCAGAGCATCGTGTCATCCCTTTGCGGACAGGATAAACATTTGTACATGCAAAACCACTTTGGCAGAAGACATTGAAGACTTATACGCGTCGACGTCAATAAATTCCTCAATTAGGCAACCGGGAAATAACAAGAGGTTACATTGTACAAACCATGGGGGCAGAAACACACACATAAGCATACGAACTCTGCAGTATACCAACTTGTCAATGCAATACAAGGTTCTGTTTTGCATGGGTTCATACGAGGCAGGTCCTGTTTACACTGGTCTATGCGAGGCAGGTCCTGTTTACACTGGTCCATGGGAGGCAGGTCCTGTTTACACTGGTCCATGGGAGGCAGGTCCTGTTTACACTGGTCCATGCGAGGCAGGTCCTGTTTACACTGGTCCATGGGAGGCAGGTCCTGTTTACACTGGTCCATGCGAGGCAGGTCCTGTTTACACTGGTCCATGGGAGGCAGGTCCTGTTTACACTGGTCCATGGGAGGCAAGTCCTGTTTACACTGGTCCATGGGAGGCAGGTCCTGTTTACACTGGTCCATGGGAGGCAGGTCCTGTTTACACTGGTCCATGGGAGGCAGGTCCTGTTTACACTGGTCCATGGGAGGCAGGTCCTGTTTACACTGGTCCATGGGAGGCGGGTCCTGTTTACACTGGTCCATGGGAGGCAGGTCCTGTTTACACTGTCCCAATCGAGGCAGGTTAACTTTAATATAACACTGAAGGCATACATGGAAAATCAGAAAAGTTATAGAAAGTGAGATGAAAAAGTTTCTTGTAGCGTAAGAGGAGAGAGAGGGTGCATGGAATGACCTCAAGGAGCAGGTTGTGGGAGTAAACTCCACTCAAAATGTCAAAAGTAAATATGACAAGAGAAATTGGGTATAGGAATCAATGCATAAGTCAACCAGTGGCTAGAAAGGCGGGGCTCAAGATCTGAAGCTCGATCCTTTTGGTGCAACTCCCTCCCCCCCTCGTGTATGTTGCCACCTCAGGGCCACCCCCCGGCAACTGCTTCCCTGCATTTGTGATGTCGGGCGCTTTACAAACATCGTCATCTGTACCATTAATGTTCTGATTTCAGGACCTGATCCCACTAGCCGGGTCCTAAACACTTTGACCTTGACCTAACCCCGACAGCTGGGTCACGGGGTCGTCCTCCCCCCCCCCCTTCCCCTCACACTCTTTTGACCTTAGGATCTGAAAACCTCCTCGTTTCCACCCTCCCCCCCCCCCCCCACACCTTTTTTTCCATCTAGGATCTGACCCACTATCGGCAATACCTTGAAACTAGTAGAACAACAAAAGCTGCATTTGGATATCAGAATGAAGATCAGAAGCTGTATTCATATTAACAGGTACAAACTGTGACAGTTCTGGCTGTAATGAACAGGTGTACATCAATGTAGATCAAATTACGCCATTTCTACAAAATATAATATGTTTAGTTTATAATCAATGCTGTTATATATATTAGTAAAATTGTGTGTGAAGTTATGACAACAGACTTTAATGAATGCGTCCGTGTACAAGAGTTCTCATGACCTCTCATGTTGGCACCCCCCCCCCTCCCCCCCCCTCCCCAAGAGCCGTGACCTCCGGGTTCACTGGCACCAAAATCTTGTGACCTCTGAATTGCCATCCCACGATCTGACCCTTGATGGTCCCTGTTAACGAAGCCATCCTCAACATGGTCACAACGTTATTAGTTCATTAATTATAACCTTTTGGTCACTTTTCGTATTTGTTAGGAAACCTAACCATAACTCCCTCTCCTCTGAGGGAGGATCCTCTCTCTCTCTCTCTCTCTCTCTCTCTCTCTCTCTCTCTCTCTCTCTCTCTCTCTCTCTCTCTCTCTCTCTCTCTCTCTCTCTCTCTCCCCCCCCTCCTCCCCCCCTTCCTCCCCCCCTCCCCTATTCCCCCCCTCCCCTCTCCCCCCCTCCCCTCTCCCCCCCCCCTCCCCTCTCCCCCCCCTCCCCTCTCCCCCCCCCCTTTACTTATTTTAAATGCATTTTTTCTGCTTAACCTCAATAACACCTCAAAGAACTTTTTCGCTCTTCCTTTTAAAACCCCTTTTGACCCCCCCCCCCATTCTCTAATTGTTGTTGTACCTCATCCCTTCATGTTATATTTTTACTCCCTCCAAATCCTATTTCCCCCCCCCCCTCCTAAATCCCCTTTTACCTCTCTTTTCAAATGCTCTTTATACCTCCTTCAAATACAGTTTCACTCTTTCCTAGTCCTGTTTTACCTCTCCCCCCTAATCCTGATTTGTCTCACCACCAAATCTTATTTTCCCCAGTCCCTCCACAATGTGTTTTCCTCAGTCTGCCGTATTCCCTTCCAAATCCTGACTATCTACCTCTTCCAGATCCTGCTGTACTCCGAAAGCTTTCAAATCGTGCTGTACCCGCCTCCCAATCCTGCTGTACTCCATTGTAAATCCTGTTGTACTCCTTGCAAATCCTGTAGTAACCCCTTGCAAATCCTGTTATACCCCCCTTGTAAATCCTGTTGTAACCCCTTGTAAATCCTGTTGTACCCCTTTGCAAATCCTGTTGTATCCCCTTGCAAATCCTGTTGTAACCTTGTAAATCCTGTTATACCCCCTTGCAAATCCTGTTGTACCCCCTTTCAAATCCTGTTATATCCCCTTGCAAATCCTTTTGTACCCCTTTGCAAATCCTGTTGTAAGCCCTTGCAAATCCTGTTTCTCTCTCTCTCTCTCTCTCTCTCTCTCTCTCTCTCTCTCTCTCTCTCTCTCTCTCTCTCTCTCTCTCTCTCTCTCTCTCTCTCTCTCTCTCTCTCTCCCCCTCTCTCTCCCCCTCTCTCTCTCTCTCTCTCTCTCTCTCTCTCTCTCTCTCTCTCTCTCTCTCTCTCTCTCTCTCTCTCTCTCTCTCTCTCTCTCTCTCTCTCTCTCTCTCTCTCTCTCTCTCTCTCTCTCATCCGGCTGCCTATCAGGCAACTTTATCTGGTGGATGTGCGAGTCCTAGAGGCGGAGGTCAGGTCAGGAGCAAGGCATCACCAGAGATAGCGTCACTTACCCAATTTGCAGAGACACATAAATTAACTTGACTCTCCCCTCGGCGTCGGTGTTTATGTCTACGCTCCCTTAGCCTCCCTTCCTCCTACCCTTACCCTCCTACCCTTACCCTCCTACCCTTACCCTCCCTCGGGCACCCGCCCTCCCTCCGTGTCCGCTGAATGAGACGTGCTTGTCGGTCATTTTCGGAGGCATTTTCTCTCTGGTTAAGGCATCCCGAGGGTCCGGGAGAGGTTTCCGCGTGTCGCGGGGATGATGGAGGAGAGAAGGGCCTTCCATTATACTCTGGTGACGAGACGAGCCTTCGTATCCCAACTTTTTGGCCATTTATAATTATTTGTTCTTATGGAAGTAATTATGTGAAGAGGGTACCAAGCCAGAAAGACTATGTAGCACTGTATCTATGTATCTATCTATCTATCAATCTATCTATCTATCTATCTATCTATCTATCTATCTATCTATCTATCTATATATATATATATATATATATATATATATATATATATATATATATATATATAATATATATATATATATATATATATACACACACCCTTATATAATTTTATTTGTGTACTCACCTAATTGTGCTTGCGGGGGTTGAGCTTTGGCTCTTTGGTCCCGCCTCTCAACTGTCAATCAACTGGTATTCCAATGTGTATGTGTGAACGTGCGCTTGTCCTGTTTGTGTTTAAGCCTTAAAGGGGAGAGTAATTAAGCTCTTGGGCCCTGTTTGGAGCCAATATACCTTCAAACGATTTATAACAGTTTTCTACTGCAGTTGAAACTGGCAAATCAGTGGCTGGCTGAAAGAAAAAACTGTCTCCACCGCTTCTACTCCAGTACACCCCAATCGCTTCACCGCCCGTGTGCACGCCTAGATGTACTCGTCTAGTTGTACTTACAGGGGTCGTACCTAAGCTCGTAAGTCCTGCCATTCCAGCCATTGGTAATTTACGCAATAAGCTCATTTCTGATTAGCCTCTGTAATACCTCTCATTTGAACATTCCATTTATTTAGACCAATTACCCTGAATTCTTAAAGTTATTTATCTGTCTCATTTACGTACCTTGTAAGGTAGGCATATTCAGCCGTGGTCCACTGGTCCAGCAAACGTACAACGTAACGAAAACGGTGTTTTTGCGTTGTTAACAACGTCGTAACAACGGTACTGAACGAGGTGAGAATAGTTTGAGCTACCTCATCCCTTTGTGTGTATTTTACGTCGATAATCTTATTTCAAATTCGTTACAACTCTCTGGTTTCGTCGCATATTAGCCGGGGTTCTACTGATTCTTATTTTGGGATTCTCTCAACTCTGTCAATTCTACTTAATATCCTCTTTCGTCCTTCCTCCAGCGTGATGAGGTTGAGTTGGCTCATCTTGGCACAGTAATTCAATCCCACTCGGAACAAGGTCTTTATACCTCTGAAGGTTTTCTAGATTTATTTTTTATTTTATTTTTTTTCTAGATGGGGATTTTAGAGTAGAGTTGTATGTTAGAGGTTTGGCAGAACGTATGAACATTGTTCTGTAGGCCTCCTTGTCAGTGTTCTGTACTCACCTATGGGTGCTTGCGGGGGGTTGAGCTATTACTTGCATAAACCTTCTTGAGGTTATCTTGAGATGATTTCGGGGCTTAGTGTTCCCGCAGCCCGGTCCTCGACCAGGCCTCCACCCCCAGGAAGCAACCCGCAGCAGCTGTGTAACTTCCAGGTACCTATGTACTGCTAGGTAACAGTTGCATCTGGGTGAAAGAAACATTTTGCCCCATTTGTCTCCGCCTCCACCGGGGATCGAACCCAAAACCTCAGGACTACGAATCCGAAGCATTGTCCACCTAGCTGTTAGGCGCCCCATAACGTTATTTTAAACCGTACCTCAGATCTTGAAAATATCGACTCGCTGAAATAAAAGATAATCCACAAAGAAAATGGTGATAATCAGTAAATACCAAATCAATAGAAACAAAAAATGAGAAACATATCATGAATGTGTTGTCTCTGTAGTCAAGGAAATCGAAATTACCAACGTCAAAATGGAGCGATTATTTCTCGATAAATAGAACACAAAAGTGCGTGTTTGAAAGTCTGCTGTCAAATAACCACGACAAAACCAGCTTGGCCTACAGATAATTTAGTCTCCGTGGTGTAGTGGTAAGACACTAGCCTGGCGTTCCGCGAGCGCTATGTCATGGGTTCGTATCCTGGCCGGGGAGGATTTACTGGGCGCAAATCCTTAACTGTAGCCTCTGTTTAACGCAACAGTAAAATGTGTTCTTGGATGAAAAAAAGATTCTTCGCGGCGGGGATCGTATTCCAGGGACCTGCCCGAAACGCTACGTGTACTAGTGGCTGTACAAGAATGTAACAACTCTTGTATATATCTCAAAAAAAAATAATATCCCTCCTTTAATGTGAACTAGTTGAATTAAGTTGTGGTTGGTAACGAGAGTAGTTCAGCTGATCATATAAAATCAGATTGAAAATAAAATGTAATAATTAAGCAAACTTAATTAAATTAAGGGTGAGAAAATAATATCTACGTTTTTAAACCCGCATATGGTACAATGACCTGCGTCAAAGGGTTATTTAGTATTCCTAAATTGAAATGGTATCCCTTACCACACTCGTCATAACACAAGCGCGGATAATGCTTCAGGGTACATGAGAATTATCTAAGATTTTCATGTGGTGTTGTGCAATCGATGACGATGTGTGTGGAAGCCTGAATGGCAATGCACATCTACCCAAGCCTGAATGGCCATGCGCATCTACCCAAGCCTGAATGGCCATGCGCATCTACCCAAGCCTGAATGGCCATGCGCATCTACCCAAGCCTGAATGGCCATGCACATCTACCCAAGCCTGAATGACCATGCGTATCTACCCAAGCCTGAATGGCCATGCACATCTACCCAAGCCTGAATGGCCATGCACATCTACCCAAGCCTGAATGGCCATGCGCACCTACCCAAGCCTGAATGGTCATGTGCATCTACCCAAGCCTGAATAGCCATGTGCATATACCCAAGCCTGAATGGCCATGCGCATCTACCCAAGCCTGAATGGCCATGCGCATCTACCCAAGCCTGAATGGCCATGCGCATCTACCCAAGCCTGAATGGCCATGCACATCTACCCAAGCCTGAATGGCAATGCTCATCTACCCAAGCCTGAATGGCCATGCGCATCTACCCAAGCCTGAATGGCCATGCACATCTACCCAAGCCTGAATGGCCATGCGCATCTACCCAAGCCTGAATGGCCATGCGCATCTACCCAATCCTGAATGGCCATGCGCATCTACCCAATCCTGAATGGCCATGCGCATCTACCCAAGCCTGAATGGCCATGCACATCTACCCAAGCCTGAATGGCCATGCGCATCTACCCAAGCCTGAATGGCCATGCGCATCTACCCAAGCCTGAATGGCCATGCGCATCTACCCAAGCCTGAATGGCCATGCGCATCTACCCAAGCCTGAATGGCCATGCGCATCTACCCAAGCCTGAATGGCCATGCACATCTACCCAAGCCTGAATGGCCATGCTCATCTACCCAAGCCTGAATGGCCATGCGCACCTACCCAAGCCTGAATGGCCATGCACATCTACCCAAGCCTGAATGGCCATGCGCATCTACCCAAGCCTGAATGGCCATGCGCAGCTACCCAATCCTGAATGGCCATGCGCAGCTACCACCTGAATGAGGATACATCAAATGAAACATTTCTCGACGTCAGGAAGATCTTGAACATTGAATACCGCATCATAACCAAAACAACGCTAACATGCGTCTTATTAAGACCAGAATGAGTTATATCTCGCTGAAAAATAGTTAGACAAACACACACAGGAATTTCACATTTGCATATCTGTGTGTTGTGTGTACTGTGGCCTTGTAGTAGCACAGAGTGTTGCGTTTGTTTGGTAACACTGACGTGATAGTGAGCTGTTGAATCATCTGTGTTCTCTGTCATATAATGAAATGTTCTTTTCCCCCACAAATCCTTGAGCCTTATCATTAATTCCTTTTTTTGTCCTTTGATTCCTTTCTTCTTTCGCTTGATTTCATGCTTTGATTCCTTACTTTCCTTTGAGTCTTCCACATGTTTTGCTGCCACACTCGCCTACTTGCTCTTCCCTCTGAGCATCTTATCATATTCTTACATGTTTAAGTTCCTCTCAATCTTTCTTATCTTGATTATGTGACTTTTGTCTCTTTTTCAGTGTTTTAATTGTTTTAAGTCTCATACATATCGTGATCATGTGTCCTCTGTGCGACAGTCTTGTTAGGTTAAGTGTTCCTCAGTTTTTTCTTTATATTCTTATCTTCTCGGTTCCGGGAACAGTCCTATTTCAAACTTCTGGAATTTCTCCGTCTCTTTTGATGTGTAGTCTCCGTGCAGCTGCAGTGTGTGTGTGTGTGTGTGTGTGTGTGTGTGTGTGTGTGTGTTTGTGTGTGTGTGTGTGTGTGTGTGTGTGTGTGTGTGTGTTCACCTAGTTGTACTCACCTAGTTGTGCTTGCGGGCCTACGGGGATTGAGCTCTGGCTCACTGGGCCCCGCCTCTCAGCTGTTAGTCAACGTTTTTCCACACACACAAAGGAAGTGTGTGTGTGTGTGTGTTTGGAGGACTTGAGGGAAGCGTCGAGACACACACACACACACACACACACACACACACAAAACCCCCAGCTCCCCTGGTCATACTATGCACATGTGCTGCTCCTGTTTTTAAAGCAGAGTAAGTTTTTCTCTCTTTCCCACGGAGGGAACTCGTCAAACCGGTTTTGATGCTGAGAGAGAGAGAGAGAGAGAGAGAGAGAGAGAGAGAGAGAGAGAGACAGAGACAGACAGACGGTCGTTCCTCATCAGTCTCAACATTACCACAAGTATGCAACAGCGCACATGACTCCTGCCCTTAAGCCCTGGGGACTAATCCTCATCCTCTTTCTCATCCTCGCCCTTCTCGACCTATTTCTCATTCCTGTCTTTTTCAACCTCGTTTCCTATTCTTGTCTTAAAACGCTTCCTTCTTCCCCCATTCGTTCTTCCATTGCTCTTCTGCCTCCACTGCTACTCTTTTCTAGGTCTTGTAGCCTCTTATCATTGCTCCTGTTACTGCTCCCTGTTACTGCTCCCTGTTACTGCTCCCTGTTACTGCTCCCTGTTACTGCTCCCTGTTACTGCTCCCTGTTACTGCTCCCTGTTACTGCTCCCTGTTACTGCTCCCTGTTAATGCTCCCTGTTACTGCTCCTGTTACTGCTAGTTTAGTCATTTATAATGGAGCCAGGGACTGATGAAGCCCACAGTGCATTTAGCTAAGCAAGTAGCAATTTTGTGTAGCTAGTAATACAATTTGGTTTAATACATTACTGCTACCTACATAGCTTTCACTGTTATACAACAGTTGATACTACAGTTGCTGCTGATACTTCAACTGCTATTTTTACTGCTACTTTTATGTCTACTGCTGCTATTACTGCGCGTGTTACTATTGCTGAACTTACTGTATCTGCTGCTGCTGTTGTTGTCTGCTGCTGCTATGTATTGTCGATTCTGTCTACTGCTTCTGCTGGTGTCTACCGGCTTCTCCTTTTGTCTACCGGCTTCTCCTTTTGTCTACCACTGATCGTCCAAGTGTGTACTGTCCCCCCCATTCTATTTTTATTTTTTCATGTACGGTGTATTCATGCGCGGGCCTTAAGTCTCTGGCTGGCTCGTTGTACGTTACTCGTGTCAGTACGATTTGGCCGGTGGGTGGGTCAGTACACCTTGGCCGGTGGGTGGGTGGGTCAGTACACCTTGGCCGGTGGGTGGGTGGGTCAGTACACCTTGGCCGGTGGGTGGGTGGGTCAGTACACCTTGGCCGGTGGGTGGATGGGTCAGTACACCTTGGCCGGTGGGTGGGTGGGTCAGTACATCTTGGCCGGTGGGTGGGTGTTGATAACTCGTGTGTCGGCTTCAGTAAGGTTATATCCTATGTGTTTTAAAGCTCCTCAGGTGTCGTTTTCACACTGTTTTTTGTATTTGCAACTTTACCCTGTGTAAGATACTGTTCCAGTGGTCTGTCACGGGTTTCTCCACAGCGGTGACATTTCTCCACAGTGGAGAATAAACTGTTCTGAAATAAACTGTTCAGTACGCTTCCACTACACATAAGGGGCATAAGTGGCCGACCCCTCATAGTGTTCAAGAGAGAGAACTTGACAAACACCTCCAAAGGATACCTGATCAACCAGGCTGTGACTTATACGTCAGGCTTCGAGCAGCCGCATCCAACTGCCTGGTTGACCAGTCAAGCAACGAGGAGGCCTGGTCGACGACCGGGCCGCGGGGTCGCTGAGCCCCGAAATCACCTCAAGGTAAGTGGTGACATTTCTCCACAGTGGTGGCATAATAGGTCTAAAAGGACCAACGAGCGAGAAGGGCCATTCAATCAATACCCTCTTAACAAGAGGAATGACTGGAAACAAAAAAATGAAGACAAAATTTGCAAACGTCCAGAAAAAAAACAATTTAAAGTAACAAACCTTCCACACAAGGAATAAAACAGTAGACTGCTGACGCGTATAAAGGTCTGCTTGAAGCACGTGCCTTTGCGGAGGGTCTGATAGAGCAACACTGTAGACACAACGCAGACGACTCTGCAAGAGAAGGAAAACAAATCAAGTTAGTTCTTAAGCAAACGCAACTGTCACAACATATAAATATAAATAGGGTGATCGCAGAAATAGAAAACACTGAAGCCAACATGCCAGTCTGAGGAAACGCAATTGGAAGAGAAATCTATACACGAGATAAAGAAAAATCCAAAATACTTTTTTCACATAGGCAAAGTCAAAACCAAAAGCCTATACTTTTGACAAACGGCCTATATATATATATATATATATATATATATATATATATATATATATATATATATATATATATATATATATATATAATTTTTTTTTTTTTTTTTTTTTTTAAAGTTTGTGAGGGTACCACCTCTGGTGCCAATGTGGGGACCCATAGCCTCGGAGAAGAAAATAAAAAGTATTCAGAGGAGACCTTGTGGTTTCTCACTGAACACTAATATTATCTTCTCCTACCACCCCCATTCTTTTGTATGTACACATATATATTTACTTTATTTGAACTTTGTTACAAAAAAGGAGTTACATATGGGTTACAAAGATGGTTGTCATAGGTTGTCGAGTTCCTCCAGCTCCTCAGATGGCGGGCAGGAACCCTGGATGCAGTGCGCATTTCCCCTCTGTATCGCCACACTGAGGCGCTGGAAAAGAAAGCTTGCAGCTCTCGGGTCCCTTGTTGTTTCAATGAGCCTAGAACCCAGTTCCTTCAAAAAACTGGTAGCACTTTTACCCCAGGCGCCGAGCGTCTCAGAAGCAATGGGGACAAAATTGTAGTGGTGATCCAGTTCTCTATACTTACGGGATTTGGCTGCTTCCCTGTGGGTGGCAGCGCCACCTGGTTGTGCAACACTGAGGTTAATGTAGGTGTTAGCCAGGGTTGATACGCACGTGTAGTCCCATACCAACTGCTTGCCATTCTTCCAGGGGTTCACTGTGATACCATCCGGGCGACCAATAAGAGCATCAGAGTTACGGGGCGTTAGGTAACGGGGCTCTCTTTCAGCTGGGCATCCAGCTGTGGTGAGGCTCCTCTTGATGATGTGGTTAACTTCACTGTGCCTCGAGTGCCATCCCCCTGTGCTTTGGCAGAGTAGGCCATGGTGACCGTACCTGTCAGCCACCACCTCGCCGCAAATACACCTATATCTGGTGTGGATTGGGGCAGCAAGGCGGAGGGCCACAGCAATTCGGAGGGCGTGTGGTGTGAGACGCGTGCCAGTTGCCGACATTGGGGTTGCTAACAGGAAATCCCCTGCATGTGGTGCTGCTACTGCTGTGAGGCGAGCAATGTCGTGTTGTGTTGTTGCAGCACCCAGGCACTCTGCAGCAACTTGGTCAACAATGGGACCATCCCAGCTGGATTGCTTGTGGGATTTTGGGGATGGTGGTTGAGGTGATTGGCCTGCACGAGAGGCCCACTCTGTGGCACAGCGTGTAAAATTGGGATCATGTACACCTGCCAGCTGATGTAAGTGGGCAGGTAGAATTTCCTTCACAAGGTCGTCGGATGCTGATAAGGAGGACAGGAAGGCTGGAACAGCGATTTGCGTTGCTGTTCGAACTCCGAGGCCCCCAAGTCTTACGGGAAGAGAGGCTTGTTTCCACTGTAGGTCATCGAGAGAGAGGTTAAGGGCTTTTTCTAGCATTGATTTCAGTAACCGGTCATACTCACTTAGTTTTTGGCTACTGTAAGATGGTGAACACCTCAGAAAGTAGGTTAACCTGGGGAGGGACAGACATCTGGTGATGAGGTAGAGTGCATCATGAGCATCAATATCCTCAATCCTCCCATCCATCCTCTTAAGGTCGGCGATTTTCTTATCAAGGACCTCATCGATGGCTTTCAACCCCAGGGGAGCTCCTAGGAGTGTGCTGTCTTCAGGTTTAGTTTTATGGATATTTGGCAGAAGACCCTCTATTCTCTCTACGATGCCCTGGTTGGAACATATTATTTCACATTTAGAAGGGTTCAGGGTGAGGCCTAAAACTGCACCTTGCTCCTGGATTTTTCTGATGTCCTCCAGGAGGGAGTCTTGGGAACCAGCTAGGGTACCATCATCCAAGAACCAGATGTTAAGCTCGCTGGACAGGACCTCTGTGACTTGTTTGATGACTAAGCAGAAAAGGAGAGGAGCGAGGGGGTCACCCTGTTGGACGCCTTCTCGCGAGTCAATTTCATGTTCGCCAAAAAGTAGCTTAAGATCCATACTGTAGCATGAATGTACAAATGGGTAGAGGGAAGGGAAATGAGGGAATGGGAAATATATATATATATATATATATATATATATATATATATATATATATATATATATATATATATATATATATATATATATATATATATATATATATTTTGACAAATACTCCACCAGTATTGGACCTGTACTTACAATTGATGGGTCATACACAGAAGATGACAAAGAAATTAGTGAAATACTAAAAAAAACACTCAGCACCCCAATAAACATGAAAGTGGCAGATCCGAACAGCTTCTTTATGAGCAATATCCCCCTCCCTCCCCCCGCCAAATAAACTGATACTAACACCAGTAACACAGAAGACTTTGAGTTAGAGATAGAGAACATTCCCATACATTCGGTCCTGACTCCTTGAATGCAATATTTATAACACAAAAATGTAAAGTGCCAGTTGGAAGAGAAAGAGTGTAGTGAGGAGAAAATGCTTGTATACAGGGGTGGAGATTCCTGAAGTGCACAAGTCAGCAGATATAGTTTCACTGCGTGAGGGAGGTAGTAAAGCTTTGGCAAAAAAAAAAAACTATAAACCGGATGCACTAACGTCATATATAAGAGTTTTCGAAAGAGCAATTAGGAATCAAATCTCCAGTTTTATGGAGAACAGTGAAACTATTCAGAGAACAGTGAAACTATTCAGAGAACAGTGAAACTATTCAGAGAACAGTGAAACTATTCAGAGAACAGTGAAACTATTCAGAGAACAGTGAAACTATTCAGAGAACAGTGAAACTATTCAGAGAACAGTGAAACTATTCAGAGAACAGTGAAACTATTCAGAGAACAGTGAAACTATTCAGAGAACAGTGAAACTATTCAGAGAACAGTGAAACTATTCAGAGAACAGTGAAACTATTCAGAGAACAGTGAAACTATTCAGAGAACAGTGAAACTATTCAGAGAACAGTGAAACTATTCAGAGAACAGTGAAACTATTCAGAGAACAGTGAAACTATTCAGAGAACAGTGAAACTATTCAGAGAACAGTGAAACTATTCAGAGAACAGTGAAACTATTCAGAGAACAGTGAAACTATTCAGAGAACAGTGAAACTATTCAGAGAACAGTGAAACTATTCAGAGAACAGTGAAACTATTCAGAGAACAGTGAAACTATTCAGAGAACAGTGAAACTATTCAGAGAACAGTGAAACTATTCAGAGAACAGTGAAACTATTCAGAGAACAGTGAAACTATTCAGAGAACAGTGAAACTATTCAGAGAACAGTGAAACTATTCAGAGAACAGTGAAACCATACAGCTCGGGTCAGCGTGGATTTTGAGTGGGGAAAATCCTGTCTTTCGCCGTTACTCAACCACTTTGACAAATTAACGGAATCATTAGAAGAAGAACGAAATGCAGATGATCTGTACACCAACTTAGTAAAAGCATTTGATGAGTGTGACCATGGAGTGATAGTCCAAAAAAATATCAATAGGAATAACTGGTGTTATAAGAAGTTTATTGATATGTTTATGTATTTGTGTAAATGATTGTGTGTATATATATACACACAATCTATATATATATCTATATATATATCTATATCACACAATCTATATATATATATATATATATATATATATATATATATATATATATATAATGTCGTACCTAGTAGCCAGAATGCACTTCTCAGCCTACTATGCAAGGCCCGATTTGCCTAATAAATCAAGTTTTCATGAATTAATTGTTTTTCGACTACCTAACCTAACTTTTTCTGCTACCTAACCTAACTTTTTCTGCTACCTAACCTAACTTAACCTATAAAGATAGGTTAGGTTAGGTAGGGTTGGTTAGGTTCGGTCATATATCTACGTTAATTTTAACTCCAATAAAAAAAAATTGACCTCATATATATTGAAATGGGTAGCTCTATCATTTCATAAGAAAAAAATTAGAGAAAATATATTAATTCAGGAAAACTTGGCTTATTAGGCAAATCGGGCCTTGCATAGTAGGCTGAGAAGTGCGTTCTGGCTACTAGGTACGACATATATATACTGTGTGTGTGTGTGTTCATCTAGTTGTGCTTGCGGGGGTTGAGCTCTGCTCTTTCGGCCGTACATGTGTGTGTACGTACATGTGTGTGTACGTACATGTGTGTGTACGTACATGTGTGTGTACGTACATGTGTGTGTACGTACATGTGTGTGTACGTACATGTGTATGTAACATTAACAATTGTGTAACTAGCTTCAAAAGATTGTCACTTGCTTAGCTAAACGAACTATGGGGTTCAGTTCCTGAACCCATTATGTTCCTCTGTAACCCTTTCCACTACCACCCATGGGATGGGTATGGCTTGTATAATAAAAAAAAATTGAATTGGGTAAAGAAGGGCTGTGGATTTTGAATTTTGTCAATTCAAAGAGTAACAGTCAAACAAAATGAAGTCCAAGTGCAGTGAAAAGCTGTCTTTGCATCACTGCTCTCTCATTTTCTCTATCAGATATATATACATAAATACTAATCACAGCTTCGTGTCATCCTTTGATGATGATACAAAAAATCAGCATAAAAATTCTCTCTGTTGAAGAAAACGCCTCAAATTACACGATGATATTAATAAAAGCCTTCGATTGGGCAGCGAAAATTAACATAAAGCTTAACAGTGATATTAACGGTGATATTAACTTAACAGTGATATATAACAGTGAACTAACTTACATATGGTGGAAAGTAATGAACTCAAACGAAACACAGGGAACAAGACACCATCAGATCTACTCATAGAAGGAAAACATGTAAAAAAAGTCTTGAAATTATGATGTCTGATGACCTGATATTTAGAGAACGTAAACAAATACAGTGCCAGCCAGGATCACAGTCCCGCCTTGAGTACTGTTCAGTACTCAATTCCCCCCCCCCTCTCCCTTAGAGCAGGAGAGATTGCTGAAATAGAGTGAATACAGAGAACATAAATGGCACCCATAGACACGAAATAAAGCATCTAAATTATTCGGACCGTCTCAAATTGTACTTTATGGAAAGGAGACGAAAGAGGAATCAAATAATATGGTCTTGAAAGATTAGCCCTCTTACTAACCCCCCCCCCCTCCTCCCTTCTTGAACCCACTCAATCCTACTTCGTTTTAACCCAATCAGTCTCCTCTCGCTCTATAACCTACTCATTTATCCCTCCCATTAACCCCCCTTTCCCTTCTCACCTCCCCCTCTCGTTAGCCCCTTCCTTCTCTGATACTACGCCTCACACTATTCCCTCCCAGCATTCAAAACCTTCCAAGCACTTATGCCCCCTGGAGATGCGGTGTGGGGGTGGGGAGGGGGGTGAGCTAGTGACCTCTGTGCGTGTCCGTCCAAGAGTGCGTGCGTATCCGTGTGTACGTCCAAGTGTATGTGTCTCCTCACCTAGTTACGCTTGCCTGGGTTGAGCTCTGGCTCTTTGGTCCCGCCTCTCAACTGTCAATCAACTGGTGTACATTTTCCTGAGCCTACTGGGCTCTATCATATCTACATTTGAAACTGTGTATGGAGTCAGCCTCCACCTTGAGGTTACCTTGAGGTGCTTCCGGGGCTTAGCGTCCCCGCGGCCCGGTCGTCGACCAGGCCTCCAGGCCTCCACCACATCACTATTTAATGCATTCCATTTGTTAACTACTCTGACACTGAAAAAGTTCTTTCTAATGTCTTTGTGGCTCATTTGGGTACGAATTTTCCATCTGTGTCCCCTTGTTCATGTTCCACCAGTGCTAAATAGTTTGTCTTTGTCCACCCTGTCAATTCCTCTGAGAATTGCCCAACTACTTGAGCTGGACGGGAGAGCGACGGTTTCACTTCATGTGAGACCGTCCCATCCCAAATCCTTATCCTGACCCCTTCCCAGTGCTATATAGTCGTAATGGCTTGGCATTTTTCCCCTGATAATTTTGTAGGTGGTTATCATGTCTCCCCTTACTCTTCTGTTTTCCAGGGACGTGAGGTATAGCTCCCGTAGCCTTTCCTCATAGCCCATACCTCTGAGTTCTGGGACTAGTCTGGTGGCGTACCTCTAAATCTTCTCTAACATTGG
The DNA here is from genome assembly GCF_040958095.1 of Procambarus clarkii. Lineage (NCBI taxonomy): Eukaryota > Metazoa > Arthropoda > Malacostraca > Decapoda > Cambaridae > Procambarus > Procambarus clarkii. Next base: position 38,486,346 of record NC_091170.1, read on the forward strand.
CTTGTGTTTAACTAGGTATGGACTCCAGGCTGGAGCTGCGTAATCCAGGATTAGTCTGACATAAGTGGTATACAAGGTTTTGAACGACTCCTTTTATAAGTTTTTAAAGGCAATTCTTATGTTGGCCAATCTAACATATGCTGCTGTTTATATTCTTTTGATGTGGGCCTCTGGGGACAGGTTCGGTGTGATATCAACCCCCCAGATCTTTCTATTTCACTCTTGCAGGATTTCACCTCTCAGATGGTATCTTGTGTTAAGCCTTCTGCTCCCTTGCCTAATTTCATTACATTACACTTTCCTGAATTGAAATTTAGCAGCCATTTTCTAGACCGTTCCTCCAGTTTGTCCAAGTCGTCCTGTAGTCTCTGTCTATCTTCATCTGTTTTGATTCTTCTCATAATTTTTGCATCATCAGCAAACATTGATAGGAATGAGTCTATACCTTCTGGAAGAGCGTTTTACATATATCAGAAACAGGATGGGTCCAAGTACAGAGCCCTGTGGGACTCCGCTGGTGTCATCTCGCCACACTGATGTCTCCCTCTTACAGTTACTCGCTGTTTTATGTTGCTTAGATACTCCCTTATCCACTGGAGCACCTTACATTTTACTCTTGCCTGTTGCTCCAACTTTTGTAACAGCCTTTTATGGGGTACTATGTCAAAGGCTTTTTGACAGTTCAAGAAAATGCAGTTTGGCTCACCCTTCTTGCCTAATTTTTGTTGCTTGGTCATAGAATTCTATTAAACCTGTGAGGCACGATTTACCATCTCTGAACCCATGGTGGTGGTGTGTTACAAAGCTATTTTCCTCCAGATGCTCTACGAGCCTTTTCCTCGCGATCGTCTCCAGCACCTTGCATGGTATACAAGTTAGGGAAACTGGCCTGTAGTTCAGTGCCTCTTGCCTGTCACCCTTTTTTGTATATTGGGACATTAGCTGTCTTCCAGCTTTCCGGTAGATCTCCTGTTTCCAGTGACCTGTTATACACCATAGAGAGTGGCACACTTAGTGCTTCTGCACCTTCTTTTAGTATCCACGGTGAGTGTGTCAGGCCCAACAGCCTTTGTCACATTCAGCTCCAACAGATTCCTTTTGACCTCATCACTGGTGAGCTCAAATTCCTCCAAGGTTGCTTGGTTTGCCGCCGCCTCATTTAGTGCAGGGAGCTTCTCCTTTTGTGTGTGTGTGTGTGTGTGTGTGTGTGTGTGTGTGTGTGTGTGTGTGTGTGTGTCCGCATGTATGTGGTTTGTGTAATTACCTAAGTGTAGTTACAGGATGAGAGCTACGCTTGTGGTGTCCTGTCTTCCCAGCACTCATTGTCGTATAACGCTTTGAAAATACTATACTACTACTTTGAAACTACTACTGCCGTGTGTGTGTGTGTGTGTGTGTGTGTGTGTGTGTGTGTGTGTGTGTGTGTGTGTGTGTGTAAGGTTTCATAACACGTCCTCCATCTCTCCTTGGAGACTGGAGAGACCGCCTTCACTCCTCTCGAAAACCGGTTCTCTTATTATAAGGATGACTTCTCGGGTTTGTCAGAGTTAAGAGTGCTTAAACACATGTGTGTGAGGGGGGGAGGGAGGGAGTGAGAAGGAGGGGGGTCGAAAGAGATTGTGTGTGGGGGAGGGTGGGGTGTGTGTGTGTGTGTGTGTGTGTGTGTGTGTGTGTGTGTGTGTGTGTGTGTGTGTGTGTGTGTGTGTGTGTGTGTGTGAGGAAGGATGAGTGTTTATAGGGAAATAGTGTGTGTGGGAAAGGGATGGATGGGTGTGTGTACTCACTTAGTTGTGCTTGCGGGGGGGGGGGCTAAGCTCTGGCTCTTTCGGCCCGCCTCTCAACTGTCAATCAATGCACTTTTTTCATACATACACACACCTCTCATTAAAAGTGGCCACTCTTCCTACTTCCGTACTGCTATTAGGAATGTCGAAGCAGACTCGCAAGCCCAACATTTGGCTCCCTGGGTAATGGCACTGTAGTACATTACGACCACAGCTAAAGGTTCTACGGCTGTTGAAATCTAGGGAGGTAAAGAGTAAGGAATATGACCGCCTCTACCAGGAGTCTAATCGCCATGGCTGCAATCCTGGAAGAACAACTGAACAGCCCGAGAAAGATGAAAGAGAGAGAGAGAGAGAGAGAGAGAGAGAGTAGATGTTATGATTCTCCCGCGATATTTTGTACCTTCTTACAAGATGCTTGGTCTTGCTAAGAGGTTAATCCATTTCTGAAGGTGTACATTCCCTTTCGACAGCCCAGGATGACCAGCTCCTAAAAGGAATGTTTGTGGAGGTGCTAAACCTATATATGGCATACTGCCAGTTATACCAAGCAACACTCTCACTTAGATGTACCCAACCACTTGGGCTGGACGGTACAGCGACGGTCTCGCTTCTTGCAGGTCGGCGTTCAATCCCCGACCGTCAAAGTGGCTGGGCACCATTCCTTTCCCCCCGTCCCATCCCAAATCCTAATCCTGACCCCTTCCAAGTGCTATTTAGTCGTCTCCTGATAGTTCCCTTATATTCAGTGTTATTGGTGTCTGTAAGTCACCTCAAATATCATCGCCGTGTGGTGGTACAGGGGTAAGATGCGCAGCTGGGAGTACCCTGATCAATGGTTCGCGTCACTGCATCAATGCTCCAAATTATTTCCTCATTGCTCGTATGTTTAGCCTCGTGTGCACTGCTGTTCTTGAACTGGCGGGGAGAGATCCAGAGCACTTCAAGATATCATTGGACATTGTGGTCCCAATTAATTTCATTGAGGGAGTTATTCAATGGAATATTCTTGTAATTTCATCGCCCTGGCAAATTTTCCCAAACAAATGGAGACGTACTGGAATAGCCATGTAGTGTACAACTCTCACCTCAGTGCTGGAGACCTGCAGCTGATAGTGTGCCTGCCAGATGGCAGGCACACAAGACTGCCTGCTGGAAAACCTGCAGCTGGTGAAGTCACAGGGGGAGTCCTTGGGTCTCGTTCTTAACATCACATCATCAAATTATTTCAAGTAAAAGTGCAAGATAAACAGACGATGGAGAGGAACATTAAAAAATACGGCAACTTAAATATCACGAGCATATCACAGAGGCTTTTGGATCACGTCGTTACGCTTATATTAACATATTGCGTATAATGCATGATACTACACTGTACTTGTATAATCGTAGCTAAGCGCGCGCGCGCACACACACACACACACACACACACACACACACACACACACACACACACACACACACACACACACACACACACACACACACAACCAACCAACCAACCCTGTCTTCTGAAGCCCACATAAAAAAGAATAACATCTGCGGCGTGTGCATGGCTGGCTAACATCAGAACTGCCTTCAGGAACGTGTGCAAGGAATCATTCAGAATATTGTACACCACATATGTAAGACCAATCCTGGAGTATGCGGTCCCAGCATTGAGCTCGTACCTTGTCAAGCATTAGATGAAGCTGGAAAAAGTTCAGAGGTATGCCACTAGGCATACCTCTGAACTAGTATGCCATATAAGGCATACTAGTCCCAGAACTAAGAGGCATGAGTTACGAGGAAAGGCTGCGTGAAAAGCACCTCACAACACTGGGAGACAGAAGAATAAGGGGAGACATGATCACTACCTACAAATTTCTCAGAGGAATTGATAGAGTAGATAAAGATAAACTGTTTAACACGAGTGGTACGCGAACAAAAAAACAGGTGGAAACTGAGTACCCACATGACCCACAGGGACGTTAGAAAGAACGTTTTCAGTGTTAGAGTAGCTAACAGATGGAATGCATTAGGCAGTGATGTGGTGGAGGCTGACTCCATACACAGTTTCAAAGGTAGATATGATAGAGCCCATTAGGCTCAGAAATCTGTACACCAGTTGATTGACAGTTGAGAGGCGGGACCAAAGAGCCGAAGCTCAACCCCCACAAGTACAACTAGGTGCGTTCAATGTATACACATATATTTAACTTCTAGTTCCCAACCTCGTCAGGTCTGGTATATAAGAGTGTGTACTTGCATATATGTATACGAATAATTAAACATTTTGGTATCAAGGAGGATTCGAACTGGGATCTTGGGGTGGCTTGGTCCCACTGACTTACCTCTGTACAATCACTAGGCAAAAAGTAGTTAAGACACAGTATTTCCCTGCAAGACAGACTCACTTGACAGACACACACACACACACACACACACACACACACTTGAGACAGACAGACAGACAGACATACTGACAGACGTTCACGTTAAGGGCACGGGATGCCCAGCTGGGGTACTCCCCCTAAGTGCCTCTCACACTCTCTCACTTTCCCTGGAGGCGACCCAAGAATTTTTTTTTAGGTAAAGTAAACTATTATCGTGCAGAATAAGGTCGCTTCATTTGCATACGCCAGAGAACGTGAGAATATTGCTGTGTGGGGATGAGCACTGTCACCCGCCCCCCCACCTTAACTACCTTCAGTAGTTAGCTGTGCTTTGGGTTGTTTAGTGGTGAACAGGGGGAAAAGTAGGTGGGGGAGAAATGGTTGTTCTTTTGAACTATCTGGAAAAATCGGTCTCGCTCGGTTGGGTACAGTCCTGTACAGTGCTTGAATTAGTCCTGTACAGTGCGTGAATTAGTCCTGTACAGTGCGTGAACTAGTCCTGTACAGTGCGTGAACTAGTCCTGTACAGTGCGTGAACTAGTCCTGTACAGTGCGTGAACTAGTCCTGTACAGTGCGTGAACTAGTCCTGTACAGTGCGTGAACTAGTCCTGTACAGTGCTTGAACTAGTCCTGTACAGTGCGTGAACTAGTCCTGTACAGTGCGTGAACTAGTCCTGTACAGTGCGTGAACTAGTCCTGTGCAGTGCGTGAACTAGTCCTGTGTTGATGAACACAGGACTAGTTCAAGCACTGGAGGCACACTAAGGGTCATCAGTGGTGGAGGGGGGGGGAGGGGGGGTAGTAGGGCCATTTGCATTTGTTGCTTGTAGGGCTGACGTGAATAGTGATGATAGTGGGGGGGGGGGTGAGTGTGATGGTGGGAGTGATTGTGAGTGTGATTGTGATGGTGATTGTGATGGTGATTGTGATGGTGGGGCAGCCTGTTGGTCACTTTTCTACAACTCTCACTCGGGTTTAACGCTCGTTTAAACCCAGGGGAATAGCTGAAGCTACGGCCCAAGAGCTGGAGCTAGTTCCAGGTAGGTGCAACTATGCAAGTGGGCGGTGTGATGACTTACATACGTGTATACACACACACACCACACACACACACACACACACACACACACACACACACACACACACACACACACACACACACACACACACACACACACACACACACATAGGCGGGAGTCTATGGCGGGATCCAAGAGTCAATGCTCGACCCTGCAAGCACAAATAGGTGAGTACACACACACACACAGAGACACAGAGGAGAGATACCAGAGTGTAAATAAAAAATTATCCCAAGACAAACGAAGTATACCCAAGACAAACGAAGTATACCCAAGACAAACGAAGTATACCCAAGACAAACGAAGTATACCCAAGACAAACGAAGTCTACCCAAGACAAACGAAGTATACCCAAGACAAACGAGATATACCCAAAATACACGAAGTAAATACTAAATCAAACAAGAAAGCGTGCCCCCTAATGGGCAGAATATACGAAATATACCCAAAGACAGAGCAAGCATATACCCATACTACACAACGCACAAAGTATACCCTGAGACCGACCAGACAGATCTCCCTTCGGTAGTATCGCATTACATCCTGTGGGAGTATACCGACACCCCATCGCCTTGGGGCTCGGCCGCTCGGCCACACTGTAAGTAATCTCCCTCACTTGATCCGCCGGGATTATTTCAACGCATATCGAACCATTGCCAACCTCAGAATGACACGTTTTGAGCACTGGAGGGGAAATTATACGCGATTGGCAGACCGTTTTCACGCTGTGATAATCATATAATGTGTGTGTATTCGGCTAGGTGTGCTTGGGGGGGGGAGGGAGTGGGGTTGAGCTCTGGCTCTTTGGGCCCGCCTCTCAACTGTCAGTCAACTGGTGTACAGGTTCCTGAGCCTACTGGGCTTTATCATATCTACATTTGAAACTGTGTATGGAGTCAGCCTCCAATACATTACATCTATTAACTACTCTGACATTGAAAACGTTTTTTCTGACGTTCCTGTGGCTCATTTGGGTACTCAGTTTCCACCTGTGTCCCCTTGTTCGCGTACCACTCGTGTTAAACAATTTATCTTTCTCTACCATGTCAATTCATCTGAGAGTTTTGTAGGTACTGATCATGTCTCCCTTTACTCTCTGTCTTCCAGTGTTGTCATGTGCATTTCAGGCAGCCTTTCCTCGTAACTCGTGCCTCTTAGTTCAGGGACTAGCCTAGTGGCATACCTCTGAACTTATTCCAGCTTCGTCTTGTGCCTGACAAGATACGGGCTCCATGCTGGGGCCGCATACTCCAGGATTGGTCTTGCTTATGTGGTATACAAGGTTCTGAATGATTCCCTGCACAGGTTCCTGAAGGCAGTTCTGATTTTAGCCAGCCTTGCACACGCTGCAGATATTGTTCATTTTATGTAGGCTTCAGGAGGCAGGTTTGGTGTGATATCAATTCCTAGATCTTTCTTTCTGTCCGTTTCATGAAGAACTTCATCTCCCATTCTGTATCTTGCGTCTGGCCTCATGTTTCATTACCTTACGTTTACTCGGGTTGACCTTTAGTAGCCATTTGTTGGACCTTTCATTGGTTCAGTCAGTGTGTGTGTGTGGGGGGGGGGGGGAGAAGGGGGGTCTCTTGTGGAACTCTGGCCCCAGCAAATTTTTCTGAGCAAGCTGCTGCTGCTGCTGTGACCAGACTGGGCCTGGTCGTCAAGTCTACACTAATGAAGCCAGCTTTAGCCTGAAAATCTAACCCGTTCCCCTTATTCTCCCCCTCCCCCCCTTCTCCTCCCTCCCCCTCTCTCTCTCTCTCTCACTCTTTATCTTCCTCCTCTACAGTGTCTCAACACAACTGCTTGTGTATTGCACCGTGCCTCTATTGCCGAATAGGTTGCCTTGCAATGCGCCGGACAGTACAGCCAAGGGAAGAGTGGGGGGGGGGAAGAGAGAGCCGAGAGCCCCCTTCCCCCCCCCCCCCCCCCCGCCAGCTAGATATTTGGAATTCATGAATGAGCTACTGTCACGCAGTGACGGCTCACTGACAAGCACTATGAGTCCTACTAAAGTCAGATCTGTGTTGTCTGGACAGTTTGTTTTGAGTGATATTGATCGCTTCAGACAATCAATAGCTTTTGGAGTGATATTGACGCTTCAGAATCTGATGTTGTAGAATGCTGAGAGTATACTGAGGGTATAACTTCTCTGACACTGAAAACGTTCTTTCTAACGTCCCTGTGGCTCATTTGGGTACTCAGTTTCCACCTGTGTCCCCCTTGTTCGTGTACCACTGTACGCATAGCAATGTACATTCAATGTACGCATACCATAGCAATGTATATTGCTTCATGCTATTTACATTTAATTCTTCAAATGTTCTTCTCGTCATTCTTATTTTATTATATAAATTGTGCCAATATGCATCTTACCGCTCTAATAGTAAAGTACACTTTATGTGTGTGTGTGTGTGTGTGTGTATGTATGTATGTATGTATGTATGTATGTATGTATGTATGTATGTATGTATGTATGTATTTCTACTTTTTATTTGGAGCCGACGTCTAGTGATGCGTTTTGTAAGGTCTCACCTCACATTCTCAGAGACAAATTCCACTGTGTTAGCACTTGGTTATATCCTCTAATGGTGAGGTGGTCAGATGACATATGGATATATAAGGACATTACATGGGGGAGTTGACCAGACCACACACTAGAAAGTGAAGGGACGACGACGTTTCGGTCCGTCCTGGACCATTCTCAAGTCGATTTTCACAATCGACTTGAGAATGGTCAGGACGGACCGAAACGTCGTCGTCCCTTCACTTTCTAGTGTGTGGTCTGGTGAACATACTTCAGCTACGTTATTGTGACTCATCGCCTGTACATGGGGGATATTAATAAGGTATTAAATGTATCAACATAGTGACATGTTGGCAGCTTATATCTTCTTTTTGCTGCCGTTCCTGTTGCAGGGTCATGCGGTCCAGCTTCTGATTGACTCGGGGTCTTGCAGTGCAACCCGTTCTCGCACTTTCGAATAGTCAATACTGACTTATTAAATACGTGCATATGTGACATACTAAACATACTAGTTTACCTTGAAAAGCTTCATAGAGGTCGGTGTTTTCTATGAAGCTTTTCAAGGTAAACTAGTATGTTTAGTATGTCACATATGCACGTATTTAATAATTCAATATTGACTGTAAGAAAGTGCGAGAACGGGTTGTGCAGTGGGTAGAGTGTAAATATGTATTAGCTGGTTAATGGTTGCTAGCCTAGATTTCTTGATGTGCAGCGCTTCACTGATGTCTAATCTTCTATGCTGTACATAGTATAACATCTAGGATTCGGAAATATAGTTTCCGAATTCCTGTCTTATGATATCACAATACCGCAGCGATATACAAATGTAAAAGATTTAGCGTAAAATTCGACACCTTTTTTACTGGGTCAGGCTGTCATACAGTTTGTTTAGTTAGTGATTGTATTGTTTGGTATTCTGAGATGACCCCACGATATTTGCTCAATATTTTAATAGTTTTTTTTTATTATTTAGCTATCATTGTTGTGTGTTTTTAATTGATGTTATCAACTATTATCAACCCTTATCGGGTATCATCAACCGTCAACTGCAACTGCTATTAGCTATCATCATCATTCTTTACCAATATATTGTTTACAACATGTAAATCATATGATCCTTCTCCGCGTGCGCGCGCTCTGCCTGCCTGCCTGCCTGTCTCGCTTGCCAGTTACTCTCTCTGTCCTGGGGACAGCAGCAGCCTTCGGTAAAGGCAGTCAACAGTAGAGTGTGTGTCAAGAACTGGCTGCCCTAGACTATGTGAAGGGGAGTACAGTGTGTGTCAAGAACTAGCTACGTGATGCTAAAAATCCCCATCACACAGGACTGTTAGTCATACAGGGCCATGTGATCAGAAACCTGCACTGGCAGACTCTGAGTGCATTATGAGGATATCCTCAAGAACACGAGAGTTAATAAAGTAATTGCAAAGCTCCAGGTCCCACTTGGTGTCCAAGGTAAGACACTCCGCGTTCTGACCATCTACATGTTGGATCAACAGCTGCCACAAGACTTACAGCGGAGACTTACAGCGACATTCGCGACTTTTCAGATGAGTTAGACACTGCATTTTTCAGTGAAAGTTAGTGCCAATTAGGGGCAGCATTAATGATACGAAATAGCTCGTAGTTCCGCCATACCGTAAGATAACAAATGCCTATGTGGGTAGAGTTTGTTGTTTATCTTACAAGAGTGCTATAGATAATGCAGCCAGGGAATATGGTGATATCCTGCTATAACCAATTTTGTGATGATAACGTGGTTTTAATATAGCCTTTCAGAATGACCCAGCTTCAAGCAATGTTCCTCACCTCTTCCTCTTTTCTCTCTTTTTTTTTCCAGCATTTTCCCCCGTTCCTTTCAATCCCTTCATCTCTCTGCTACACAACACTCTTGTAATAGCATTTCTCAATTTCCATTTCTCCCTCTACTCTCTTTTTTCCCCTTTCCTTATATTTTCCTGTTAACTCTCAATACGTCTATCCCTCTCCATATCCACGGCCCCATCCCAGCCCCCGGCAGCCCCATCCCAGCCCCCGGCAGCCCCATCCCAGCCCCCCGGCAGCCCCATCCCAGCCCCCGGCAGCCCCATCCCAGCCCCCGGCAGCCCCATCCCAGCCCCCGGCAGCCCCATCCCAGCCCCCGGCAGCCCCATCCCAGCCCCCAGCAGCCCCATCCCAGCCCCCGGCAGCCCCATCCCAGCCCCCGGCAGCCCCATCCCAACCCCCGGCAGCCCCATCCCAGCACCAGGCAGCCCCATCCCAGCCCCCGGCAGCCCCATCCCAGCACCAGGCAGCCCCATCCCAGCCTTCTGGCATCCCCATCCCAGCCTTCTGGCATCCCCATCCCAGCCTTCTGGCATCCCCATCCCAGCCTTCTGGCAGCCCCATCCCAGCCTTCTGGCAGCCCCATCCCAGCCTTCTGGCAGCCCCATCCCAGCCTTCTGGCAGCCCCATCCCAGCCTTCTGGCAGCCCCATCCCAGCCTCCTGGCAGCCCCATCCCAGCCTCCTGGCAGCCCCATCCCAGCCTCCTGGCAGCCCCATCCCAGCCTTCTGGCAGCCCCATCCCAGCCTCCTGGCAGCCCCATCCTAGCCCCTGGCAGCCCCATCCCAGCCCCTGGCACCCCCATCCTAGCCCCCGGCAGCCCCATCCCAACTTCGCGCCCCTAGCCCCGTCCCGCCCACAGCTCCGCCCACAAAGCACTTGCTGTGTGGGCTTCAGAAAATGCCGAACGCCCCGGTGAAGAGATTCCTTGATAGCTGGCAGGTAATGGCGGCCGGCGGGATAAATATTGTGTCAATACACACACATGCTGCACACGTAGACCTGCGCACGCACGCACGCACTACACGTAGACCTGCTTACGCACGCACGCACGCGCACACACAGTACAGTGTGCGTGTGTACAGAATACACAGTTTCAAATGTAGATATGAGAGAGTCCAGTAGGCTTAGGAACCTGTACACCAGTTGAGAGGCAGGACCAAAAAGCCAGACCTCAGTCCCCGCAAACACAACTAGGTGAATAAACACACACATGATAATCTAGCACTCACGTGCATACATCGAATTGATGTGTACGTCAAGTTGTCATTGAGAATGACCATTTCTGAGTCTTTTTTTTTTTTTAACGTGTAGAGAGATTCCTGTGTTTGGGCCTTAAGCCTCTGGCTGCCCCACTAAGCGTTACTCATGTCTGTGTTAGGCGGTGGATGAGTATTCATAACTCTTATGCTACCATCAGTAAGGTTAGGTTAGGTTATGCCCAATGTGTTTAACAACTTCCTCTGCTCTGTTAAATCTCAGGAATAATTTTATTTGGTTTGTAACTGTGCAGTTTGTTAATGTTCTAGTGATGGGCATTTTTTCCTCTATGATAATATTCCCACTCTTCTTCTGGGATCTGTAAGCCTGTTTTGTATGCACTTGGGTATCCAAGCCTGACGCAGTGAAGGTGCGCCTTTGTTTATTTTGCCCTTTACTAAAAATAAGTGAATCATAGTTCAGGGGAGCCGGTCGGCCGAGCGGACAGCACGCTGGACTTGTGGTCCCGGGTTCGATCCCGGCCGCCGGCGAGAAACAATGGGCAGAGTTTCTTTCACCCTATGCCCCTGTTACCTAGCAGTAAAATAGGTACCTGGGGTGTTAGTCAGCTGTCACGGGCTGCTTGCTTCCAGGGGGTGGGGGCCTGGTCGAGGACCGGGCCGCGGGGACACTAAAGCCCCGAAATCATCTCAAGATAATCTCAAGAAGATAGTTGGTTGAATTCATGTACCAACTCAAAGGTGCCCTGGCCTGGCCTCAGGCCGGGCTCGGGGGAGTAGACGAACTACCGAAATCCTCTTCAGGTAAAACCTCTCCAGGTATGTTGATGTTGCAACGGCTGCATTATGGCCACCATACATCTATCTGCATGGTGAAGATGTACGTTAATCCCTATATTCATCCTCTTTGTTGCAAGTTTAGCAGCTTCATCTGCAATGTCATTCCCTGGTATTCCTACATGACTCGGCACAGAGTTTATATGTATTCGACTTGAGGTTATCTTGAGATGATTTCAGGGCTTAGCGTCCCCGCGGCCCAGTCCTCGACCAGGCCTCCTTTTTTGTTACACCCCCCCCCCCAGGAAGCAGCCCATAGCAGCTGTCTAACTCCCAGGTACCTATTTACTGCTAGGTGAACAGGTGCATCAGGGCTAACCTATTTGCTTGGTCTGATAGTAACTGAATGGGTGACTATCAAGTATACATGTGCATTGCATTCACTTGAAGACTCGACCATACAATGCATGTATGAGTAGATGCATGAAAATACATCAACCGTAGTCATCAGCTATCATCAACAATCGTCAAACACTTATCAGCCTTTATCATCAACCATTATCATCAAGCATTATTAGCCATCATCATTATTGATCATTGTCATCATACATCATCATCATAAAAAAAATCATTCTCACCATCAACCATAATCAGGCTATCATCATCAATCATAATCAGCCATCGTCATCACTACCACCATCAGGCATCACCATCATGAACCAACCATCAACATCAGTCATCATTCATCGTCATTCATCATCATCAATCATTAACCCTCATCATCAACCCTTATCATCATCAAGCATCACTAACCATCGTCGCCATCAAGCATGCGCATGCGCACACGCACACTTAAACACGCCCACACACTTGTAATTGCCTCGTCTGTTCTCACGAGCACGTTCGGAAAACATTAGAATGGTCACGCGAGCATGGGCCCCGGGACCATGACGATGAGGCTGCACGAACTGCTTCATCTGCTTGTTAGGGTGTTAAAACTACCCGAGCGGAGGACTGGTCTATCTTAAATAATATATATATTATCCCTACTACGTCGCTGCTCTTTAAACCAAATCTAACCTAACCTGACCCGAACTAATCTAACTTAACCCAACCGGACCCCCAACTAATTTAACCTACCCTAATCCAACTCAACCTAACGGAAATAAGGGATAGGATTTTGTGTTAAATACTAGAGGGGTAATCCAGTGGAGCCAGGATATAGTCTCTCTCAACATATCCACCTTTGTTGTTATAGATTCAGCTACTCGGAACAAATTCCAAGTAGCACGGGCTATGGTGAGCCCGTAACTTACCTGGCACAGGAGCGGGGCTATGTATATATATCCACCTTTCTTCCCTCAATATATCCATCTTCTCCCCTTTCCCGCCTATCCTCCTCCTCCTCCCTCCTTTCCTTCTCCCTTTCCAGATCTCGTCCCTTCTCACTCACCCATCCCACCTCCTCCTCCTCCTCCTCCTTTCCCATTTGGCCTTGTACCTCGAACAAGCATTTACATTTATATCTATATAGAAAGGAAACTCTGGCACCAGTAATGGTTAGTGTTCAGTTTCATTTATCATAAATCTAGACTTTTAATTGCCCTGATTAACACTATCTCTCTCGGGTTATGAATTATTGTTGATAATTATGTAATCGCTATCATTGTTTACTAGTTTGATATACAAAATGTTTAGCTAATATATTAAACGGTACGCAAAATAAATTTACTAATCAATAAGCTATATCTACTAAACAAATTACTGTGTTAATGTGCGGTACTCATTTTGTTGTTAATATACTCAATATTTGAATACTCATAACTTTTTTTACAATTTAATAATTGGTCATTCAATTATTAAGTTGTCAACAAGTTGCTTTGGAGATTAAAGCTCAAACACTTTGGTAACTATTTTGGTACTAGTTCTGACCACATGAGCCAACATGGTGCCGGGCCGGGCCCCACATGTTGAACTCCCAACATCATGTGTATAACAGGCTACAATGCAACATAGGAGAGGGAGAGGGATTGTTGAACATTTTCCAAAACTCATTCTGCACAATCAATTATCTTTTTTTTAGAATCCTGAGATAAAAACTAGGGCACCTTGAGCGAGGTGGGCTTGACATGCTTTATTGAAGACACACATTCTCCAGTATTTTAAAAGACTAACAGATAGCGATCATGATTTAAGAAGGAGAGGGGGAGGCCCACGCTCGTGATTGGCTGTTGCTCGAGAGGTTGTCGGGTCAGCCAGCCAATGGTGTGGGGTGTGGGCATGACGTCATCACTTATCACAACTGCAGAAGCGTGACTCCTCTGTGCTTGGTTGATGGCCCTTGATAACGTAAGAATTTCTCCGATTCTGGCCAATCACAAGGCTGTGTTGTGGGGAAGGTCACTAAGGGGCATTCGTGACTCGCTCAACGTAAAGATTACTTTTTGTCATTTTGTATTGGCTAGGTTCAGGGCTAGGTTCAGGGGCTAGGTTCAGGGGCTAGGTTCAGGGGCTAGGTTCTAGGAGTTCTTGAACAATCTGGCGCCCAGGACCTGCCTGTTTACCGGAGAACTCTCGAATGATCATTGAAATGCTGCTAAGCGGCCATCTTGCACTGTTTGCACAAGGGGTGTTACAATATTTGTCCACACGGCAGGGGGGGGGCTAGATGTGGGACGGAGGCAGGTGGAGAGGGCGTAGGAGGGATGGACAGGGGAGAGGGAGTGAGGGGGGGGGGAAGAGGGAGTGGGGGGGGGGGGAAGGGCAGGAATAGGAAGCGGGAGAAATTGGACTATGTTGAAGGGCAAGAAGGTTAGACAAGTAATTATTCGCCTTCCTTGTCTCCGTCTTCCCCACCTCCCCCCCCCACCCCACCTCCCCCCCCCCCCCACCCCACCTCCCCCATCTCCCCCACCTCCCCCACTCCACCTTCCCCACTCCACCTCCCCCCCACCACCTCCCCCCATCCCTCCCTGTTCTCCCTCGTCTCATGAATCGGTGGTCATCTATCCCTCCCAAACCCCCAAACTTCTCCCCTCCCCCTCTATTCCCCCCCACCATTCCCCATCTCCCCCTTCCTGCTCCCTGTGAGTCACCACACGCTTCCCTAATCTCTGAGGCGTCTCCCCCCCCTTCCTCCCATCCCCCCCCCCCCACCATCATTGCCAGGGCTCATCACCATTCATATTTTTATAGCTTCTCTACCTGAATACATTTTATTTTGCTGCTGTTATTGTTCACTCACCTAGTTGGGTCTGTGCGGTCGAGCTTCAGCTCCTTTGACCCGCGCCTTTCCAGCCGTCGGTCGAGGAGTACTTGCAGTGACTCCCGATCTAAATTATAGTGTTGGAAAATTGTGAATAATTAGCCTTCCACCTCGACTATTCGTTTTTACTTTTCACACGTGTTTTGTTCCAGTTGAGTACTTCGTAACATCTCTGAACCTACCTAGTTACCTAGCAGTAAAATAGGCACCTGGGTGTTAGTCAGCTGTCATGGGCTGCTTCCTGGGGGTGGAGCCCTGGTCGAGGACCGGACCGCGGGGACACTAAAAAGCCCCGAAATCATTTCAAGGTAACCTCAAGATAACCTCATCTGTGTCTCAAGCTTCCGCGTGTAAACATTACAAAACATAAATTGAAAACATTACCGCGTTTCCGTCCTGTCACTTGCCCCCTATGTATTCTATGTCTCTAGACATGATGCCTTCGTTCTTCTAGCGTCGACAGGTCTAGTTATTGTTACAGCTTTTTGTTTTTCATGCCCGATCCCACGTGGTTCCGAGAGGAGTCAAGTTTCAGACCTCTTGTACCCCTTTTCAGTCTTCTCTTTTGATTGGGTTCGACGACCAGTTCGTCGTCTTGAGTTATCACAACGCCACGAGGCAGTAAGTCCTATGGTAATGAGGTTTCAGAAGGCAGTTTTGATGTTAGGCAGTTAGGGGAGTATGCTGCTGGCGTCATGCCCCCCCCCTACTCTCTCTAATCACTCTCTGTAATCACTGTTCATTATTAGTAGGCATTTCCCGGACCTGGCTGTCTA
Organism: Procambarus clarkii; assembly: GCF_040958095.1. Classification (NCBI taxonomy): domain Eukaryota; kingdom Metazoa; phylum Arthropoda; class Malacostraca; order Decapoda; family Cambaridae; genus Procambarus; species Procambarus clarkii. Next base: position 38,501,976 of record NC_091170.1, read on the forward strand.
GGTGCCTTCGGAAGTGTCAATAATTCTCTCTCTCTCTCTCTCTCTCTCTCTCTCTCTCTCTCTCTCTCTCTCTCTCTCTCTCTCTCTCTCTCTCTCTCTCTCTCTCTCTCTCTCTCTCTCAACTCTTCTCATAAATCTGCACTATCTAGCAACATTGCCAGCCTCCAGGACTTGAGGCTGTTGAGATGGATTAGGAACAGTGAGGGGGTCCCCTAGTACTGGGCCTTGGGTCCCTAGTACTGGGCCTTGGGGTCCCCTAGTACTGGGTCTTGGGTCCCTAGTACTGGGTCTTGGGTCCCTAGTACTGGGCCTTGGGTCCCTAGTACTGGGCCTTGGGGTCCCCTAGTACTGGGTCTTGGGTCCCCTGGTACTGGGCCTTGGGGTCCCCTAGTACTGGGCCTTGGGTCCCTAGTACTGGGCCTTGAGTCCCTCCTCTCTCCCTCAGTCCTTCCCTTTGTCTCTCGGTCCCTCCCTCTATCTTTCTCTCTCTCCCTCTCCTCAACAACCAGAGCAAGGTAGAGGGATGACGAAAGAGCAGTGTAGCCAGATAGAGGCAGGTCTAGCCAAGTTTATCCAGAGCTACGTGTAGCCAGGGGAGTGACCAGACAGAGCTACGTGTAGCCAGGGGAGTGACCAGACAGAGCTACGTGTAGCCAGGGGAGTGACCAGACTGAGCTACGTGTAGCCAGGGGAGTGACCAGACAGAGCTACGTGTAGCCAGGAGACTGACCAGACAGAGCTACGTGTAGCCAGGGGAGTGACCAGACAGAGCTACGTGTATCAACCTACGAACTGAAAGTGGATCAGTTTTACCTAATACAGGATTGGAACGGAGTATACAATACAGCCAAATAAATTGTGAAGCAGGGACAGCGTTGCCAGATACAATGTAATGGGCAGTGTTGACAGATACAATGTAATGGGTATAGTCAGTGTGCCAGATACAATGTAATGGGTAATCAGTGTTGCCAGATACGAGGTGATGGGTAGTCAGTGATGCCAAACGGGTATGAGGTAGTTAGGGCAATCCGTGTGCCGGGATAAGAGGATTAAATGGCGTCTCCATCTGTCGACCATTGCTGGTGTGTGGTCCCTGCTGGTGTGTGGTCCCTGCTGGCTGTTGTGTGTGGTCCCTGCTGGTGTGTGGTCCCTGCTGGTGTGTGGTCCCTGCTGGCTGTTGTGTGTGGTCCCTGCTGGCTGTTGTGTGTGGTCCCTGCTGGCTGTTGTGTGTGGTCCCTGCTGGTGTGTGGTCCCTGCTGGTGTGTGGTCCCTGCTGGCTGTTGTGTGTGGGGTCCCTGCTGGCTGTTGTGCGTGGTCCCTGCTGGCTGGTGTGTGGTCCCTGCTGGTGTGTGGTCCCTGCTGGCTGGTGTGTGGGGTCCCTGCTGGCTGGTGTGTGTGTGGTCCCTGCTGGCTGGTGTGTGTGGTCCCTGCTGGCTGGTGTGTGTGGTCCCTGCTGGTGTGTGGTCCCTGCTGGCTGGTGTGTGGGGTCCCTGCTGGCTGGTGTGTGGGGTCCCTGCTGGCTGGTGTGTGGGGTCCCTGCTGGCTGGTGTGTGTGTGTGGTCCCTGCTGGTGTGTGGTCCCTGCTGGTGTGTGGTCCCTGCTGGTGTGTGGTCCCTGCTGGTGTGTGGGGTCCCTGCTGGCTGTTGTGTGTGGTCCCTGCTGGCTGGTGTGTGGGGTCCCTGCTGGCAGGCCTTATGAGAGCCTTTTGAAGCTGTGGAGAGATCGTCTGTTTTACAGCCTACTACAGCCAGAGTATGAAGAGCAGAAATGGTTTCTTTTTTTCCGAGATTAGCGAATAATGGTGTATATATATTGCTAAAAGAAGACAAACTGTTTTGATTTTTTTTCTTTAAAATATTGATCGAAATGAGCCAGCGAACAGTGCGAAAAATTGTCGTGGGGTGTTAGAATGGTGACCCTGGGCTACGTGTTGACCTTGGCAGCGTCTTGACCTTGGCAGCGTGTTGACCTTGGCAGCGTGTTGACCTTGGCAGCGTGTTGACCTTGGCAGCGTGTTGACCCTGGCAGCGTGTTGACCCTGGCAGCGTGTTGACCTTGGCAGCGTGTTGACCCTTTTCGAAGTCTGGCGACCTTAACCCCATCCTATGTCCATCCTCTACCCCAGGCCAGTCTCTCTGCAAATTTAGCTGAGGCTAGCCCCAGCATCTGGCCTCCAACTATGGACAGACATACACAGTTATCTCTCTTTATATATATATATATATATATATATATATATATATATATATATATATATATATATATATATATATATATATATATATATATAATATTAATGCAGACACAGAAAACCACACTCCTCTCCTACTCCTACGAGACAAACCAATTGAAGGTCGAATTACTACTAATTTCACTCTTACCACTGATCATAATGATGATAATATAAGGCATTTTAGGCGCCTCTTGAGACCTTCTCCCACATGGATGTTATTAAATCTTACCTGGCTCCCCCCCCCCCCACTCTGAAATTCATGGAAAATCCTTGTGAGGACGTCTTTCTTAATTAAGAAGTTTGAACATGATTAATTTTACACTCTGCTCGCGATATTGCTGCTGCCGCTGCTGCTGTTCCTGCTGCGACCACAGCTGCCTCTGCCCTTGTTGCCTCTGCTGCCACAGCAAATGTTGCCACAGCTGCTCTTGCCACAGCTGCTGCTTTCACAGCAGTTGCTGCTGTCACAGCAGTTGCTGCTGTCACAGCAGTTGCTGTTGTCACAGCAGCTCACGAACTGGTAGAACGACGGTCTCGGTTCATGCAGGTCGGCGTTCAATCCCCGGCCGTCGAAGTAGTTGGGCACCATTCCTTCCCCCCCCCATCCCCCAGTCCCATCCCAAATCTTTATCCTGACCTCTTCCAAGTGCTGTATATATATATATAGTCGTAATGGCTTGGCGCTTTTTATCCTGACAGTGCCTTTCTCTTCCTGAACTTTGTCTTAATTGGTTAGATTTTTCACCGTATCATTTAAGGTCATTGGTTAAAAAAAAGAAAGAAAAAAAAGTTTGCGTCAGAGATGATCTAGGATACAGCCGCGTCTCTCTTGTATTTTCCTCTCTCATACATTTGTCTTTGTTCATTCCCCCTTACCTCCTCTTCCTTATTTTCTACATTATTACCTAATATCATTCCCCCTTCTCTTTCCCCTCTCATCCTCCCTCTCTTACATACACCATTATCATTTAACATGAAGTGCCGGTCTCTTCAGTTCCCTCTCTTTCCTAATTCATTTTTCCAGTTTTACTCCTGTTCATCTATTCTCTCTGCCCTATACCCCTCTTTTGCCCTTTCAGGTCTGTCGCGAATATATTTGTCTTTCCTCGATTTCCCCTTCTTTCCCCCTTCAATCATTTACCCTCCTGCCCTCCTTCGTCATACCTGAAAAATATATTCCTCCCCCCCCCCCTCATTTCTCGTCCTACCTTACAGAGGGAGCCGGTCGGTCGAGCGGACAGCACGCTGGACTTGTGATCCTATGGTCCTGGGTTCGATCCCAGGCGCCAACGAGAAACAATGGGCAGAGTTTCTTTCACCCTATGCCCCTGTTACCTAGCAGTAAAATAGGTACCTGGGTGTTAGTCAGCTGTCACGGGCTGCTTCCTGGGGGTGGAGGCCTGGTCGAGGACCGGGCCGCAGGGACACTAAAAAGCCCCGAAATCATCTCAAGATAACCTCAAGATATACCTTCCCCTCCTCCCCCCCCACTCCCCCTACACCTTTCCCCTCTTCAACTCCTACACATCCCCCTCCCTCCCCCCCCCACTCCACCCCCCACACCGCCCCCACCGCCCCCCCCCCCCACCACAGCACTATCGTCACCAGATACTATAACTTCATCACGGGGTCATAATTGAGTTTTCAAAAGCCCGCGCTCCCCCGAATAAAACTCCGTTGATTGGTCCCGCGGCAGCCAATGATAAGTAGGAAAACCCTCCCCCCCCCCCCCCCCAAGCAATATCCAATGGAGTTCCAGGGAAGAGGGAGAAATAACGGGGTGGGATTGGGTTAAAAATTGGTAATGCCATCAAGACCAACGGGGAAATCGCCAGGCTAAGGGTATTTGTTGATAATGAGACGACTTTTTTTTTTGTTTTGAAGAGGAGGATTGGGGGGGGGGGGCAGGTTATAGGTGAAATTAATTTGAGACGTAAATAACAGGAGAAACGATTTTTTTTTTGGGGGGGGGGGAAGGGGGACCATGATTTGGTATATTTTTTTGAGTTTTTTTTTTTTATTTTTATTTTTTTATTTTTTGAGATGAAGTATTTTTTCTGCGGGGGAATTTTAAAAGTATGTTTAATGGCTGTTTGACGGGTTTATACACGAAGCTGCATTTGTGACGTACTTGATACAGTGTGAACTGGCCGGTCTGTCTGCCCGCCCGCCCGCCCGTCCGTCCGTCCGTCCGTCCGTCCGTCCGTCCGTCCGTCCGTCCGTCCGTCCGTCCGCCCGTCCGTCCGTCCGCCCGCCCGCCTGTCCGTCCGCCCGTCCGTCCGTCCGTCCGTCCATCCGCCCGCCCGTCCGTCCGTCCGTCCGCCCGCCCGCCTGCCCGCCTGCCTGCCTGTCCGTCCGCGTGCTCCGTCAGTCGTGGTTGATGTTAACATCTGAGGCCACCGCCATGACCAGTGTTATTGTCTTTGATATTGTTGTTGTTCTGCTTGTTAATGGTTCTTTTCCTGTTAGTGTTGTTGCTTTTCCAGTTTGTTTTTCCTTGTGACCCATTTTCTTTGGTTATGATGTTCATATTTGTTTCTGATTTTGTGGCATGATTGTGGTGGTGTCCGGGGCGTGGTGGTGGTGGTCGTGTCCATGACATAATTGTGGTGGTAGTGGTAGTGGTGATGATGTCCAGGTTGTGGTAGTGGTGTCCATGACATGATTGTGGTGGTAGTGGTGGTGGTGATGATGTCCAGGTTGTGGTAGTGGTGTCCATGACATGATTGTGGTGGTAGTGGTGGTGGTGATGATGTCCAGGTTGTGGTAGTGGTGTCCAGGTGTCCAGGACGTGGTGGTGGTGGTGGTGTCTCTTCTCTCCATCTCTTTGCTCTCTCCTGTCTCTTCTCTCCTCATTTTTCCTGTCTCCTTCACTTCCCCTCACCTCCGTCTTCTTCTCTCTATATTCTCCCCTTCCTTTTTCCCTCTCTTTCCCCCCTCCCCTTACCTTTCATTCTCCACTCCCCTCCTTCCCATTTTCTCTCTGTTCTCCCATTCTGTTATCCCCCGTCCCTTCTCTCCCTCTCCCCTCATCTACCTCCCCCCTCCCCAGGTCCTCCGTCCTGGGCAAGGTATTACCGAACTTGAGATAAATTTAGTCTGCTGTGAACTTCAAGTTGGTGAGACAAATCGTGATGCTCCTTGGGGCGCCTTCCTCCTGCGTCTCCTCCTCCTCATCTCTCCTCAGCCTCCTTCGTCTCCTCCTCCTCCTCCTTCTTCGTTCACGTTCCTCCTCATCTTCCTTCTCTTCTGCCTCCCAGAAGAGAGAGAGCTCACACACGTCAATGCTTGCAGATAATACAACGCTGATGTGGAAGGTGAGAACAGATGAGGACTGTGGGAAGATAGAGGAGGATCTTAACAAACCCCAGAAGTGGTCAAATGAATGGTTGCTGGAATTCAATCCCAACAAGTGTAAGGTGATGAAGATGGGAAAAGGGGAAAGAGTGAGACCTGAAGGCATCTTCGCCATGAGGAAGGAAGGCAGCTACATTAATCAGAAAGAGAGAGGGATCTGGGAGTGAGTATGGTTCCAACAATCACACCGGAGGCACACACTAACAGGATAACATCGGCAGCATATGGGACGCTGGCAAATATAAGAACATCGTTTGGAAACTTAAATCATGACTCCTTCAAGGCAATCTGCACAACATTTGTTAGACCAGTACTGAAACATGCAACACAGGAGAGAGCACCGGCATGGATTCCGTACATTGTGAAGCATAAAACGAAAATAGAAAAATTGCAATGGTTTGCAACATGATTGCTGCTAGAGCCCAGAGTTCTTAAAGGTTAAGCTATGCGGATAGGCTAATGGTAACAGTATCGTTGGTTATCGAGCGCCAAGCTATATAGCCCTTGAAAGGGGTCAGGATAAAGATTTGGAATGGGTCAGGGGAGAAGGAATGGTGCCCAACCACTTGGACGGTCGGGAATTGAACGCCGACCTGCATGAAGCGAGACCTCTATCCTCTACCCTAGAGGATACAAGAAACAGAGGAGATATGATCACAACATATATTAAGTGGGAAGAAACAGAGATGGACAAGCACAGTCCCTTTAAATTGAGAGGAAGTAGGAAAGAAGACATTGATGAAAGCTGGAAACAAAAATGATCCGAAGGAATGTAAGGACATCCCTGGAAACACAAACCGAAACTGTGTCTATTTTCCGCTTCTTACAACTTGGAATAAAGTTGTTACATCTTGGCTTAACGTGTTTATGACGTATTAGAACGTTCTTACAACTAGCTATATTGGTTGTTATAACTGGTTAGGAGGTGTTGAAACTTGTTTGAACGTTGTACCAACGTCGTAGTTTCGGAGTGTGTTTGGCGGGATATACTCGTCCGCTGTACGGATGGTGATAATGTAGGAATGTTCTAAGAGAGTAGCTGTGTAAGCCACCTCCAATCGAACGTCAGAATAATTCATTCATAACGCAACAGGCACAACAAGGCTACTGGTTGGGCATACCCCCCTGGATGGGTATAGAGGGTGCCTCAGTAACCATCCCACAACCATCCCACAACTATCCAACGCCTCTATAACTTAGTTAACTTGCAATACTCCAGCAATCACACGTCAATCCGACTCTGTGTGTGCAGAAAGATGGACTCACAGGTGGCACAACTCCCCGAGTTCCCACAGAGTTTGTTCCTGCCTTCCTCCCCTTCCCCTCTCCCAGACCACTAATACGTAAGGAATTTACAGTGCGGTACAAGCTTAAGCCATTTGCAAAGCTAGAATTAACAATGGAACAATAATACAAAGTTCACAGTATTTAAGTTTTTTCGTCGGCCATCAAGAGAGGGGGAGAGCGAGGGTGGGAGAGAGTGAGGTGGGAAAGAGCGAGGGAGAGAGGCAGAGAGAGAAAGAGAGAGAGAGAGGGGGGAGAAAGGGAGAGAGAGAAAGAGGAGAGTCATCTTTACTTCCCCCCCCCCAAAAAAAGAGAGGGAGACAGAGGGAAAGAGAGGGAGGGGGGGGGGACTGACCACACAACAGAGACAGCTATTTTCAGATTTTTTTTGTTTGCAGTGCCTTGTGTGTGTGTGTGTGTGTTTAATGCATGACAACATTCCTTGTTTGTGTTTAATACGGGAACTCATCCTTGTATACACACGGTCCATGTCATTGTAGCTGTGTATGAATGACCTATTGCAACGTAAAACGCAGTCAAATCATAACATAGAACGAAAAGGCAATGTAAAGGATTTGTGTGTACTTACGTCGGAAGACCTTACCTTTAAGGAACACAATAAAGTAGCCGTCACAACTGTAAGAAAAATGACAGGTTGGATAACAAGAACCTTTCACACAATAGAAGCTATACCAATGATGATACTTTTAAAGACGCTAGTGCTCTCTAAGAGTGGAATACTGCTGCACAATGACAGCCCCTTTCAAAGCTAGAGAAATAGCTGACCTGGAGAGCGTGCAGAGATCCTTTACTGCTAGAATCTACTCAGTAAAACACCTAAACTATTGGGACCGACTGAAGATCCTAAATCTATATTCTCTTGAGAGCAGGCGGGAGAGATACATAATAATTTACACGTAGAAAACAGTAAAGGGGCTGCTCCCAAACCTGCATACAGAAATAACACCACATGAGACCAGAAGACATGGCAGGATGTGCAGAATACCCCCGTTGAAAAGCATAGGTGCAACAGGTACTCTGAGAGAGAATATCAACATCAGAGGCCCGAGACTGTTCAACACGCTTCCACTACACATAAGGGGCATAACTGGCAGACCCATCGCAGTGTTCAAGAGGGAACCCGATAAGCACCTCCAAAGAATACCTGATCAACCAGGCTGTGACGCATACTTCAGCCTGCGAGCAGCCGCTTCCAATACTTAGCCTATAATAAGAGCAATAGCCTGGTTGACCAGTCCAGCAATGAGGAGGTCTGGTCGACGACCGGGCCGCGGGGACGCTAAGCCCCGAAAACACCTCGAAGCAAGGTCAAGGCACTAGCATGTGTATGTATAACCCATGGCAACATAATATGGGTATATTTGACCCATGGCAACGTAACAATTTTGTTTTTTAATCAGCATTATGTATGCGATGCTTAAAAAGAAACGGTATGTAAGATATTTTTTTTAAGAAATGGCAATAGGAAATAAATGTTGTAAAATGGCTGGTCTACTACGATCTACTTCTCCGCCCCTTCTATCTTACCTTTGTCTACCTCCGTCTACTCCGCCCCATCTTCTCACTCCACTTGTATACTTCACCTACTTGTTCGCCCAATTTACACGCACTCCCTTTTGTTTCCACATCTACCCCCCCCCCTCGCATTTATGTAACCCAGCAACTTGTTCCTCTACCATCTACTTGTTCCTCTACCATCTACTTGTTCCTCTACCATCTACTTGTTCCTCTACCACCTACTTGTTCCTCTACCACCTACTTGTTCCTCTACCATCTACTTGTTCCTCTACCATCTACTTGTTCCTCTACCACCTACTTGTTCCTCTACCATCTACTTGTTCCTCTACCATCTACTTGTTCCTCTACCATCTACTTGTTCACCCCTAGCAACATCCTCTACTACGCCTACAATATATCCATTCCTATCCCACTCCCTATCTTCATCCACGTCTCCGGCCCCTACCATCCTTCTACCACCCCATCCACAACCATCCTTCCAATGCACCTACTCACATTTACCATCCAATTTCCCTCTTAATTATTTCTCTCTCTCTCTCTCTCTCTCTCTCTCTCTCTCTCTCTCTCTCTCTCTCTCTCTCTCTCTCTCTCTCTCTCTCTCTCTCTCTCTCTCTCTCACCATTCCCACCCCATCTGTTACTCCCCCCCCCACCCACACCCTGACATTAGGGGCGTGAAATTCAGTGTCGCGGGGCGGGTAGAAGATGCAATCATTTCCAGCTTCACGCTCCAGCCCCGCTTCTTCCCCGCTCCTGGAATCCAGACGAAAGACCCGAGCGATACTGAGAGCTGCGGACGGCGGGGGAGGGAGGATTAAAACGCCGGTGTGGGAGAGTGCTCTTCTTTTGAAGGTGAGAGGGAGGAGGAGCAAGAGGAGGAGGAGGAGGAGGGTAAGGTTGTTATCGAAGCGTGTATATGTTTTTGGAGGAGGAGGAAGAGGGTGTTTTGGTTGGGGGAAGAGGGAGTATGTGATTTTGTTTTGAAGGTGAGAACGTGCAATGTTTTCGACATGTTATCGTTTAATTGTGCTCGTCTAGTTATGCTTGTAATAATGCCAAAAGTGGTGTTGACCTACAACAGCACTCTGGTTTGCCTCTCAACTGGTTCTCGGACTCTAATGTCCGCTTGTCTTGTCGACATGTGTTGATGTTGTTATGGATTTTGCCGCCCACTCGTGTGTTTCTTTGAAAATTTCATTTGTTGACGTCTCCGACAAAATGATTTTCGCTCTGTGGGGCTATTCAGTACTTGGTTTCAGTCTGTCTTGACTTGCTAGTATATTCCCCCTGGGTCTCTTGTGGTAAGGTGAGGATTGGTTCATTCAGTCGTAACTCGTATCTCATCTTTGGCACTACTTCGGTGGCATTCTTTTGGCACTAGTTCGGTGGCATTCCTCTGGCACTAGTTCGGTGGCATTCCTCTGGCACTAGTTCGGTGGCATTCCTTTGGCACTAGTTCGGTGGCATTCCTCTGGCACTAGTTCGGTGGCATTCCTTTGGCACTAGTTCGGTGGCATTCCTCTGGCACTAGTTCGGTGGCATTCCTCTGGCACTAGTTCGGTGGCATTCCTTTGGCACTAGTTCGGTGGCATTCCTCTGGCACTAGTTCGGTGGCATTCCTCTGGCATTAGTTCGGTGGCATTCCTCTGGCACTAGTTCGGTGGCATTCCTCTGGCACTAGTTCGGTGGCATTCCTCTGGCACTAGTTCGGTGGCATTCCTCTGGCACTAGTTCGGTGGCATTCCTCTGGCACTAGTTCGGTGGCATTCCTCAGGCACTAGTTAGGTGGCATTAATTTGGCATTAGATGGCATTTCATTGGTATTAGTTTGATAACATTCATTTGAAATTTACCCAGCGTTATTTTGAGTTTAACAAGATAAGACCTCCACGCTGGCGCCTCATATTCCAGAATTGGTCTGATATATGTGGCTTTTAAGTTCCTAAACAGATTTTAATGAGATTTCGAAAGACAGTTTTATGTTCGCCAGCCTTGTATATGCAGCTCTATAATATGATATCCTTTTGATGTAAGCCACGGGAGCAAAGTTTTGGTGTGATATCAATCTCCAGGTAATTTTTCTGCCTAGTGCTAGGAATATATCCTCACCCATTGCACTTGCTTGAGTTAAACTCTATTAGCCACGTATTGAACCATACTTTCAGTTTGTCTGAACCATATTGTAGTTTGCAGACGATGAGTCACAATAACGTGGCTGAAGATATGACCAAACCACAGATTAGATAGTTTCTTGTAGTGCCTTGCAATCTTTGCAATTTCTTGCAATCTTTGCAATTTCTTGCAATCTTTGACGGTATTTTATCCTCATAATTTTTATTTAAGGTATAACGCCAACTGGTTATAAGAGATGTTTTTTCATTTCAATATCAAAATTTCATTTCAAAATATCAAATTTCAATATCAAAATATCATTTCAATATCAAAATTTCAATAAGTATTTACAATTATTCATTATTCTCTGATGGTAGAAGAAGTCTGTTAACCTAATTTAGTGGTAGGTGGATACCTAGGTGGGTAGGAGGATAGGGAGAACAATGAGTGACCTAGAATGGTATGATGAACAACTGACGGGTGAACAATAGTGAACCACAGAGCTTTATAACATGAACAAAGTAGCAGAGGCTATAGATGCTGAACACAATATTGCCAACAAACAGACGGGGAAGTTCTTGACAACGTTAATTATAACGCCCCATATTCATCTAAGGTTTCGTAAATATTAAAGTGATTTATATGGGGGTCTCGTCGATAAGACCAGTGTGTGCATTTTGTATGTCCTTTGTCAGGGTGTATAATGATTGTGCAGGTGTATAATGATTGTATAATGTGATTGTGTAATGTAGTGAAGGTGTGTGGCGTTAGTTTCGAAGCATCATGTCATATACCTGCTGATTCTCTCTCTCTCTCTCTCTCTCTCTCTCTCTCTCTCTCTCTCTCTCTCTCTCTCTCTCTCTCTCTCTCTCTCTCTCTCTCTCTCTCTCTCTAAGCCTTCAGCTGGGGTAATGAAATGTATTTAATTTATTCCCAGAAAAATCGCATTATCTGGTTTATTTCGTCCTGGACAGATTTTGATTGTTACCGCCGGAGGCAGCTTGTGTATTGTGCCCCCCATACTCATCCTGTGAGCGGTAGCGCAAAAAGCATTACAGAGGGCACAAAAGGTTTTTATCAGACCTCATCTTAGATTATTTTCATAAACAATTTCATCTATCCTTCACACCTTATAGTTACAATGTCAGCTAGTTACAGAGAAAGTGCTATTACAAGAGCTATATATTTACAGTAAGTCATGATACATTAATGGTAGGTCTTATCGCTAATACATGCTGGACAGAGTTTCTCCATCCTACTATCTCTCCCATCCTACTATCTCGCCCATCCTTCATCTATCCGTTTCCCCTTTCCTTTTCCGCTTCTACATTCTTTTTCACCTTTCTTCTTCCCGTCACCCCCAATCACTTGGGCTGGACGGTAGAGCGACGGTCTCGCTTCATGCAGGTCGGCGTTCAATCCCCGACCATCCAAGCGGTTGGGCACCATTCCTTTCCAGTCCCATCCCAAATCCTTATCCTGGCCCCCTTCCCAGTCCAATATAGTCGTAATTGCTTGGCGCTTTCCCCCGATAACCCTCCACATTTTACTGGTTATATTCTCCCTCTTATCTTCTTATCATCTTTTCCTTTATTTCCCCTCACACAAATATATCAAGTCATTCCTGTTTCCTCCATACCTTTCCCTCCGCTACCAATCTTTCTTCCCCCTCTAATCACAACCCCTCTTCTCCACTTTCTTCCCTTGCCCCTTCACTCCTCTTCCTTCCCTCCTGCCCCCACTTTCTACCCCCCCTTATCCCCCCTTATTCACCCCTCCCCCCCCCCCGCCCACCTTTAAAAACACACACACAAAAACTAGCATTTTAAACTCTAATGATAAATTTGAGACGAGGAGAAAGTTTCGGGCGGACCATTTTATTTCCTTATATTACAGAGCCTGGCCGGGCGCAGAGTTTCTTTATTGCTGAAATAAAAGATGCGGAGGACGATCAAATGTTTGGTCGTTAGAGCGTACCAAGAGTCAGGGGGAGCTGCTTCTAGACCTGGATGGTTAGGTACCATCCCTCTCCTAGCCTCCAGACCTGGATGGTTAGCTACCACCCCCCTGCTAGCCTTCAGTCCTGGATGGTTAGCTATCACTCCTTCTAGCCTCCAGACCTGGATGGTTAGCTATCACTCCTAGCCTCCAGACCTGGATGGTTAGCTACCACCCTCCTGCTAGCCTTCAGTCCTGGATGGTTAGCTATCACTCCTTCTAGCCTACAGACCTGGATGGTTAGCTATCACTCCTCCTAGCCTCCAGACCTGGATTGTTAGCTACCATTCCTTCTAGCCTTCAGACCTGGATGGTTAGCTACCATCCCCCTCCTAGTCTCCAGACCTGGATGGCTAGCTACCACCCCTCCTTGCCTCCAGACCTGGATGGTTAGCTACTACCCCCCCTCCTAGTCTCCAGACCTGGATGGCTAGCTACCACCCCTCCTAGCCTCCAGACCTGGATGCTTAGCTACTACCCCCTCCTAGTCTCCAGACCTGGATGGCTAGCTACCACCCCTCCTAGCCTCCAGACCTGGATGGTTAGCTACCACCCTCCTAGCCTCCACACCTGCCTGCACCCCTTTCTCCAGCTATTAAGCTCACGCTCGATATTCTTAAGGGGATATAAGGAGGGGATATTCTCCCCCCCCCCCCTTGACCTTACTCCTACCTCGTGACCTTTTTTTTTTCCTCAGCTTAATTTTATTGTGACCCATTTTTCTCCTTGCTCTCTTTTTTTTTTGCAGATGAAAGTATTTTCGTAACTTTCGTTCTTACATTCTTGCTTCCCCCCTTTGTTTCGTGTTTTGTTTTATTTGTCTTATTCTTGCTTAGCTCGCATTTTTATGTTTCGTCTCTTCCAGTTGTCTCGTTCGTTAGGTGACTCGTGCAACGAACGGCGTGTGTTCGTTCTTGCCCTTAAACTCGTGAGTGTTCGTTAATGAGGCGTAGCTCTATGTGTGTGTGTGTTCACCTAGTTGTATTCACCTAGTTGTGCTTGCGGGGGTTGAGCTCTGCTTTTTCGGCCTGTCTCTCAACTGTCGAGCAACAGTTACTAACTACTAATTTATTTATTTTTTCTCCACACACACACACACACACACACACACGCGCGCGCGCGCGCGCACACACACACACACACACACACACACACACACACACACACACACACACACACACACACACACACACACACACACACACACACTCCACTTGTGTGGAATGTGAATTTTTTTATCGAGTATCACTTCGTAAGATTTTTTTCAAGATTAAACGTGTTGGTAATTTCATTCTTGTGTTCGATGTTCGTAAACTGTTGTAAAAAAAAAGTATGTAAACAAAGCCATCAAATATTGTGGAAAGGTGTAAATGTTCATCAGTAGATGTGTAGTAGATCAGTAGATCAGTAGATGTGTAGTAGATCAGTAGATCAGTAGATGTGTAGTACTTACCTCGTGACCCCTGACTCTTGAGTTCTCTTGGTTCCTCTCAACATATTTCCAACGTTTCAAAATTCCGTTGTTGGTAATCCTCGCGGTTCCTGGAGTGTCATTGTTCGTGGTTCTCATGCTAAGTTTTATTGTTTACATTTTCTAGAATGTCTAAAATCCTTATCCAAGTGCTATATAGTCGTAATGGCTTGGTGATTTTCCTTGACGATTCCCGCCCTTCCCAACCGATTTCATCTTTTTTTTCCCCCTCCCGGATTCCAGGCAGCCATTTCCTGTGTCTTCCATGTTGTTGGTAGAAACCGGTATGTTTTATATTGCCGCCAGCATCCTCGTCCTCTTGCTCTCCCGCTGGGAGACTGGAGGCTGGCCAGTCGTATCTCTGGCAATAACGAGGCCTCGTGTGACAAGGGGAAGGCCGACCCTAGCGCTCTCAGTGGTTTATATTTTCTTGTGTGTCTCTCCTCTGCCTGGGTGCTGAGGATGTGCATTAATTACTGGGAGCTGAGGAGTGGAGAGTTACGAGGGTCGCTGGTGCAGGCGACTGTGCAGGCAACAGGTCCTCTGGTGTGTGTGTGTGTGGTGCTTTGTCAACACCATGTTTATATTTCCATCTGTCACGTTCGTGTGTTTATTTTATAAGACATTTGCGGGTCACAGTGATGTGTATTGGAAGAAAGGCGGGGTCCAAGAGCTAATGTTCGATCCTGCAGGTACAAATAGGCGAGTAGATGAGTACACACACACACACACACACAGTCAGTCTCTCCCTCCTGATTACCATTCCGTAAACAAAAAATTCAGCGAATTTACTTAACTAAAAGCGTCAATATTGCAGTGATTTTAATTTCCCTAAACTACAACAATTTTTAACGTTGGAGGTCGACAACGTTTAAAATGTTTAGAGGCCGTCAACCCGCCCTCGACCACCACTACGTAACTTGCAACCTCCACACCCTCTGGACTAGAGAACTCTATGAAGACATCTTGAATATCAGGAATTATCTTCTATAAAATACATAGGAAACACGAGGTTCACTAAACTATATGGACCAATATACCTAAGATGCAATCCTTGCATGGTACTGTAATCTGGATAGACAACATGTTTTATAGAGCGAGTCATGCATGACAAACCTGATACCCTTGACAAGGTCACCAAAATGTGACAAGGAAAATAATGCTGAGTTAGACTACTGTTTTATTTAACTTAACAACAACAAACAACTGTTAATGTTCCTCACAAAGTAGACTCATACTAATACACTGACAGAAGGTTAGAGTATAAGATGAAGAGACACTCTGGGATAGCTGGAAATACTGTGAAGCATACAAGGGACTATCCAGCGGACACGATACCAAAGTCACCGTCAGAGAGGTGTCAGGCGGGAGATGTGTGATAAACGGTGTACCCAAAGACTCGATCCTAAGCCCCGTTCTTGTTGCTGATCTGTGTGAATGACCTACCGGAGGCACTGGACACCTGCATGTTAATGTTATGCTCAACTAGTAAGGCATGTAAAAATCCGACGAGTTGGTAGACAAATGGTTGTTAGAATTAAACCTTTAACAAGTACAAGGTAACGAAAATGGGAACGAGTGAAAGGACAAATATAAACCATTCAGTGAAGTCAACCACAGTTATCAGAAAGAGTAAAAGACTATGGAGTAGCTATATTATTCCATCACTAACACCAGAGGAGCACACAAACACGGAAACATCGGCAGCATATGAGACGCTGGCAGTTATAAAAACAGCAATTAAAAACTCTCATCAAGGATCCTTACTTTTCTTAAGTTTATTCACAACTTACCAATACTAAAATACACAACATCGGCTTGAAATCCAAATCCAATAAAGAATAAAATTAATATTGAAAAATGGTACAGAGGTTTGCAACAAGGCTAGAGACTGAAAATATGTTAAGAAGGCTCATTTTCACAACAATAGAAAAAGAGAACGAATAGAAAGGAATATGATCATTACATACAAAATACTGAGGACAAAAGGTGAGGCGAACAAGGATTTGCCTTTTTAAATTACGGAAATAGAGGACATGGGAAGGTGTTGGAAATGCAAATAAATCTTCAAATATGTAAAGAAATACTCGTACCCCGTACAAACGAGTGGGGGTACGTACGTGGGACACGTGGAATGCATTGAAAGAAGTTGTAGAAGCCACCTCCATCCACAGCTTTAAGACACGACAAAGACCACTCCCACGTAGTCAATATTAGGTACCACCTACTACTAGAACTCCATCTCCTCCTTCCCACTTACCCATACTTCTTCCTTCTCTACTCCCTCAACTTCCCTCCCTCTCCACTCCCTTTCCTCCCACTTCTCTCTACCATCCACCAGCAACTGTATAAACGCCATAACCCGCTGCGCCGCCGGCCCGGAGATAAGGACTGGCGGGATCACCCAAGAAACAAATGAGGATCGGAAAAGCTGACACGGCGAAGGAGTCAGAGAGGGAGATACGTCCTCCTTAATCCTCTTCTTGTGATCCAGTCGTGCACAGGTTAATGAAATGAAGATCAAGACGGGGAGAGGAGAAGGAGAAGGAGGAGATAATTCATTTTTCCAGGTTTATACCCTCGGCCTCCAAGCGAGAACGGAAGAGAACCGATTTGGAGCGAATCAAAGTGAAATTTTCCCCAAAATGGATTCGGAGTCCCATTAAGAGCACTCCGGCCGGACTTGGACTAAATGCTCCCCCTTTTTACGCAAATATAATCCCCCCAAAAAACTTCATAAAGCCCATGGGGAAACTTTCAGTCAATATCGGTCTTAAAATTTAGGAAATGATGAACTATGCTTGATGAATTGGAAAAGATCATCAAGGCAAATGGGGGGGGAGGAGGTGGATGAGACCTTCGACAAGCCGCCGGCTTCCCGTCCTCGTCGAGGCCTCTAGTGTTACTGGCTCTCAGGTAAACTCGGGTATACTTAATTGAGAAACTCGGGTAAACTAATGCTGAACGAGGAAG
Source organism: Procambarus clarkii (assembly GCF_040958095.1). Taxonomy (NCBI): domain Eukaryota; kingdom Metazoa; phylum Arthropoda; class Malacostraca; order Decapoda; family Cambaridae; genus Procambarus; species Procambarus clarkii. Next base: position 38,518,942 of record NC_091170.1, read on the forward strand.
ATGTTAATTTAAGATATCCACACCCAATCACCTCCCCCCCCCTGCCCATATTCCACCCCCCCCCCTCCACACCATCCAAATCCCCCTCCCACCCAAATCCCCCTCCCACCACCCAAATCCCCCCTCCCACCACCCCTCTTTCACCAGTTCCCCTCATACCATTCCTCGTCCCCCTTTTCCATTGGTCTTTGGGGATCCTAACATGGCAATTATGATATCAGGTTCGAGCTTTTAATTTAGCTGGAGCTTGATATTAGACGTAAGTGAGGTATGCAAGAAAGGAAGAGGAACGAGAAGGAAGGGAGGAATGGGAAGGGTGGGAGGGGGAAGCGGAAGAGCGAAGATCTTCGGTCGAGGCGTTAAAATGAACGACTGACTGAAGGACTTCTGGAGCCAGTGAGAGACTTGAGATGGATGGTCGGAATGAAGGAAGGTTGAGATGGATGTTCGGAATGAAGGAAGGTTGAGATGGATGGTCGGAATGAAGGAAGGTTGAGATGGATGTTCGGAATGAAGGAAGGTTGAGATGGATGTTCGGAATGAAGGAAGGTTGAGATGGATGTTCGGAATGAAGGAAGGTTGAGATGGATGGTCGGAATGAAGGAAGGTTGAGATGGATGTTCGGAATGAAGGAAGGTTGAGATGGATGTTCGGAATGAAGGAAGGTTGAGATGGATGGTCGGAATGAAGGAAGGTTGAGATGGATGTTCGGAATGAAGGAAGGTTGAGATGGATGTTCGGAATGAAGGAAGGTTGAGATGGATGTTCGGAATGAAGGAAGGTTGAGATGGATGTTCGGAATGAAGGAAGGTTGAGATGGATGGTCGGAATGAAGGAAGGTTGAGATGGATGTTCGGAATGAAGGAAGGTTGAGATGGATGTTCGAAATGGCAGCGTTTCCTTTCACCTCACGCAACTATTTGCCTTGCTGTCGATAAGCACCTGGGGACAGATTCACGAAAGCACTTACGCAAGCACTTACAAACGTGTACATCTTTCCTCAATCTTTGACGGCTTTGGTTACATTTATTAAACAGTTTACAAGCATGAAAACTTCCCATTCAACTGTTGTTATTGTTATAACCAGCCTCCTGGTGCTTCGGTGCTCATTAACTATTTAATAATTGGAAACAAAGCCCCCAAAGATTGAGAAAAGATGTACAGGTTCGTAAGTGCTTGCGTAAGTGCTTTCGTGAATCTGGCCCCTGGAAGGTAGACGGAGCCAAAACAGAAAACGGGACAGTGTGTGTCAATTTCGCGAGTCGCTACCATTGTCTAGTACGAATTTTTTTTTTTTTTTGGGGGGGGGGGCTTTTATGTATTGAATATACGCCAAAATGCGACGGGCTATTAAGAAGACGGGCTGCTATGTGATGTATTTCTTATATTTTTTTAGTTTGTAGATTGTGTGTTTTCTAGGGTAGATTGTGTGTGTTTTCTAGGGTAGATTGTGTGTGTTTTCTAGGGTAGATTGTGTGTGTTCTAGGGTAGATTGTGTGTGTTTTCTAGGGTAGATTGTGTGTTTTCTAGGGTAGATTGTGTGTGTTTTCTAGGGTAGATTGTGTGTGTTTTCTAGGGTAGATTGTGTGTGTTTTCTAGGGTAGATTGTGTGTGTTTTCTAGGGTAGATTGTGTGTTTTCTAGGGTAGATTGTGTGTGTTTTCTAGGGTATTTAGCTGCATAATGAACATGAGGGTTGTTTGTGGTTTGGTTCTGGTTGGGGAATGTAGCCAGAGTGGAAGACGATGCTATCCCATCATTGAAATATGAACGACTGTTGTTGGAGTTCATCTTGAGTCGCTAGTTCTGTTGCGCTTGTTCTAATGGTTGAACTTGTTCAATATTGTCGTTAGCACGCAAAGGCTAAATTTATAGTCCAATCATAAAGAGTTAACAGAAACGCATGCACTAACCCCAACCCAACCACCTAACGTGACGTGGGCCAGGCATAGAAAACGTGGAGCTGTGAGCTGCAACTGTTCATAGTACAACGGGAAGTATGAGATACAGATTTTTTTTATTATTATTATTTTCTACCACAAACGTGGCCAGACATTTACAATGCTAACCAGCATATATACATTTTCTTCTGTCCTCCATGGACAGGGTTAGAGATCAGTTAAACATATAGTTCAGGGATTTATTGAACAATCAACCACAGAAGGTGATTCGGTACTTTTAAAATGCTAAGCTAGAGGTACAGAATGAGAGGCCTGGTTGCTCCGTGAGGCGCACATCTATCTACACCACGCTGAGCAAACCTGCATCCACCTGGTCCTGTTTACTGTCATGCAGCCTCCTGTGCTCTCTCATTCTTCCCCTTTCTTTCCCTCCTTGCTTCTCAAGTTCTATTATCACATTCCTTCCTTCGTTCTGTCCATCCTCTTCCTCGCCTCCTCCTACCCTTCCCTCCCCCACCTGCCTCAGGTTAGCACAGCTGAGGCCATCCACCGTAAACCACAGAAGAGTGCGAGACCCAAAAGTTGTGGAGCCTGTGTTTAACTTGTCGGCACCTCACCCCCCTTCCCCTCTCCTTCCCTGCCTCGCCCCACTACCTACCTACCTACCTACCAACCTTGTCCTCCATACCTTGGCGCCAGCATGCCCTTCCCTCCCCTCTCCTCCCCTCTTCTTCCCTCCCCTCTTCTTCCCTACCCCTCTCCTCTTGACTCCCTTAACTCAGTGTTAACCCCAGCAAGACACAACGTTATAACTTTTGTATAAGGTAAAACAAGGTTGTGGTTAAGTTGTACTCGCCTAATTAAGTTGTTTAATATTATTTTCTACCGCAGACGTGGCCACACATTTACAATGCTAATGAGCATATATACATTTTCTTCTGTCCTCCGTGGACAGGGTTAGAGGTCTGATAAACTTATAGTTCAGTGGGTTATTGAACAATTTGGTAGGTGGGCAAGTTCCTGAACCTTTCTTCTGCCTTTAGCACCTTTGTCTCTCACTCCTCACTGTTTGCCTCTCTAATGTATTATTTACTAATCCCCCCCCCCCTTTTCATCTCTTCCTCCGCCCCGTCTCCTCTCTCTCTCTCTATCTCTCTTCTCTGTCCCTGCCTGTGTCTGTCTTCTCTACCCTGGCAACCTTTTCTGCCCCCCCCCTCCCCAGCCTTCCTGTCCTTATTCCCGTTCTTCCTTAACTCTCATTTTGTCCTTCTCTCACCATCTCTCTTCTCATTCCTTCATTCCCAGTATTTGCTCCTTCTCTAATTTCTCTTTCAACCCCCCCCCCCCCTCATCCTCAACTTCTCGTCTCTCCCCTTCCCACCCCCTCCCTCTTATTCCCCCCCCCCCCTCGTCTCAGCACTGTCAACAATGACTAATTAAAACATGGGACGCGGAAGGATGAGCCAACAGGTGCATGAGCACCCATGATTGAGTTTCCGGGATTCCAGTATTCTCCCGCTCTCGTATAAACAGGCGACACGGTCTTTTAAAAGGTGAAACAGCAGTTGATTCTTCGTGTATTAATATCTCGGTGTTACTTGCGTGCGTGTGTGTGTGTGTGTGTGTGTGTGTGTGTGTGTGTGTGTGGGCGCGCGTGCGTGTGTGCGCCTTATGTTCTCATTGGCATGTCTTCCTATTTCTTTTGGGGGATTGATGGTCGTGTAAGCATATTTCCCGTTTTCTTCGTTCATTATTTTTCTTCCCTGTTCGTCTTCTAAAGATAATTTTCCGGCTAGTAGTCCCCCCCTGTAACTGTGGCGACCAATCATAGATCCGTCCATAACCGCTGTTTACATTTGAGACCCAATCAGCGTTCAGTACATAACCTGTATTTACCTGGAACAGCCAATCGGAGTCCAGGATCAGGCAATACACAGCCTGTATTTACCCATCATTGTCGGAAGTTTTGGAGGGCTGGTGGTGGGAGGGTAAACAAAGAATATATTGAGGGGAAGAACCCAAGTGTAAACACCTCGAGTTCAAGTTGAAGGGCTCGTATACCTGTTAGGTCGATTGTTCTGTTGGCGCCCTCGTTGTGTCGGCGCCCTCGTTGTGTCGGCGGCCCTCGTTGTGTCGGCGGCCCTCGTTGTGTCGGCGGCCCTCGTTGTGTCGGCGGCCCTCGTTGTGTCGGCGGCCCTCGTTGTGTCGGCGGCCCTCGTTGTGTCGGCGGCCCTCGTTGTGTCGGCGGCCCTCGTTGTGTCGGCGGCCCTCGTTGTGTCGGCGGCCCTCGTTGTGTCGGCGGCCCTCGTTGTGTCGGCGCCCTCGTTGTGTCGGCGCCCTCGTTGTGTCGGCGCCCTCGTTGTGTCGACGCCCTCGTTGTGTCGGCGCCCTCGTTGTGTCGGCGCCCTCGTTGTGTCGGCGGCCCTCGTTGTGTCGGCGGCCCTCGTTGTGTCGGCGGCCCTCGTTGTGTCGGCGCCCTCGTTGTGTCGGCGGCCCTCGTTGTGTCGGCGGCCCTCGTTGTGTCGGCGGCCCTCGTTGTGTCGGCGCCCTCGTTGTGTCGGCGCCCTCGTTGTGTCGGCGCCCTCGTTGTGTCGGCGCCCTCGTTGTGTCGGCGCCCTCGTTGTGTCGGCGCCCTCGTTGTGTCGGCGGCCCTCGTTGTGTCGACACCCATGATCAAGGCCTCCACTCCTACGCTCACCGTGTCGACTTCCTCGCTCCATATAACTGTTTCCAATGGGTTTACATTAATTAAAATTATTATATTAAGAATATGAATTACTGACTTAGTTATGTTTAGGTTAGGTTAAGATAGCTTAGGCTAGGTAGGTTAGGTTTGGTTATATTTCTGTGTTAGTTTTCACTCGAATTAAACAACATTAAGTCATATATATATTGTAATGGAAAGCTTTATCATTTAATAAGAACAAAAATGTGAAAAAATCTAACTTCAGGAAAAGTCAGCTTATTAGGCAAATCGGGCCTTGCATGGTAGGCCAAGTAGTGCGTTCTGGCTATTAGGTTCAACATTATATATATATATATATATATATATATATATATATATATATATATATATATATATATATATATATATATATATATAATAAAAACAGAAAACTCCTCACCCGTGAAGGATTTGTATTAGGATTTGTATTTGTATAAACCCTAGACAGCCAGGGTTTGAATCCTTCAGGGGGTGAGAAATTTTCAGTTGTATATTAGCTTGAAGTATATTTCTGTTACATATTCAAGCTTATATATATATATATATATATATATATATATATATATATATATATATATCATCTCACACACACAAACAAACATTGTGTGTGTGTGTGTGTGTGTGTGTGTGTGGAGGTCCAGTGACCTCCACTTTCAACTCAAGAAAGTGTTAAGTAATGAAATTAGGCGAAGAGAACAGAAGGCTGAACACAAGGTGCCATCTGGGAGGTGAAATCCTGCAAGAGTCAAATGGAGAGAAAGACCTGGGGGTTGATATCACACCGAACCTGTCCAGAGGCCTACATCAAAAGGATATCATCAGCGGCATATGCTAGACTGGCCAACATAAGAACTGCCTTCAGAAACTTGTGTAAGGAATCGTTCAGGACCTTGTATGTCACTTATGTTAGACTAATCCTTGAGTATGCAGCTCCAACCTGGAGTCCATACATAGCTAAACACAAGACAAAGTTAGAGAAGATTCAGAGGTATGCCTCTAGTATGCCTCTAGAAGAGGTATGCCACCAGAGGTGTCACACCTCACTGAGAGGTTCGAGCTACAAGGAAAGGCTAATGGTGCTGAACCTCACATCCCTGGAAAACAGAAGAGTAAGGGGAGACATGATAACCACCTATAAAATTCTCAGGGTTATTGACAGGGTGGACAAAGACAAACTCTTTAGCACGGGTGAAACACGAACAAGGGGACACAGGTGGAAACTTAGTACCCAAATGAGCCACAGAGTCATTATAAAGATTTTTTCAGTGTCAGAGTAGTTAACAAATGGAATGCACTAGGCAGTGATGTGGTGGAAGCTGACTCCATACACAGTTTATAATGTAGATATGATAGAGGCTGTGACTCATACGTCAGGCTGCGAGCAGCCGCGTCTAACAGCCTGGTTGATCAGTCCAGCAACCAGGAGGCCTGGTCGACGACCGGGCTGCGGGGACACTAAGCCCCGGAAGCACCTCAAGGTAGGTAGCCTCAAGGTAGGAGCCCAGTAGGCTCAGGAATCTGTACACCAGTTGATGGACGGTTGAGAGGCGGGACCAAAGAGCCAGAGCTCAACCCCCGCAAGCACAATTAGGTGAGTACAATTAGGTGAGTACACACACACACACACACACACACACACACACACACACACACACACACACACACACACTGGTTATTCTCTTCTCCTATCTCCCCTCCCTGTCAGCCACCGTTCACGTCCCCTTATCCTTCCCCTCTTTCTCTATTTCTACTTTCCTTTCCGTTTCATTCGCGAGCGCGCGCGCGCGGACGCGCAAGCATGTTTTCTGTCATATACGCACACATACACACACAACGCTCAGGGGTCGTACTCCTAAGGACCCGTGTTCGATTCCTGGCCTAGGCGGAAACATATGAGGTGAGTTTCTTTCGTTTGATGCTCCTGTTCACCTAGCAGTAAATAAGTACCTGGGAGTTAGCTGCTACGAGCTGCTTCCTGGGGATGTATGTGTGTGTGTGTGTGTGTGTGCGTGCGTGCGTGTGTGTGTGTGTGTGTGTGTGTGTGTGTGTTATCACACAAACACAGGGCGCCGGTGGCTGTGTGGACAGCACGCTGGGCACGTAATTCTGTGGCCCAGGTTCGATTCCCGGCGCCGGCGAGAAACAAAATGGGCTGTTTCTTTCACCCTTGATGCACCTGTTACCTAGCAGTAAATAGGTACCTGTGAGTTAGACAGCTGTTACGGGCTGCTTCCCAGGTGTGTGTGTGTGTGTGTGTGTGTGTGTGTGTGTGCGTGTGTGTGTGTGTGTGTGTGTGTGTGTGTGTGTGTGTGTGTGTGTGTGTGTGTGTGTGTGTGTGTGTGTGTGTGTGGAGAAAAAAATAAATTAGCAGTAACAGTTGATTGACAGTGGAGAGGCGGACCGAAAGAGCAAAGCTCCAGCACAACTAGGTGAATACAACTAGGTGAATACAACTTGGTGAATACAACTAGGTGAATACAACTAGGTGAATACAACTTGGTGAATACAACTAGGTGAATACAACTAGGTGAATACAACTAGGTGAATACAACTAGGTGAATACAACTAGGTGAATACAACTTGGTGAATACAACTAGGTGAATACAACTTGGTGAATACAAGTAGGTGAATACAACTAGGTGAATACAACTTGGTGAATACAAGTAGGTGAATACAACTAGGTGAATACAACTAGGTGAATACAACTTGGTGAATACAACTTGGTGAATACAACTAGGTGAATACAACTAGGTGAATACAACTAGGTGAATACAACTAGGTGAATACAACTAGGTGAATACAACTAGGTGAATACAACTAGGTGAATACAACTAGGTGAATACAACTAGGTGAATACAAGTAGGTGAATACAAGTAGGTGAATACACAAACTCTGAAGCGCACAACATTAATAATTAAAAAAATATATAACACGGAAATGCATTAGACAGACGGTTAGAAAAGTGAGGTCCAAGAACTAACGCTCGACCATGCAGTCACAAATAGGTGAGCACACACACACACACACACACACACACAGGCCTACATAACATACCCGAACACATCCCTTCCCTCCTTCCCAGTGACTCTTCCATCTCCCCAACAAGCCCCCTTCCCTTCCCATACACCCATCGTATCCCATACCCCCCTACAATCTCCCCTTCCCCTCTACCCCCCCTCACTCTCCCTGCCTGCTCAACAACAACCCCCATTCTTCCCTCCTATCCTACCCTTCCCTCCTCCCCTTCCCTTCCCCCCTTCCCATCACCCCTCCCCTCCTTCCACCCTCCGTGTCACCGGCTGCGGCCCCATCATTTGTCACCGGCCGCTAATTTCATTTGGTCGCGTCTGCCACCTCAGTAATGTCGAGGAGCGACGGCACCAAGAACCCATTTCCATCCACCTGGCTCCTCGCGCACCAGCTGGCTCACCACCTGGCTCCTAGCGCCTCCAGCTGGCTCACCACCTGGCCCCAGCATCGCAAGCCATCTGCCGTTCCATCACCGGAGTGACTCGTCACGCTCTCTCTCTCTCTCTCTCTCTCTCTCTCTCTCTCTCTCTCTCTCTCTCTCTCTCTCTCTCTCTCTCTCTCTCTCTCTCTCTCTCTCTCTCTCTCTCAGGCGGATGGGGGGTGAGGTCGTCTGTGTCCTCTGGTTCAGGTGTGTGTACCGTCTGTGTCCTCTGGCCCAGGTGTGTGTGTACCGTCTGTGTCCTCTGGCCCAGGTGTGTGTGTACCGTCTGTGTCTTCTGGTCCAGGTGTGTGTGTGTGTACCGTCTGTGTCTTCTGGTCCAGGTGTGTGTGTGTGTACCGTCTGTGTCCCCAGGTCCAGGTGTGTGTGTACCGTCTGTGTCCTCTGGCCCAGGTGTGTGTGTACCGTCTGTGTCTTCTGGTCCAGGTGTGTGTGTGTGTGTACCGTCTGTGTCTTCTGGTCCAGGTGTGTGTACCGTCTGTGTCCTCTGGTCCAGGTGTGTGTACCGTCTGTGTCCTCTGGTCCAGATGTGTGTGTGTACCGTCTGTGTCCTCTGGTCCAGGTGTGTGTGTACCGTCTGTGTCCTCTGGTCCAGGTGTGTGTACCGTCTGTGTCCTCTGGTCCAGATGTGTGTGTACCGTCTGTGTCCTCTGGTCCAGATGTGTGTGTACCGTCTGTGTCCTCTGGTCCAGGTGTGTGTACCGTCTGTGTCCTCTGGTCCAGGTGTGTGTACCGTCTGTGTCCTCTGGTCCAGGTGTGTGTGTGTGTGCCGTCTGTGTCTTCTGGTCCAGGTGTGTGTGTGCCGTCTGTGTCTTCTGGTCCAGGTGTGTGTGTACCGTCTGTGTCCTCTGGTCCAGGTGTGTGTGTGTGTGCCGTCTGTGTCTTCTGGTCCAGGTGTGTGTGTGTGTACCGTCTGTGTCTTCTGGTCCAGGTGTGTGTGTACCGTCTGTGTCCTCTGGTCCAGGTGTGTGTGTGTGTACCGTCTGTGTCTTCTGGTCCAGGTGTGTGTGTACCGTCTGTGTCCTCTGGTCCAGGTGTGTGTACCGTCTGTGTCCTCTGGTCCAGGTGTGTGTGTGTGTGTGTACCGTCTGTGTCCTCTGGTCCAGGTGTGTGTGTGTGTGTACCGTCTGTGTCCTCTGGTCCAGGTGTGTGTACCGTCTGTGTCCTCTGGTCCAGGTGTGTGTGTGTGTGTACCGTCTGTGTCCTCTGGTCCAGGTGTGTGTGTGTGTGTACCGTCTGTGTCCTCTGGTCCAGGTGTGTGTGTGTGTGTGCCGTCTGTGTCCTCTGGTCCAGGTGTGTGTACCGTCTGTGTCCTCTGGTCCAGGTGTGTGTGTGTGTGTACCGTCTGTGTCCTCTGGTCCAGGTGTGTGTGTGTGTGCCGTCTATGTCTTCTGGTCCAGGTGTGTGTACCGTCTGTGTCCTCTGGTCCAGGTGTGTGTGTGTGTGCCGTCTGTGTCTTCTGGTCCAGGTGTGTGTACCGTCTGTGTCCTCTGGTCCAGGTGTGTGTGTACCGTCTGTGTCCTCTGGTCCAGGTGTGTGTGTGTGTGTGCCGTCTGTGTCCTCTGGTCCAGGTGTGTGTACCGTCTGTGTCCTCTGGTCCAAGTGTACCATCTGTGCCACCTGCAATACCTGTACAAACAAATATACCCATTATATACCTGTCGGATCGTCACCTGAATTGTCACCTAGGCTGTCACCTGGTCCAGCACCTGGGATGTTGCCCCGTGTCACGCGGTGTATGCCAGTGCCTGCCCGTATGCCTGTCATGAACTGGCATGCAGATGACAACTGATGGATTGGATTGTAATAGCCAGGATCACCTAGCACCACCTGGAGCACCACCACCACCTGGAGCACCACCACCACCACCTGGAGCACCACCACCACCACCTGGAGCACCACCACCACCACCTGGAGCACCACCACCACCACCTGGAGCACCACCACCACCACCTGGAGCACCACCACCTGGAGCACCACCACCACCTGGAGCACCACTACCACCTGGAGCACCACCACCACCACCTGGAGCACCACTACCACCTGGAGCACCACTACCACCTGGAGCACCACTACCACCTGGAGCACCACTACCACCTGGAGCACCACTACCACCTGGAGCACCACCACCACCTGGAGCACCACCACCACCTGGAGCACCACCACCACCTGGAGCACCACCACCACCACCTGGAGCACCACCACCACCACCTGGAGCACCACCACCACCTGGAGCACCACCACCACCTGGAGCACCACCACCACCACCACCACCTGGAGCACCACCACCACCTGGAGCACCACCACCACCTGGAGCACCACCACCACCACCACCACCACCTGGAGCACCACCACCACCACCACCACCTGGAGCACCACCACCACCACCACCTGGAGCACCACCACCACCACCTGGAGCACCACCACCACCACCACCACCTGGAGCACCACCACCACCACCACCACCTGGAGCACCACCACCTGGAGCACCACCACCACCACCACCACCTGGAGCACCACCACCACCACCACCACCTGGAGCACCACCACCTGGAGCACCACCACCACTACCTGGAGCACCACCACCACCACTACCTGGAGCACCACCACCACCACTACCTGGAGCACCACCACCACCACCACCTGGAGCACCACCACCACCACCACCTGGAGCACCACCACCACCACCACCTGGAGCACCACCACCACCACCACCTGGAGCACCACCACCACCACCTGGAGCACCACCACCACCACCACCTGGAGCACCACCACCACCACTACCTGGAGCACCACCACCACCACCACCTGGAGCACCACCACCACCACCACCTGGAGCACCACCACCACCACCTGGAGCACCACCACCACCACCTGGAGCACCACCACCACCACCTGGAGCACCACCACCACCACCTGGAGCACCACCACCACCACCACCTGGAGCACCACCACCTGGAGCACCACCACCTGGAGCACCACCACCACCACCTGGAGCACCACCACCTGGAGCACCACCACCTGGAGCACCACCACCTGGAGCACCACCACCACCTGGAGCACCACCACCACCTGGAGCACCACCACCACCACCACCACCTGGAGCACCACCACCACCACCACCTGGAGCACCACCACCACCTGGAGCACCACCACCACCTGGAGCACCACCACCACCACCACCACCTGGAGCACCACCACCACCACCACCTGGAGCACCACCACCTGGAGCACCACCACACACACGGCAGCTGTGAACAACCACCTTCAAATTAATTAAACGCGTCTCTAATTAATATGACACTCCGTTGCCCACCTGAGCGTGGCGCCCGCATCCTGGGCCCGTCCCTGCTTCTCCTGGCACCTGCTGGCACCTGGAGTGCCACCTAGTGCCACCCGGTGCCGCCCAGAGTGCCACCTTGCGTGCCTCACTGTGGCACAGTATTGACTTAAGCGTTGACGGGGCAAATGGAATAGATTAGCGTGGCGGGACGCAGGAGCTAGAGCTTGACCTCTCCAGTTCACATGGGTGAGGGGAGACACGCTAGCCTGGCGGCCAGTGTGTTCACGCGCGACTCCTGTTCAGTTTTACGAGGCCGTATTTTCCCCTGAACAAACTGTGAACATAAACAATCCTTGAACACGATAAACAAGCCTGTGTTTTTCCTGTTTGCTTTCCCCTCATTCGTCTGTCCCCCCTTCTGTCCACCGCTCCGTCAATACGTTTTATTGTACAACACCACTGTACCAATTTTTTTTACTCTCTTTAGCTTTGGTTCTTCGCTGGACTGGGAATTTTTCTCTATGTCTCTCTACGTCTCATTTTATATTCTTTGTAAACGTAAATATTATATTTATGTAATTTATGCTGTGTCGTATTTATATGAATAGCGAGAAAATCAGGAAGAGACATAAAGAGGATTCGAACCAATGCTCTACACTAGACCACTACACCAGTATATTCAACTGAAGCTTCTAGTGGTCCTGAAGCTTCCAATGAAGCATAATCAGGGTGACATACAGTGCTCTTCCCTCCCGTCCCACGCACTCTTCTTCTTGGTAGTCTAGGAATTCCTCCTCCAAACTTTCTCCTGCCAGTGTTGCTGGTCAGGATGTGTCTAATGTGATCTGGTTGTGTGTGGAGATTACGTGTTCCTTGATAGAGCATCTCTCTCTCTCGGCGATTAACAATGCACAAACAACAGGGCTTTATCAAGGAACATGTATATATATTCCGTCAAACACACACCGAAACTACGACGTTGGTACAACGTTCGAACAAGTTTTAACACCTCCTAACCAGTTATAACAACCAATATAGCAAGTTGTAACAACGTTCTAATGCAGCAGTTTTTTTTTAGACTGTTTTTAAGCAGTCTCCGTGGTGTAGTGGTAAGACACTCGCCTGGCGTTCCGCAAGCGCTATGTCATGGGTTCGTATCCTGGCCGGGGGGAATATACTGGGCGCAATTCCTTAACTGTAGCCTCTGTTTAACGCAACAGTAAAATGTGTACTTGGATGAAAAAACGATTCTTCGCGGCGGGGATCGTATTCCAGGGACTTGCCCGAAACGCTACGCGTACTAGTGGCTGTACAAGAATGTAACAACTCTTGTATATAAAAAAAAAAAAAAAAAAAAAAAAAAAAAAAATGCGTCATAAACACGTTAAGCCAAGATGTAACAACTTTATTACAAGTTGTAACAAGCGGAAAATAGAGACAGTTTCGGTTTGTGTTTCCAGGGATATGTAATCACCGCGCACAACCATATCATCACCAGAGACATCTTGAAAAGCAACACTGATATAATCGACAGGTATAACGATAGCAAGAGACTGGATATCAGCAGTTATCATCCAGCTAACACACAATTACATTCTACCCACTTTAAGACCCAGAGCCAACGCAGACACAGCATCTAATGACCCTACTAATACCCGCTGATCCATTTATTCATTGATACCCCTTGATCCATTTATTAATTCATATATTTAATACCCCTTTTACGCCCCCCCCCTTTGTTATGGCATTCATCCACCACCTCACCCAAAGAGTGTATAATCCGGTGTTAAAGACGGTAAAAAGTCCGCTCCTGTGCCAGGTAAGTTACGGGCTCACCATTGCCTGTGCTACTTGGAACTTGTTCCGAGTAGCTGAATTTATAACAAGAACAACAACAACACGGTAAAATTGTCTTTGAAAATGTAAGGTGTACCTTGCGATCTGATGAACTCAATTCGCGTTCATCAGAGCAAAATAGAATGAATGTTTTAATTTATTTTGTTCTGATTAAAATATTATCTTTGAAAATTTTTCTTCTATATTGTTTTTGAAGAAGTAAAGAGTACCTTGCAAAACGCAACCATAGGCGTCAAATCATAATAAATTGTGAAAATGAACTTTGGAGAGTTAATTTTTCAACTTTCCTTGACAGCGAAGAAAAACATAAGAAATATTGAGAAGATTCGTGTTAGAATCATTAATGTTATCCTTTCGGTCATATCCAACTGCAGTTTCACATACCTTTATGATGTTCTTATATATATTACACAGTATGTGCTGTAAGAAGCTTGACCATATTTAACATAACCCAAGACGGCGTCGAGATTACTCGTCCGAGACTGTAATGTTAATTGTGAGGTTAAAATGAAGAGGAGAGGGGAGGGGAGGGATTATCAGGGAAAAGCGCCAAGCCATTACGACTATACTGCACTTGGAAGGGGTCAGGATAAGGATTTGGGATGGGACGGGGGGCAGGAATGGTGTCCAACCACTTGGACGGTCTGGATTGAACGCCGACCTGCATGAAGCGAAACCGTCGCTCTACCGTCCAGCTCAAGTGGTTGGGAATGAAGAGGGGAATGGAGGGGGATGGTGATGATTGGGATAGGGATGGCTGGGATAAGGGATAAGGATGGTTAGGATGGGGGAGGGGTGAGAGATAAGCGTTTGAATGTATGGGAATCTCAATCTTGGACCAGGAGATAAAGGCAGGAGGGCCGGAAGTAGCCCCTTGAGGACCCCGGCTGGAGCAGGAGGCGACGAACCTTTCTCCCGCTGGTTAGACCTGACGGGACCCGCCATGTAAACAATTTATAACTTTCCAACACATTGTTATGTATGCTTAGTGTACTGGAGTGTTTACTGGGTGTGTTTGTGTCACTCCTCTCTCAATATATTGTGTGCGCTTACCAAAGTTCGCTTGCTGAAGCTGAGCTTTGACTCTTTGCTCCCGTTTCTCACTGTATAATCAAATGGTTAAGTTTCGTAGCCTATTATGCAACGAATTTATATATATATATATATATATATATATATATATATATATATATATATATATATATATATATATATATATATATTAGTATATTTGGTAGCAGTCTTTCCTGTAGACATATATTATTAAATATGACCGAAAAAGTAAGATTAATAATTCTAACACGAATTTTCTCAATCTTTCGTACATTACGCTTCACTGTTGGAGGTAAATCAAAAATCAATTCTCCAAAATTCATTTTTATTTCTAGTCTGACGCGACACGGGCGCGTTTCGTAAAACTTATTACATTTTCAAAGACTTTAGTTCACAAATACACAACTGAATAGAACTTACGTATCTCCGATTTTATATCTACATTTGAGTGAGGTGGAAGGGGTGATGTGGCATTAACACAAGACAGAACAAAATGTGGTATTAATAGGGTATTAATTTCATCAACACAAGACAGAACACGAAGCAATGGATATTGAATAGAAGTGTTTGTAGAAAGCCTATTGGTCCATATTTCTTGATGCTTCTATATTGGAGCGGAGTCTTGAGGTGGGTAGAATATAGTTGTGCAATAATTGGCTGTTGATTGCTGGTGTTGACTCTTGATGTGTAGTGCCTCGCAAACGTCAAGCCGCCTGCTATCGCTGTATCTATCGATGATTTCTGTGTTGTTTACTAGGATTTCTCTGGCGATGGTTTGGTTGTGGGAAGAGATTATATGTTCCTTAATGGAGCCCTGTTGCTTATGCATCGTTAAACGCCTAGAAAGAGATGTTGTTGTCTTGCC
>NC_091170.1:38539093-38553994 GCF_040958095.1 Procambarus clarkii
TCCCTCTAGGAAGACTTATGTGGTCCCTCTTGGAAGACCTATGTGGTCCCTCTAGGAAGACCTATGTGGTTCCTCTAGGAAGACGTATGTGGTCCCCCTAGGAAGACCTATGTGGTCTCTAGGAAGACCTATGTGGTCTCTAGGAAGACCTATGTGGTCTCTAGGAAGACCTATGTGGTCCCTCTAGGAAGACCTATGTGGTCCCTTTAGGAAGACTTATGTGGTTCCCCCTAGGAGTGCTTCACCCTATACTGGGTATTAGAAAACTTCCAAACTGTCGCCATGTTGCCTCATATTTCTTATCCGGTTGCCCCAGATCCTCTCTTCCATACCTCTTCCCACCCTTTATTTCTTTGCCCCTCCCCCTCTCCCTATTTACTTCTACTCCCTCTCTGTTTTCCTGCCTCAGTCGTTATTTCTTTCAGAATTTATTTCTTTCTCATAATTTCTATTTCCTTTATATAATAATTATCTTCTTACCGTAATCCCTATTTATTTTTCTTAATCCCTATTTATTTTCCTTAATCCTTATATCCTTCCCTCAATCCCTGTATACTTCACATGCTCCCTCTTTCCTCTCTCTCAATGGTTTCCTTCCTAATTCTCTCTCTCTTGATGCTTCCCCTCCCTCGCTAGTTCCTTCCCTTCCTCTATGCTTCCTACTGTCCCTCACTGCTCCCCTCCCTCCCTCCCTCCCTCCCTCCCTCCCTACTACCATCTCTGTACTTCTCTCCCTCTCTCCCTGCTCTCCTTCCCTGGGAACAAAGACACCGCGACATCACAGAAATAACCTGAGAAGAAGAGCTAAACAAAGCCTAAATCCCAACAACCTGTCCTCCTACAAGGAACGTCGCTTTTCGAAATGGAAGCGGCTGGCGAAAGTGACGTACTGTCCCGTTTTCTGTTTTGGGTCCTCTAGGAGGTTAGGATACTTTAGATTGTCTTGATGTTGGTGGGAAACCTTAGGAGGATGGGCTGAAGTCAGTACATCAAGAGAGTAGGCGCAGCAGCACAAGATATATGCTGAAGTTACATGTCTCTATGATGAAAGAGAAAAATTGCATATTGGAAAAAGAACGTGGTGTTTCTCTCTCTCTCTCTCTCTCTCTCTCTCTCTCTCTCTCTCTCTCTCTCTCTCTCTCTCTCTCTCTCTCTCTCTCTCTCTCTCTCTCTCTCTCTCTCGAACAAATAACAACTACTCAAGCAGGCGATGAGTCACAATAACGTGGCTGAAGAATGTTGACCAGACCACACACTAGAAGGTGAAGGAACGCCGACGTTTCGGTCCGTCCTGGACCATTCTCAGGTCGATTGTGACTTGAGAATGGTCCAGGACAGACCGAAACGTCGTCGTCCCTTCACCTTCTAGTGTGTGGTCTGGTCAGCAACTACTCCAGCACTCCTCTCTACACCAAGAACGACATGGAAAGTCGTGTAGAGAAATAGAAGCCATCAAGCTACAATTACGAGAATCATATTATTGTGAGGGGTACTATTATTTACATAACTATGCAACCAATCCTCTCAACTAGTTCGTCTCAATGTATACATTATTGTTCCCAACGTACAAATTACTAAATACAGTGAAAAGTAGATGCTAATAGGTATCCCCCATTTTCTATGCACCGGCAGGTTACGTGGCTCGGGTTCGGGCATCTCTGGCTAGGTTAACTATTTATGTGCCGCAAAGTACAATAAATAAGAACACGGACCGAATTGTATGATATAGAACTGGGTTTTACACCACAAATTGAGTTGTTGGATTAGGCTGGACACATTCACCCTTTTGCACGCAACTTCTTGTAGTATGGGTGTGAGTGCACGCAACTTCGTGTAGTGTGGGTGTGGGTGTACGCAGCTTCTTGTAGTATGGGTGTGAGTGCACGCAACTTCGTGTAGTGTGGGTGTGGGCGCACGCAACTTCGTTGTAGTATGGGTGTGAGTGCACGCAACTTTTTGTAGTATGGGGTTGTGGGTGCACGCAACTTTTTGTAGTATGGGTGTGGGTGCACGCAACTTCGTGTAGTATGGGTGTGGGTGCACGCAACTTCGTGTAGTATGGGTGTGGGTGCACGCAACTTCGTGTAGTATGGGTGTGAGTGCACGCAACTTCTTGTAGTATGGGTGTGAGTGGCACGCAACTTTCTTGTAGTGTGGGTGTGAGTGCACGCAACTTCTTGTAGTATGGGTGTGGGTGCACGCAACTTCGTGTAGTGTGGGTGTGAGTGCACGCAACTTCGTGTAGTATGGGTGTGAGTACACGCAACTTCGTGTAGTATGGGTGTGGGTGCACGCAGCTTCTTGTAGTATGGGTGTGAGTGCACGCAACTTCTTGTAGTATGGGTGTGAGTCTTGCAAGATTGAGTGCGCTCGTCATCCACCCCATCTGTCTCTGACGGCAGGTTTCTAAATAACAAGAAATTCGACTAGATTAAGTAACTCTAATTTTCCTGGCGACTTGTTCTGTGGTGGCTGGTATAGGCCTCCTGCCTCATTATATATACCTATCACTCATTCTTAAACGGTACATTATTCCTTAATGTACTTAATCGAAATCCTCAGATTAGGCAAAATTGTAATTAATTTTGTCAATAAAGATGTTAATAATAAAACAAGTTAACGGATTTTTTTTATATTTTAACTAGAAATATTATAAATTATGAGTGAATACCAGATCAACGAATTAATGCTGTCAGCTGCATGGGTGATTTTTATTCAGGAGATAGTTAGCCGAGTCGGCACCAATGACCATTTGCCTTGATCAAGTTCAAGGTTTTGCTGATCCCCAAAAGTACATAACTACAACATTGGGGAAATTCGCCACTAAATGGCTGTTACTGGGTTGCCAAACGACTGAAGAGCCTTGAGACTGAACGGGGGAACAGTCTCGATTGAAATAGCAATATCAGAGAGACCCTTTTTTTGTGCAGTATTTGTCTTGCTGAGACGAGGCTTACTGTCTCTCAAGATTGATGTTTACCACTGTTGGTGATCCGCTTCGGTCATTTCGAGTTTAACAATGAGGCACCTGGAGGGCGTCGTGAATGATCTCCAGCCTCCCAACAGTCATTCTTGCTAGACATTGAGCCTTGTGAGCACCTTGATGTGTGTGGGGGCAAGACGTTCCTCAGGTGAGAACTGCTTTTGTCGAGTGTTATCGTGAAGGGTGTGATCTTCACTCTGACAGGAGAACACTGGCAGGGACAAGTCTTTCCGGACAGGAGAAGACTTAACACTTGACAGGGACAAGTGTTAAGTGGAACTGGATGTTTTAGTTTTCAACCCATCCTCCTATTTAGACATTACCTATTGTACCGATCGTAAATAGTCAGAATTCGTACGTTCTTGGCTTTTAGATAGTAGTACACTGACTAGTAAGGAATTCTTTTAAAATAAATTATCTTATTTTTACAATTATAAAAGATAATTATCTTTTATCTATAATAATTATCTTTTAAAATAAATGAAGCTAAAACACAAACTTAAATATTCCTAGGCCTAGTATAGCACTCATATATACTATATTAGGCCTCAAATATCGTGGATTAGGCCTAGGGAGGTTAGATTAGGTTTGTCAAAGTAACACGAGTAAAAAATAGGTTTCCGGTTTGTCCAACTCGATAGTTCAAATTTCTACGTTCTAATTTCGTTGTAGGTCGGTATATATATACAATGGTCCTCATCGTTACTATAAGTGCTACCCAAAACAGGATTTACCCCCAGTCTTTAGGGCGATCACCAATCCTTGGAAATACCTGGGGGGATTTACAGGTAATCCTGATTTCCGTCAGAGGTCGGTGAGTTAAGCGGACTCGCACCTCACTTAGCTCTATGGTGTGATCAACTACTGCCTTTGATATCCTAGTGTCTAGGGTATGTTATGCTGGGTACTGGGTGTTGTACTGGGTGTTCGGTGTTAAGCTGGGTACTGGGTGTTATACTGGGTGTAATACTGGGTGTTCGGTGTTAAGTTGGGTGCTGGGTGTTGTACTGGGTGTTCGGTGTTAAGTTGGGTGCTGGGTGTTAAGCTAAGTACTGCATATTACGCTGGGTACTGGGATGTGCATTAAATGGATGAATGGCTCGTGGACGGGCAGATGAGTGACAAGTGATGTATGGCAGGCTCAGGTGTTAGGAGATATGAGTGACAGGCATTTGGTGCGTGGGCGTGGAGCAGGGTTGGTGGGTGTGGAGCAGGGTTGGTGGGTGTGGAGCAGGGTTGGTGGGTGTGGAGCAGGGTTGGTGGGTGTGGAGCATTTGTGGGTGGGCGTGGAGCAGGGTGGGTGGGTGTGGAGCAGGGTTGGTGGGTGTGGAGCATTTGTGGGTGGGCGTGGAGCAGGGTGGGTGGGTGTGGAGCAGGGTGGGTGGGTGTGGAGCAGGGTGGGCGGGCGTGGAGCAGGGTGGGCGGGTGTGGAGCAGGGTGGGTGGGCGTGGAGCAGGGTGGTGGGTGTGGAGCAGGGTGGGCGTGGAGCAGGGTGGGCGTGTGGGCGAAAACGATGCATAGTGTGTGCTTGATTGTTGGCCAGAGTACTGGATGACCCGTGAACCATAGCCAACGGTGTTCTGGCTGGAATAACAGCTAAATCCATGTGACCTGACGGTTGATGGATGGGACGATATGTGTGGATAATTAACACGCACATGGATAATTAACACACACACACACACACACACACACACACACACACACACACACACACACACACACACACACACACACACACACACACACAAAGGCGGGACCAAAGAGCCAGAGCTCAACCCCCGCAAACACAACTAGGTGAGTACACACACACACACACACAAACACACACACACACACACACACAAAGGCGGGACCAAAGAGCCAGAGCTCAACCCCCGCAAACACAACTAGGTGAGTACACACACACACACACACACACACACACACACACACACACACACACACACACACACACACTCCGAGTTTCAGAAGGCATTCGATACGGTCCCGCTTGAAAGACTCCTACTCAAACTAGAGAAGCAGGCTGGTGTATCTGGAAGTCCTAAGATGGGTCAGAGAGTATCTCGCAGGAAGGAAGCAAAAGGTTACAGTGAGAGCAGAGCCATCAGAGTAGGAGAGGTTAAGTGTGGAGTACACATGGGTCCAAGAGCTAAAGGTTGATCCTGCAGGCACAAACAAAAAGTGAGACCAAATAGGTGAGTAGACACACACGGAGCGCGCGTGCGTGCGTGCGTGTGTGTGTGTGTGTGTGTGTGTGTGTGTGTGTGTGTGTGTGTGTGTGTGTGTGCACGTGGGCTTGAGAGAGAGTCAGGGAGGGGTGGTGATCGCTAGTTAATACCACGACCACCTCAGCTGCCGCATGCAAACACCTTCTTAACTGAGTCCCCAAGCTGTTGTGGGCGGCCGGGCGTCCAGGCTGTTGCCCACTCCTGAATTATGCTTCATAAAGCCCAGATGTATGGTGTGGCGCCTCTCACCACCACCACCACTACCAACTCCACCACCACCCTCCCTCCATCACCACCACAAATTCCACTCTATCCCTTCTACATCATCACTACCACCAGCCTCTCCACGGCAACACCACCACCACGTCCTGAACACCACTACCCTCCCCTCCATAGTGTATTCTCAAGGTGGTAGTGTTGGTGGTTGAGTGTAAACGTTTTAAAATTAACACAAAGTTGTTTTAGAATTTATAATAGAGCCAATATGGCGTTATAGTGTATAAACGGACGATGAGTAGAGGACGACGTCAGTCGGTACAGGGCGAGGACATCGTCCTCTAGATTACCATTGACATCGTCAGTGGTAATAGGAGCAGGGGTATGAGGACAAGGAGCTGGGGTATGAGGATAAGAAGTTGGGATATGAGGACAAGGAGCTGGGATATGAGGACAAGGAGCTGGGATATGAGGACAAGGAGCTGGGATATGAGGACAAGGAGCTGGGATATGAGGACAAGGAGCTGGGATACGAGGACAAAAATAATCACTGGCTCCAGCAGAAACAGAGCGCCTTGCACCCGGTTGACCTATTCTCAAACAGTATATTGGGATTGGCTAGTTTCGTAATGGGTGTACCTATGGGGCTAGTAACAAGAGCTAAGAAGAGTTTTCTTTCCTCTAGAGATGGGGGCTTATAGGCGCTCACTCAGAGAGAGTACTCTGAAGAAAGTCTTTTGTGTAGTGTTTTCACCACGTTACCTAGAGTAGTGACGGGAGGGGGGGGGGGGGAGTGTTTTATGCGGTAAGGTAATTATCGGGAGAAAAGTAATAAGCCATTACGACTATAAACCACTTGTAAGGAATAAGGATGTAGAGGACGGAGGGAATGAATGGTGCACAACCACTTGGGCGGTTGGAGAGTGAACTAGTTTATGCGTGGAATTTAGTGAAATACATTGTGGATTCTGTACTGGTGAGGAAACGCCAAAGTTCTTGAAAGAATCAGTTAGTGCGTTGTCTTATTATTCAGTTCAATGATTATTATTTTTGAGATAGCGTTGTAAGTAGTAGGAAGTGGTCCAGTTTAATTGTGTGTTCAGTAAGTTCACTAGACAGTGGTGTGAAACATAGTCTTGTATCATTTATTCCTTTGGATATATTCAGTCTTCATCTACATATATCTAAGAGTTTGTTACTAATCTTCCATGTTGTGAGTCGCCAGTCATGCACCCTCCAGCTCCTCATACAGTAACTAAGTTTGTAGAAATGAAATTATACTTCCCTATCGAATTTACAAACGATTAACAAAACGCTCAACTAATCTCTGGATGTCGACTACCAGTATGTACATGTAACCTTAAGCTCTATATAATGTGTCGGCAACCAACTAGATAGTTTTTTTTCAAGAAGTGCCGGACCAACCGGGCTGTGGTGGATACGTTGCTCTGCGGGCTGCTCCAAGCAACAGCCTGTTGGACCAAGCTCTCACAAGTCAAGCCTGGCCTCGGACCGGGCTTGGGGAGTAGAACAACTCCCAAAACTCCATCAAGTAGGTATTCAGCAGCTAAAATTCACGACGTGTTCCCAAACCTGAGACGAAAGTCACAGACAAATTTTGAGGGGAAATAATAGCCATGTTCTATACTTAGGAGGTATAAGCAATTAGGAGGTAACACTACCCCTGGACAAGACGTGTTACATTATGTAACACGTTACAGTAACGACGTGTTCCACAGGGGTATAGTCTCTGGGGGAATTAGCGACTGACATAAGGAGAACGGAGGAGGAGTCGACCCGTTCTGTTTGCCACTCCGTAAAAAATCCAACCTTTTTTGCATTACCAGGAGCGTGCGAACCCAAGCAACCCACCTAACCCATCGAGATCCGACGTACAGAACGTAGATATTTGTGAGCTGTTAGTTTTATTATTAGTATTTGTAACGGTGGTTACAAAAAGGTAACACACGCGACCTATTGAGAGGACGGGTTAGTACCCCCAGCTTCTCAAATGATGGTAATTCGGCTTCGTTCTCGATCCACAATTAGGAATCCCGAGTTCGGTCGAATCCCGGGCGGGACTGAAATGATTGGGTACGTTTCGCCTCCTTTCACCCAGCAGTAAATAGGTACCATAGAGTTAGGCAACTGTTGTGGGTTGCATCCTGGGGAGGGTCAGTAGATATTGAGGGGGTACCACCATATAAGTCTAACGTATATAGATACTCAGGCTTCCTGTCTGCGACAAAATGAATTAAACTACTTTAAGAAGGTCGGTTTGGTACAGGGGTGGGGAGGGTACAGGGGTGGGAGGGTACAGGGGTGGGGAGGGTACAGTGGTGGGGAGGGTACAGGGGTGGGGGAGGGTACAGGGGTGGGGAGGGTACAGGGGTGGGGAGGGTACAGTGATGGGAAGGGTACAGGGGTGGGGAGGGTACAGGGGTGGGGAGGGTACAGGGGTGGGGAGGGTACAGTGGTGGGGAGGGTACAGGGGTGGGGGAGGGTACAGTGGTGGGGAGGGTACAGTGGTGGGGAGGGTACAGTGATGGGAAGGGTACAGGGGTGGGGAGGGTACAGTGGAGGGGGACCACTTTCTCAAAAATAGTCTTGGGGTGGGAATTGTGATGTGGTGCTAGGTTGTATTTTTACGCCTTGTTGTATTACTCTATAAAAGCGTAGCTTCGTGTATACATAACCATACATGGTCGTATGTGTGATAGACCGATTTCTTCTTATGTTGAGAGGCTGAATTATGTTCTTTATCTCCCTTCTACCAGGTGAGTTGCCGTCCGGGGCAGATGTGGTCACTCACAGTGGCAGCGTGGCAAGGTAAGGTACGCCAGGGTGTCCGTCACTCTGGCAACATGGCAAGGTAAAGTACGCCAGGGTGTCCGTCACTCTGGCAATGTAAGGTACGGCAGGGTACGTAATACGTACGTCCTTTACAAGGTCCCAGGGATAGACAAAACATATGCTAGGGCGCTTAAAAGACGTTAAAAAGAACTTAGTGGACCCTTGTCCAGCGTCGAGCAGAGTATCGGACTCGTGGAAGGTTGCAAATGTGATGCCAATATTTAATAAGGGAAACATACATCACGTGCGTCGAGCCATTTGTCCAATTTGGCTTAGAATCTTTTATATGAAAATTGTTAAAATCGATAATCTTTAAAGCCGTTCATTCATTTACATCTAGAAAAAAAATCACAGCACCATTTTCCTGAGGATTGTCCGTGCTAAGCAAATTTATTAACTCTTTTTCTAGTATATTTCAAGCAAATGAAATATCCTGTGATACTGTGCGTCATGAAATTCAATTTCTTTCTTTATTATGCACCCCATACCCATCCCGTGGGGGGTGGTGTAAAGGATTACAGAGGCACATAATCGGTTCAGGAACTGAACCCTCTAGTTCGTTTAGCTAAGCAAATAACAATGTTTGACGCTAGTTACAAAATTATAATGTTGTATACACATGTACACACCCTCATACATACATGTACATATATATATATACGTATATACATATCATGAAAGACGATAAAAAGCTTGAGGCACATAATGCTGAAGGCATTACCTTGAAGTTAATTAAATCTTGACTATTTCAAAGGAATCAAAGAGGTAGCATAAATGGGGTTGAAGTGTGGGAAATCGTCGTAAATGGAGTTCTCCAGGGCTCTAGCCTGGGACTAAAATTAGAATCATCAATAACACACACATTGTTAGACCTAGATGCCGTCTACGGGGTCACCATAGCCCGTGCTGCTTGGAACTTTTTGTTCCAAGTAGCGAATCTTAAACAACAACAACCACCACCACCACCTATGCGCCCTAGTTGTTCCTTCCCATAAATGCCTTCCATCTATTACGTCGACGTCTGGTAGCCAATATATTTTAATTAAATTATATCCCAAATATACAATTAATTATAATTAATTATTTAATTATATATTATGTGAGGGGGCTTAATTTTGATCCCATTTTTTACATTATATGTCTGGAAAAGACATGTGATACTACGTCCCCTCCAAGACTTTAGTGTCTATCAGTGTGGAATAATTTATATCTCTTAATTCCATATTCAGGTGTTATTGCCCTGCTTCCTACATGTATCCACGTTTCTGTTAGTGCAATAATATGATTGCATGTTATTGCAATCATATTTATTGATTGCTTATTTTCAATGTTTTCTGGGCACAACTGTGCACATAAACCAGCTATTTTGTTTCGAATTCTCCTGCTATTTGTGTAGTATACCTTACGGGTATTATGTTGATAAATCTCTCTCCTTTGCATCATCACATCACACGCAGGTTCGAATCCTCGTCACGGCCCTTGTCGATTTGTTCTCTCTCCTTTGTACCTAAACTTTTTTCATACAATCCAAAAATTTGTCCCTGCAGCACACATCATTATTTTCTCTTTACCAAAATACATACGTCAGCCATCTAATCATTTAAATCCAGATAAACCTCATCGACCGTATTTTTGTATTTATATATACAAGAGTTCTTACATTCTTGTAAAGTCACTAGCACGCATAACGTGTCGGGCAGGTCATTAATCCTTAAATTTCTCCGGAATACAACCCAATAAATCGTTTAACAACCAGGTACCCATTCACTGCTGGGCGAACGGAGGCTACAGTTAAGGACTGGCACCCAGTCAATCCTCCAACGGTCAGGATACGACCCCAGGCCAAAGCGCTTGCGAAGCACCAGGCCAGTATTTTACCACTGCGCCACGGGGGCTGCTTGACGCAGTGGTACCATATATTGCAATGACCTGGCTAAAGCAACGAGCCCAAGCTAAGTGAAACATGTATACATGCTCTATCCAGAGCATGTATACATGTATTCTTCATTTGATTTTCAATGTTTATGTAGTCGGCAAATGAATATAGATGCTTTTGACAGTCATTTATTTCCAATTCCTCTTCTTGGAAGATTGCCACAAGATCAAGAGTCCTAACCCCTGCTCCTAATTCACTAGCCGTCTTAAACTTCTGTATCAGTGCCTCACTCATAACTCTTCCTACATCATATCCTTCGACGTTAATTCAAATAACGTGGTTTGTTTTCATTACCAGCCGAAATATTACATATACTACTAATGATATTCCCAATTTCGGCTCCTGGATAGTGAGCCGAAATGATGATAGTTCCCATGATAGTTTCTGGATAGTGAACCCTTAACGTCAGTTTTACCTGTCTCTAGCAAGGAGAGTCTTGGCTATGTATCCGACCTGTAAATCCCTGACAAGCTTGACTGTTTGACTTCATCTTGAGTCGTCATACTTGTCCAACAAACTGCAACCTTCCCCCCCCCCCCCCCAAACACTCATTCTTCAAAGTGAAGAATGCATATAGGAGGTCTTCCTGAAAGTTGTGGCAGACTTCATCAGTCTTGTCATAAATCTCTTGTCTCTCGTGATACACATGTGGGCTTCTTAAGGCTGTCGTCTCCCTAAGCCTCCGCCTGTGGGGCACAAAAGTTGCTTCATCAACCCAAGTTGCTTGTGCGGTGTCTCCACCGCCACCCTCGGAGCACCGCACGGCTCCGCGAAGTCTCAACACCTGCCATTATGGGTAGTCTGATTAGTGCAACTAACACACCTAAAGAGACCTTGTTGGCCCCCATTCTGGATTATACAACTCTGGTTAACTCTGGATAATCATTCATGTTATCGGGGACAAGCAGCCTGAGTATGTATATACGATAGGCTTATATCAAAGTCCCGCCAAGGTCGAATTACTGACCCTCCCCAAGATGCCAGTTTACAACAGAACTCCCAGGTACCTTACACACACAAATCACAATAGCGTGATGCATCAAATGAACAAATCCACAAGGGCCGTGATGAGGATTCGAACCTGCGTTCGGGAGCATCCCAGACATCCCCCGGGATGCTCCCAGACGCAGGTTCGAATCCTCGTCACGGCCCTTGTGGATTTGTTCGCTGCTTCATACGTTCGTTAGATATACATGTGAATGAGTTTGGGTGAATATAAACAGGAACTGCCTCGTATATGCCAATAGGCTTTCAGCTGCTTCATGAACTCTTACGTTATTCCATGACATAGGGGGAAGTGGGGTGTCACAATAGTCTAGGACTAGGTAATATGCCTCATTCTATAATACTTGTTTTCCCCATGTTAGAGGAAAAATGCTCCTTCTCGACAAATTTTTCTAATAATAAGAAGCTAATGAGGAAAATGAGAACTAGAGAGAGCTGGAAAATATTGAGATGACCTTGACACGTTAAAAGGAGAACTTACTTCAATTTGACCCTGATAAATGAACAAAAAAAACAATCTAGGAACAGAAATGAGGCGACCTTGGGCAGTGAGGCGACCCTTGGGGGGTGAGGCGACCTTGGGGGGTGAGGCGACCTTGGGGGGTGAGGCGACCTTGGGGGGTGAGGAGACCATGGGGGGTGAGGAGACCATGGGGGGTGAGGAGACCATTGGGGGGCGAGGAGACCTTGGGGGGCGAGGAGACCTTGGGGGGCGAGGAGACCTTGGGGGGCGAGGAGACCTTGGGGGGCGAGGAGACCTTGGGGGCGAGGAGACCTAGGAGTAAGCAGACCTAGGAGTAAACACAATTAAAGAGACCTAACTTTCCAGCACAGCGGGGAAGTAACCCCAAACTTGATGCTAGAAGCGCACATTACCAGAAAAAAAAGCAGGCTGCATCGTCTCCTGCCGATGGCAGTCCAGATATGTAGTGAAATTACAACAACGTGAGCTTCTTTGGGGGAAAAATCTTTAGGAAAGAGTATAGCGGGATTGAGCTCGCATCCAGATGGGTCATCCCAGATGCACATCTCGCAGCTCTGCCACACCTGATGAGGTATTTGAACTATATGGACTTAATCGGTGTGTAACATTGGTGGATAATTGACGCAGGATAAAAGGGGTGCAGGAGGAAGTTTTGGAGCAAGAGCTAGGCTTCTCTTCCTATGATCTAGCCAGCCCCCCCCCCCACACACACACCACACACACACACACTACACACACACACTCACACACATACACACACATACACACATCCCCCCCCCCAAACCCCACCCCCACACACACCACACACCACACACCCACCCCACACACCCCCTCCACACCCACCCCCCCAAACACACACCCCACACACACAGTTTGCTGCTAACACTACCATATTTACACAGAAATTAAAATATTCCCAGCTGTCGCACGGTATAAAACAAAATGTATCCAGATGCAAATTATTGAAAGAGAAAATAGACTTTTTCGCGTTTATTATGTAAACCGGGTAGCCGCCACCGAGGTATCATCGACCAGCGTGTATCTGTCTGTCTGTCTGTCACTCTGATGATATACTAAACCTGTACCCGAGATTATGTAATGTATCACTTATGTAATTCATAGGTGATGTAATTATAACTTACGCTTGTAAAAGCACCTTATTCGCCTTCTGTAGTTTAGTGTTTAATAACTTACTCGTTTCTGTAGCAGCTATTTTACTCTGTCAAAGTAAGAGACGTAAATAGACATGTGTATGCGTATATGTATGAATATATATATATATATATATATATATATATATATATATATATATATAATATATATATATATATATATATATATATGTGTGGTGTGTGTAAATGAGTTACGATTGCATTTCACTTTTGTAAACGCACATTAATCAACTGTGGTTGAGTACTCGGTAACCAACGGTACTATGTGTCAAAAAAACATACCCTGAATGCTGATTATAGTAGGACGAACGTAAATGTGTGTATTGTATATATGCTGGTGAGCAGAACTTTGATACTATTTACTATATAGAAGTCCGAAAAAAAAGAAGCTAAAAAACAAATATTACTAGGCCTAGTATAGCGCACATATGTAGTATGTTAGGCCTTAGTGAGTGTTAGGGCCTAGTTAGGGGCGCCTGACAGCTGGGTGGACAGCGCTTCGGATTCGTAGTCTTGAGTTGTTGTTGTTGTTAAAGATCGCTTACTTGGACAAAAGTTCCAAGTAGCACGGGCTATGGTGAGCCCGTAGATAGTCTAGTCTTGAGGTTCCGGGTTCGATGCCCGGTAGAGGCGGAGACAAATGGGCAAAATGTTTCATTTCACCCTGAGCCCTGTTACCTAGCAGTAAATAGGTAACTGGGAGTTAGACAGCTGCTACGGGCTGCTTTCCCGGAGGAGTGTGTAACCAAAAGGAGGCCAGGTCGAGGACCGGACCGCGGGGACGCTAAACCCCGAAATCACCTCAAGATAAGATAGCAAGGTAGATTACGTTAGGTTTGTCTTTGCAACATAAGTCGAACTCTTACACTCCCTTGTACTCTCATCCCCACTCCTGCATACCTTTCACTTCCCCTCATGCCCTCTCACTTCCCCTCATGTCCTCTCACTCCCTTTCATGCCTCTCACTCCCCCTCATGTCCTCTCACTCCCGTCTCCACTCACTTGACTCTCCTCCGTGGCCTAGTTGAGCACAATAACAAACGGTGAGTGAGCTAACATTGGTCGAGCGTCTAACATCCAGCAAGTGAGGGTGCTCAGTGGTGGGAGTAGTTGGGAGGGGGGGGGAGGTGTAGAGAAGTGAGAGATGAATGGAAGGAATGGAAATAAATAGATAAAGTCAATTATATGAGGTATTAGGAGGAAGAAACCAGGTGGGGAGAGAGGAAAGCACCGGGTGGGATGAGAGGAAGCATCAGGTGGGTGAGAGAGAAGCACCGGGATGGTTGAGAGGAAGCACCGGGTGGGGAGAGTAAGGCATCAGGTGGGGGAGAGGAAAGCATCAGGTGGGGTGAGAGGAAGGCAACCGGGTGGGGGAAGAGGAAGCAGGTGGGTGAGAGGAAGCATCAGGTGGGTGAGAGGAAGCACCAGGTGGGTGAGAGGAAGCACCAGGTGGGTGAGAGGAAGCATCAGGTGGGTGAGAGGAAGCATCGCAGCAGTTAGCTCAATATTTAAACATAAGTGTGCACAATTTTGCATTAGCTTTTGTTGATTACTGGACCACGTGTGCTGCCTCCAGTGACTCTTCCTCCTCCTCCTCCCGTCTGTATCTTCCTCTTCGTTTATCCCTTTCCCTATCTCCCATACTTTTCCTCCCCCTTCCTCTGTCTCTCCCCTCTGCTTCCCCCTCCCAAAGCCTCCCTCGGGACGCCCAACATATCCTAATCACTTGACAGTAGTAAAACCAAACACACCACCAAAGGAGAATCCCCAAATTGCATCTGCAATTTTTGTGTTGTGATCTCTGAAGGGTTGGCTTCCACTTCATTCATCTTAAGCCCGCCACGCTGTGGTAAAACACGGCAGCGGCCTCCTCCTCCTGCTGCTGCTGCTGCTGCTGCTGCTGCTGCTGCCTCCACCAGGCCCATTACCTCCTGTGTTTACCTTGTGGCTTGGACACCCCGACCCACTGCTGTTTACCTATCTCTCTCTTTCCCCTTTCACTCCTTTCCTCACCCCCCCCC
>NC_091170.1:38554494-38556994 GCF_040958095.1 Procambarus clarkii
CCTCCGCCCGTATCCTCTCTCTCTATCTATCTCTCTTCTCTGTCCCTGCCTGTGTCTGTCTTCTCTACCCTGGCAACCTTTTCTGCCCCCCCCTCCCCAGCCTTCCTGTCCTTATTCCCGTTCTTCCTTAACTCTCATTTTGTCCTTCTCTCACCATCTCTCTTCTCATTCCTTCATTCCCAGTATTTGCTCCTCTCTAATTTCTCTTTCAACCCCCCCCCCTCATCCTCAACTT
This sequence comes from Procambarus clarkii, assembly GCF_040958095.1. NCBI lineage: Eukaryota > Metazoa > Arthropoda > Malacostraca > Decapoda > Cambaridae > Procambarus > Procambarus clarkii. The sequence continues at coordinate 38,554,730 of NC_091170.1, forward strand.
CTCGTCTCTCCCCTTCCCACCCCCTCCCTCTTATTCCCCCCCCCCCTCGTCTCAGCACTGTCAACAATGACTAATTAAAACATGGGACGCGGAAGGATGAGCCAACAGGTGCATGAGCACCCATGATTGAGTTTCCGGGATTCCAGTATTCTCCCGCTCTCGTATAAACAGGCGACACGGTCTTTTAAAAGGTGAAACAGCAGTTGATTCTTCGTGTATTAATATCTCGGTGTTACTTGCGTGCGTGTGTGTGTGTGTGTGGTGTGTGTGTGTGTGTGTGTGTGTGTGTGTGTGTGTGTGTGTGTGTGTGTGTGGGCGCGCGTGCGTGTGTGCGCCTTATGTTCTCATTGGCATGTCTTCCTATTTCTTTTGGGGGATTGATGGTCGTGTAAGCATATTTCCCGTTTTCTTCGTTCATTATTTTTCTTCCCTGTTCGTCTTCTAAAGATAATTTTCCGGCTAGTAGTCCCCCCCTGTAACTGTGGCGACCAATCATAGATCCGTCCATAACCGCTGTTTACATTTGAGACCCAATCAGCGTTCAGTACATAACCTGTATTTACCTGGAACAGCCAATCGGAGTCCAGGATCAGGCAATACACAGCCTGTATTTACCCATCATTGTCGGAAGTTTTGGAGGGCTGGTGGTGGGAGGGTAAACAAAGAATATATTGAGGGGAAGAACCCAAGTGTAAACACCTCGAGTTCAAGTTGAAGGGCTCGTATACCTGTTAGGTCGATTGTTCTGTTGGCGCCCTCGTTGTGTCGGCGCCCTCGTTGTGTCGGCGGCCCTCGTTGTGTCGGCGGCCCTCGTTGTGTCGGCGGCCCTCGTTGTGTCGGCGGCCCTCGTTGTGTCGGCGGCCCTCGTTGTGTCGGCGGCCCTCGTTGTGTCGGCGGCCCTCGTTGTGTCGGCGGCCCTCGTTGTGTCGGCGGCCCTCGTTGTGTCGGCGGCCCTCGTTGTGTCGGCGGCCCTCGTTGTGTCGGCGCCCTCGTTGTGTCGGCGCCCTCGTTGTGTCGACGCCCTCGTTGTGTCGGCGCCCTCGTTGTGTCGGCGCCCTCGTTGTGTCGGCGGCCCTCGTTGTGTCGGCGGCCCTCGTTGTGTCGGCGGCCCTCGTTGTGTCGGCGCCCTCGTTGTGTCGGCGGCCCTCGTTGTGTCGGCGGCCCTCGTTGTGTCGGCGGCCCTCGTTGTGTCGGCGCCCTCGTTGTGTCGGCGCCCTCGTTGTGTCGGCGCCCTCGTTGTGTCGGCGCCCTCGTTGTGTCGGCGCCCTCGTTGTGTCGGCGCCCTCGTTGTGTCGGCGGCCCTCGTTGTGTCGACACCCATGATCAAGGCCTCCACTCCTACGCTCACCGTGTCGACTTCCTCGCTCCATATAACTGTTTCCAATGGGTTTACATTAATTAAAATTATTATATTAAGAATATGAATTACTGACTTAGTTATGTTTAGGTTAGGTTAAGATAGCTTAGGCTAGGTAGGTTAGGTTTGGTTATATTTCTGTGTTAGTTTTCACTCGAATTAAACAACATTAAGTCATATATATATTGTAATGGAAAGCTTTATCATTTAATAAGAACAAAAATGTGAAAAATCTAACTTCAGGAAAAGTCAGCTTATTAGGCAAATCGGGCCTTGCATGGTAGGCCAAGTAGTGCGTTCTGGCTATTAGGTTCAACATTATATATATATATATATATATATATATATATATATATATATATATATATATATATATATATATATATAATAAAAACAGAAAACTCCTCACCCGTGAAGGATTTGTATTAGGATTTGTATTTGTATAAACCCTAGACAGCCAGGGTTTGAATCCTTCAGGGGGTGAGAAATTTTCAGTTGTATATTAGCTTGAAGTATATTTCTGTTACATATTCAAGCTTATATTATTATATATATATATATATATATATATATATATATATATCATCTCACACACACAAACAAACATTGTGTGTGTGTGTGGTGTGTGTGTGTGGAGGTCCAGTGACCTCCACTTTCAACTCAAGAAAGTGTTAAGTAATGAAATTAGGCGAAGAGAACAGAAGGCTGAACACAAGGTGCCATCTGGGAGGTGAAATCCTGCAAGAGTCAAATGGAGAGAAAGACCTGGGGGTTGATATCACACGAACCTGTCCAGAGGCCTACATCAAAAGGATATCATCAGCGGCATATGCTAGACTGGCCAACATAAGAACTGCCTTCAGAAACTTGTGTAAGGAATCGTTCAGGACCTTGTATGTCACTTATGT
>NC_091170.1:38561994-38566994 GCF_040958095.1 Procambarus clarkii
ACCACCACCTGGAGCACCACCACCACCACCACCACCTGGAGCACCACCACCACCACCACCACCTGGAGCACCACCACCTGGAGCACCACCACCACTACCTGGAGCACCACCACCCACTACCTGGAGCACCACCACCACCACTACCTGGAGCACCACCACCACCACCACCTGGAGCACCACCACCACCACCACCTGGAGCACCACCACCACCACCACCTGGAGCACCACCACCACCACCACCTGGAGCACCACCACCACCACCTGGAGCACCACCACCACCACCACCTGGAGCACCACCACCACCACCACCTGGAGCACCACCACCACCACCACCAGCACCACCACCACCACCACCAGCACCACCACCACCACCTGGAGCACCACCACCACCACCTGGAGCACCACCACCACCACCTGGAGCACCACCACCACCACCTGGAGCACCACCACCACCACCACCTGGAGCACCACCACCTGGAGCACCACCACCTGGAGCACCACCACCACCACCTGGAGCACCACCACCTGGAGCACCACCACCTGGAGCACCACCACCTGGAGCACCACCACCACCTGGAGCACCACCACCACCTGGAGCACCACCACCACCACCACCACCTGGAGCACCACCACCACCACCACCTGGAGCACCACCACCACCTGGAGCACCACCACACCTGGAGCACCACCACCACCACCACCTGGAGCACCACCACCACCACCACCTGGAGCACCACCACCTGGAGCACCACCACACACACGGCAGCTGTGAACAACCACCTTCAAATTAATTAAACGCGTCTCTAATTAATATGACACTCCGTTGCCCACCTGAGCGTGGCGCCCGCATCCTGGGCCCGTCCCTGCTTCTCCTGGCACCTGCTGGCACCTGGAGTGCCACCTAGTGCCACCCGGTGCCGCCCAGAGTGCCACCTTGCGTGCCTCACTGTGGCACATTGTAAGCGTTGACGGGGCAAATGGAATAGATTAGCGTGGCGGGACGCAGGAGCTAGAGCTTGACCTCTCCAGTTCACATGGGTGAGGGAGACACGCTAGCCTGGCGGCCAGTGTGTTCACGCGCGACTCCTGTTCAGTTTTACGAGGCCGTATTTTCCCCTGAACAAACTGTGAACATAAACAATCCTTGAACACGATAAACAAGCCTGTGTTTTTCCTGTTTGCTTTCCCCTCATTCGTCTGTCCCCCCTTCTGTCCACCGCTCCGTCAATACGTTTTATTGTACAACACCACTGTACCAATTTTTTTTACTCTCTTTAGCTTTGGTTCTTCGCTGGACTGGGAATTTTTCTCTATGTCTCTCTACGTCTCATTTTATATTCTTTGTAAACGTAAATATTATATTTATGTAATTTATGCTGTGTCGTATTTATATGAATAGCGAGAAAATCAGGAAGAGACATAAAGAGGATTCGAACCAATGCTCTACACTAGACCACTACACCAGTATATTCAACTGAAGCTTCTAGTGGTCCTGAAGCTTCCAATGAAGCATAATCAGGGTGACATACAGTGCTCTTCCCTCCCGTCCCACGCACTCTTCTTCTTGGTAGTCTAGGAATTCCTCCTCCAAACTTTCTCCTGCCAGTGTTGCTGGTCAGGATGTGTCTAATGTGATCTGGTTGTGTGTGGAGATTACGTGTTCCTTGATAGAGCATCTCTCTCTCTCGGCGATTAACAATGCACAAACAACAGGGCTTTATCAAGGAACATGTATATATATTCCGTCAAACACACACCGAAACTACGACGTTGGTACAACGTTCGAACAAGTTTTAACACCTCCTAACCAGTTATAACAACCAATATAGCAAGTTGTAACAACGTTCTAATGCAGCAGTTTTTTTTAGACTGTTTTTAAGCAGTCTCCGTGGTGTAGTGGTAAGACACTCGCCTGGCGTTCCGCAAGCGCTATGTCATGGGTTCGTATCCTGGCCGGGGGGAATATACTGGGCGCAATTCCTTAACTGTAGCCTCTGTTTAACGCAACAGTAAAATGTGTACTTGGATGAAAAAACGATTCTTCGCGGCGGGGATCGTATTCCAGGGACTTGCCCGAAACGCTACGCGTACTAGTGGCTGTACAAGAATGTAACAACTCTTGTATATAAAAAAAAAAAAAAAAAAAAAAAAAAAATGCGTCATAAACACGTTAAGCCAAGATGTAACAACTTTATTACAAGTTGTAACAAGCGGAAAATAGAGACAGTTTCGGTTTGTGTTTCCAGGGATATGTAATCACCGCGCACAACCATATCATCACCAGAGACATCTTGAAAAGCAACACTGATATAATCGACAGGTATAACGATAGCAAGAGACTGGATATCAGCAGTTATCATCCAGCTAACACACAATTACATTCTACCCACTTTAAGACCCAGAGCCAACGCAGACACAGCATCTAATGACCCTACTAATACCCGCTGATCCATTTATTCATTGATACCCCTTGATCCATTTATTAATTCATATATTTAATACCCTTTTACGCCCCCCCCTTTGTTATGGCATTCATCCACCACCTCACCCAAAGAGTGTATAATCCGGTGTTAAAGACGGTAAAAAGTCCGCTCCTGTGCCAGGTAAGTTACGGGCTCACCATTGCCTGTGCTACTTGGAACTTGTTCCGAGTAGCTGAATTTATAACAAGAACAACAACAACACGGTAAAATTGTCTTTGAAAATGTAAGGTGTACCTTGCGATCTGATGAACTCAATTCGCGTTCATCAGAGCAAAATAGAATGAATGTTTTAATTTATTTTGTTCTGATTAAAATATTATCTTTGAAAATTTTTCTTCTATATTGTTTTTGAAGAAGTAAAGAGTACCTTGCAAAACGCAACCATAGGCGTCAAATCATAATAAATTGTGAAAATGAACTTTGGAGAGTTAATTTTTCAACTTTCCTTGACAGCGAAGAAAAACATAAGAAATATTGAGAAGATTCGTGTTAGAATCATTAATGTTATCCTTTCGGTCATATCCAACTGCAGTTTCACATACCTTTATGATGTTCTTATATATATTACACAGTATGTGCTGTAAGAAGCTTGACCATATTTAACATAACCCAAGACGGCGTCGAGATTACTCGTCCGAGACTGTAATGTTAATTGTGAGGTTAAAATGAAGAGGAGAGGGGAGGGGAGGGATTATCAGGGAAAAGCGCCAAGCCATTACGACTATACTGCACTTGGAAGGGGTCAGGATAAGGATTTGGGATGGGACGGGGGGCAGGAATGGTGTCCAACCACTTGGACGGTCTGGGATTGAACGCCGACCTGCATGAAGCGAAACCGTCGCTCTACCGTCCAGCTCAAGTGGTTGGGAATGAAGAGGGGAATGGAGGGGGATGGTGATGATTGGGATAGGGATGGCTGGGATAAGGGATAAGGATGGTTAGGATGGGGGAGGGGTGAGAGATAAGCGTTTGAATGTATGGGAATCTCAATCTTGGACCAGGAGATAAAGGCAGGAGGGCCGGAAGTAGCCCCTTGAGGACCCCGGCTGGAGCAGGAGGCGACGAACCTTTCTCCCGCTGGTTAGACCTGACGGGACCCGCCATGTAAACAATTTATAACTTTCCAACACATTGTTATGTATGCTTAGTGTACTGGAGTGTTTACTGGGTGTGTTTGTGTCACTCCTCTCTCAATATATTGTGTGCGCTTACCAAAGTTCGCTTGCTGAAGCTGAGCTTTGACTCTTTGCTCCCGTTTCTCACTGTATAATCAAATGGTTAAGTTTCGTAGCCTATTATGCAACGAATTTATATAATAATATATATATATATATAATATATATTATATATATATATATATATATATATATATATATATATATTAGTATATTTTGGTAGCAGTCTTTCCTGTAGACATATATATTAAATATGACCGAAAAAGTAAGATTAATAATTCTAACACGAATTTTCTCAATCTTTCGTACATTACGCTTCACTGTTGGAGGTAAATCAAAAATCAATTCTCCAAAATTCATTTTTATTTCTAGTCTGACGCGACACGGGCGCGTTTCGTAAAACTTATTACATTTTCAAAGACTTTAGTTCACAAATACACAACTGAATAGAACTTACGTATCTCCGATTTTATATCTACATTTGAGTGAGGTGGAAGGGGTGATGTGGCATTAACACAAGACAGAACAAAATGTGGTATTAATAGGGTATTAATTTCATCAACACAAGACAGAACACGAAGCAATGGATATTGAATAGAAGTGTTTGTAGAAAGCCTATTGGTCCATATTTCTTGATGCTTCTATATTGGAGCGGAGTCTTGAGGTGGGTAGAATATAGTTGTGCAATAATTGGCTGTTGATTGCTGGTGTTGACTTCTTGATGTGTAGTGCCTCGCAAACGTCAAGCCGCCTGCTATCGCTGTATCTATCGATGATTTCTGTGTTGTTTACTAGGATTTCTCTGGCGATGGTTTGGTTGTGGGAAGAGATTATATGTTCCTTAATGGAGCCCTGTTGCTTATGCATCGTTAAACGCCTAGAAAGAGATGTTGTTGTCTTGCCTATATACTGGGTTTTTTGGAGCTCACAGTCCCCAAGTGGGCATTTGAAGGCATAGACGACGTTAGTCTCTTTTAAAGCGTTCTGTTTTGTGTCTGGAGAGTTTCTCATGAGTAGGCTGGCCGTTTTTCTGGTTTTATAGTAAATCGTCAGTTGTATCCTCTGATTTTTGTCTGTAGGGATAACGTTTCTATGAACAATATCTTTCAGGACCCTTTCCTCCGTTTTATGAGCTGTGGAAAAGAAGTTCCTGTAAAATAGTCTAATAGGGGGTATAGGTGTTGTGTTAGTTGTCTCTTCAGAGACAACTAACTCTTGTTCTGTCTTGTGTTGATGAAATTAATACCCTATTAATACCACATTTTGTTCTGTCTTGTGTTAATGCCACATCACCCCTTCCACCTCACTCAAATGTAGATATAAAATCGGAGATACGTAAGTT
>NC_091170.1:38571994-38594494 GCF_040958095.1 Procambarus clarkii
TACTGTCCCTCACTGCTCCCCTCCCTCCCTCCCTACTACCATCTCTGTACTTCTCTCCCTCTCTCCCTGCTCTCCTTCCCTGGGAACAAAGACACCGCGACATCACAGAAATAACCTGAGAAGAAGAGCTAAACAAAGCTTCCTACAAGGAACGTCGCTTTTCGAAATGGAAGCGGCTGGCGAAAGTGACGTACTGTCCCGTTTTCTGTTTTGGGTCCTCTGGGAGGTTAGGATACTTTAGATTGTCTTGATGTTGGTGGGAAACCTTAGGAGGATGGGCTGAAGTCAGTACATCAAGAGAGTAGGCGCAGCAGCACAAGATATATGCTGAAGTTACATGTCTCTATGATGAAAGAGAAAAATTGCATATTGGAAAAAGAACGTGGTGTTTCTCTCTCTCTCTCTCTCTCTCTCTCTCTCTCTCTCTCTCTCTCTCTCTCTCTCTCTCTCTCTCTCTCTCTCTCTCTCTCTCTCTCTCTCTCTCTCTCGAACAAATAACAACTACTCAAGCAGGCGATGAGTCACAATAACGTGGCTGAAGAATGTTGACCAGACCACACACTAGAAGGTGAAGGAACGCCGACGTTTCGGTCCGTCCTGGACCATTCTCAGGTCGATTGTGACTTGAGAATGGTCCAAAACGGACCGAAACGTCGTCGTCCCTTCACCTTCTAGTGTGTGGTCTGGTCAACAACTACTCCAGCACTCCTCTCTACACCAAGAACGACATGGAAAGTCGTGTAGAGACATAGAAGCTATCAAGCTAGAATTACGAGAATCATATTATTGTGAGGGGTACTATTATTTACATAACTATGCAACCAATCCTCTCAACTAGTTCGTCTCAATGTATACATTATTGTTCCCAACGTACAAATTACTAAATACAGTGAAAAGTAGATGCTAATAGGTATCCCCCATTTTCTATGCACCGGCAGGTTACGTGGCTCGGGTTCGGGCATCTCTGGCTAGGTTAACTATTTATGTGCCGCAAAGTACAATAAATAAAGAACACGGACCGAATTGTATGATATAGAACTGGGTTTTACACCACAAATTGAGTTGTTGGATTAGGCTGGACACATTCACCTTTTGCACGCAACTTCTTGTAGTATGGGTGTGAGTGCACGCAACTTCGTGTAGTGTGGGTGTGGGTGTACGCAGCTTCTTGTAGTATGGGTGTGAGTGCACGCAACTTCGTGTAGTGTGGGTGTGGGCGCACGCAACTTCGTGTAGTATGGGTGTGAGTGCACGCAACTTTTTGTAGTATGGGTGTGGGTGCACGCAACTTTTTGTAGTATGGGTGTGGGTGCACGCAACTTCGTGTAGTATGGGTGTGGGTGCACGCAACTTCGTGTAGTATGGGTGTGGGTGCACGCAACTTCGTGTAGTATGGGTGTGAGTGCACGCAACTTCTTGTAGTATGGGTGTGAGTGCACGCAACTTCTTGTAGTGTGGGTGTGAGTGCACGCAACTTCTTGTAGTATGGGTGTGGGTGCACGCAACTTCGTGTAGTGTGGGTGTGAGTGCACGCAACTTCGTGTAGTATGGGTGTGAGTACACGCAACTTCGTGTAGTATGGGTGTGGGTGCACGCAGCTTCTTGTAGTATGGGTGTGAGTGCACGCAACTTCTTGTAGTATGGGTGTGAGTCTTGCAAGATTGAGTGCGCTCGTCATCCACCCCATCTGTCTCTGACGGCAGGTTTCTAATAACAAGAAATTCGACTAGATTAAGTAACTCTAATTTTCCTGGCGACTTGTTCTGTGGTGGCTGGTATAGGCCTCCTGCCTCATTATATATACCTATCACTCATTCTTAAACGGTACATTATTCCTTAATGTACTTAATCGAAATCCTCAGATTAGGCAAAATTGTAATTAATTTTGTCAATAAAGATGTTAATAATAAAACAAGTTAACGGATTTTTTTTATATTTTAACTAGAAATATTATAAATTATGAGTGAATACCAGATCAACGAATTAATGCTGTCAGCTGCATGGGTGATTTTTATTCAGGAGATAGTTAGCCGAGTCGGCACCAATGACTATTTGCCTTGATCAAGTTCAAGGTTTTGCTGATCCCCAAAAGTACATAACTACAACATTGGGGAAATTCGCCACTAAATGGCTGTTACTGGGTTGCCAGACGACTGAAGAGCCTTGAGACTGAACGGGGGAACAGTCTCGATTGAAATAGCAATATCAGAGAGACCCTTTTTTTGTGCAGTATTTGTCTTGCTGAGACGAGGCTTACTGTCTCTTTAAGACAGTGATTGATGTTTACCACTGTTGGTGATCCGCTTCGGTCATTTCGAGTTTAACAATGAGGCACCTGGAGGGCGTCGTGAATGATCTCCAGCCTCCCAACAGTCATTCTTGCTAGACATTGAGCCTTGTGAGCACCTTGATGTGTGTGGGGGCAAGACGTTCCTCAGGTGAGAACTTCTTTTGTCAAGTGTTATCGTGAAGGGTGTGATCTTCACTCTGACAGGAGAACACTGGCAGGGACAAGTCTTTCCGGACTGGAGAAGACTTAACACTTGACAGGGACAAGTGTTAAGTGGAACTGGATGTTTTGGTATTCAACCCATCCTCCTATTTAGACATTACCTATTGTACCGATCGTAAATAGTCAGAATTCGTACGTTCTTGGCTTTTAGATAGTAGTACACTGACTAGTAAGGAATTCTTTTAAAATAAATTATCTTATTTTACAATTATAAAAGATAATTATCTTTTATCTATAATAATTATCTTTTAAAATAAATGAAGCTAAAACACAAACTTAAATATTCCTAGGCCTAGTATAGCACTCATATATACTATATTAGGCCTCAAATATCGTGGATTAGGCCTAGGGAGGTTAGATTAGGTTTGTCAAAGTAACACGAGTAAAAAATAGGTTTCCGGTTTGTCCAACTCGATAGTTCAAATTTCTACGTTCTAATTTCGTTGTAGGTCGGTATATATATACAATGGTCCTCATCGTTACTATAAGTGCTACCAAAACAGGATTTACCCCCAGTCTTTAGGGCGATCACCAATCCTTGGAAATACCTGGGGGGATTTACAGGTAATCCTGATTTCCGTCAGAGGTCGGTGAGTTAAGCGGACTCGCACCTCACTTAGCTCTATGGTGTGATCAACTACTGCCTTTGATATCCTAGTGTCTAGGGTATGTTATGCTGGGTACTGGGTGTTGTACTGGGTGTTCGGTGTTAAGCTGGGTACTGGGTGTTATACTGGGTGTAATACTGGGTGTTCGGTGTTAAGTTGGGTGCTGGGTGTTGTACTGGGTGTTCGGTGTTAAGTTGGGTGCTGGGTGTTAAGCTAAGTACTGCATATTACGCTGGGTACTGGGATGTGCATTAAATGGATGAATGGCTCGTGGACGGGCAGATGAGTGACAAGTGATGTATGGCAGGCTCAGGTGTTAGGAGATATGAGTGACAGGCATTTGGTGCGTGGGCGTGGAGCAGGGTTGGTGGGTGTGGAGCAGGGTTGGTGGGTGTGGAGCAGGGTTGGTGGGTGTGGAGCAGGGTTGGTGGGTGTGGAGCAGGGTTGGTGGGTGTGGAGCATTTGTGGGTGGGCGTGGAGCAGGGTGGGTGGGTGTGGAGCAGGGTTGGTGGGTGTGGAGCATTTGTGGGTGGGCGTGGAGCAGGGTGGGTGGGTGTGGAGCAGGGTGGGTGGGTGTGGAGCAGGGTGGGCGGGCGTGGAGCAGGGTGGGCGGGTGTGGAGCAGGGTGGGTGGGCGTGGAGCAGGGTGGTGGGTGTGGAGCAGGGTGGGCGTGGAGCAGGGTGGGCGTGTGGGCGAAAACGATGCATAGTGTGTGCTTGATTGTTGGCCAGAGTACTGGATGACCCGTGAACCATAGCCAACGGTGTCTGGCTGGAATAACAGCTAAATCCATGTGACCTGACGGTTGATGGATGGGACGATATGTGTGGATAATTAACACGCACATGGATAATTAACACACACACACACACACACACACACACAACACACACACACACACACACACACACACACACACACACACACAAAGGCGGGACCAAAGAGCCAGAGCTCAACCCCCGCAAACACAACTAGGTGAGTACACACACACACACACACAAACACACACACACACACACACACAAAGGCGGGACCAAAGAGCCAGAGCTCAACCCCCGCAAACACAACTAGGTGAGTACACACACACACACACACACACCACACACACACAACACACACACACACACACACACTCCGAGTTTCAGAAGGCATTCGATACGGTCCCGCTTGAAAGACTCCTACTCAAACTAGAGAAGCAGGCTGGTGTATCTGGAAGTCCTAAGATGGGTCAGAGAGTATCTCGCAGGAAGGAAGCAAAAGGTTACAGTGAGAGCAGAGCCATCAGAGTAGGGAGAGGTTAAGTGTGGAGTACACATGGGTCCAAGAGCTAAAGGTTGATCCTGCAGGCACAAACAAAAAGTGAGACCAAATAGGTGAGTAGACACACACGGAGCGCGCGTGCGTGCGTGCGTGTGTGTGTGTGTGTGTGTGTGTGTGTGTGTGTGTGTGTGTGTGTGTGTGCACGTGGGCTTGAGAGAGAGTCAGGGAGGGGTGGTGATCGCTAGTTAATACCACGACCACCTCAGCTGCCGCATGCAAACACCTTCTTAACTGAGTCCCCAAGCTGTTGTGGGCGGCCGGGCGTCCAGGCTGTTGCCCACTCCTGAATTATGCTTCATAAAGCCCAGATGTATGGTGTGGCGCCTCTCACCACCACCACCACTACCAACTCCACCACCACCCTCCCTCCATCACCACCACAAATTCCACTCTATCCCTTCTACATCATCACTACCACCAGCCTCTCCACGGCAACACCACCACCACGTCCTGAACACCACTACCCTCCCCTCCATAGTGTATTCTCAAGGTGGTAGTGTTGGTGGTTGAGTGTAAACGTTTTAAAATTAACACAAAGTTGTTTTAGAATTTATAATAGAGCCAATATGGCGTTATAGTGTATAAACGGACGATGAGTAGAGGACGACGTCAGTCGGTACAGGGCGAGGACATCGTCCTCTAGATTACCATTGACATCGTCAGTGGTAATAGGAGCAGGGGTATGAGGACAAGGAGCTGGGGTATGAGGATAAGAAGTTGGGATATGAGGACAAGGAGCTGGGATATGAGGACAAGGAGCTGGGATATGAGGACAAGGAGCTGGGATATGAGGACAAGGAGCTGGGATATGAGGACAAGGAGCTGGGATACGAGGACAAAAATAATCACTGGCTCCAGCAGAAACAGAGCGCCTTGCACCCGGTTGACCTATTCTCAAACAGTATATTGGGATTGGCTAGTTCGTAATGGGTGTACCTATGGGGCTAGTAACAAGAGCTAAGAAGAGTTTCTTTCCTCTAGAGATGGGGGCTTATAGGCGCTCACTCAGAGAGAGTACTCTGAAGAAAGTCTTTTGTGTAGTGTTTTCACCACGTTACCTAGAGTAGTGACGGGAGGGGGGGGGGGGAGTTGTTTATGCGGTAAGGTAATTATCGGGAGAAAAGTAATAAGCCATTACGACTATAAACCACTTGTAAGGAATAAGGATGTAGAGGACGGAGGGAATGAATGGTGCACAACCACTTGGGCGGTTGGAGAGTGAACTAGTTTATGCGTGGAATTTAGTGAAATACATTGTGGATTCTGTACTGGTGAGGAAACGCCAAAGTTCTTGAAAGAATCAGTTAGTGCGTTGTCTTATTATTCAGTTCAATGATTATTATTTTTGAGATAGCGTTGTAAGTAGTAGGAAGTGGTCCAGTTTAATTGTGTGTTCAGTAAGTTCACTAGACAGTGGTGTGAAACATAGTCTTGTATCATTTATTCCTTTGGATATATTCAGTCTTCATCTACATATATCTAAGAGTTTGTTACTAATCTTCCATGTTGTGAGTCGCCAGTCATGCACCCTCCAGCTCCTCATACAGTAACTAAGTTTGTAGAAATGAAATTATACTTCCCTATCGAATTTACAAACGATTAACAAAACGCTCAACTAATCTCTGGATGTCGACTACCAGTATGTACATGTAACCTTAAGCTCTATATAATGTGTCGGCAACCAACTAGATAGTTTTTTTTCAAGAAGTGCCGGACCAACCGGGCTGTGGTGGATACGTTGCTCTGCGGGCTGCTCCAAGCAACAGCCTGTTGGACCAAGCTCTCACAAGTCAAGCCTGGCCTCGGACCGGGCTTGGGGAGTAGAACAACTCCCAAAACTCCATCAAGTAGGTATTCAGCAGCTAAAATTCACGACGTGTTCCCAAACCTGAGACGAAAGTCACAGACAAATTTTGAGGGGAAATAATAGCCATGTTCTATACTTAGGAGGTATAAGCAATTAGGAGGTAACACTACCCCTGGACAAGACGTGTTACATTATGTAACACGTTACAGTAACGACGTGTTGCACAGGGGTATAGTCTCTGGGGGAATTAGCGACTGACAAAAGGAGAACGGAGGAGGAGTCGACCCGTTCTGTTTGCCACTCCGTAAAAAATCCAACCTTTTTGCATTACCAGGAGCGTGCGAACCCAAGCAACCCACCTAACCCATAGAGTCCGATGTATAGACAACGTAGATATTTGTGAGCTGTTAGTTTTATTATTAGTATTTGTAACGGTGGTTACAAAAAGGTAACACACGCGACCTATTGAGAGGACGGGTTAGTACCCCCAGCTTCTCAAATGATGATAATTCGGCTTCGTTCTCGACCCACAATTAGGAATCCCGAGTTCGGTCGATTCCCGGGCGGGACTGAAATGATTGGGTACGTTTCGCCTCCTTTCACCCAGCAGTAAATAGGTACCATAGAGTTAGGCAACTGTTGTGGGTTGCAACCTGGGGAGGGTCAGTAGATATTGAGGGGGTACCACCATATAAGTCTAACGTATATAGATACTCAGGTTTCCTGTCTGCGACAAAATGAATTAAACTACTTAAGAAGGTCGGTTTGGTACAGGGGTGGGGAGGGTACAGGGGTGGGGAGGGTACAGGGGTGGGGAGGGTACAGGGGTGGGGAGGGTACAGGGGTGGGGAGGGTACAGGGGTGGGGAGGGTACAGGGGTGGGGAGGGTACAGGGGTGGGGAGGGTACAGTGGTGGGGAGGGTACAGTGGTGGGGAGGGTACAGTGGTGGGAAGGGTACAGGGGTGGGGGAGGGTACAGTGGAGGGGAGGGTACAGTGGTGGGGAGGGTACAGTGGTGGGGAGGGTACAGTGATGGGGAGGGTACAGTGGAGGGGGACCACTTTCTCAAAAATAGTCTTGGGGTGGGAATTGTGATGTGGTGCTAGGTTGTATTTTTACGCCTTGTTGTATTACTCTATAAAAGCGTAGCTTCGTGTATACATAACCATACATGGTCGTATGTGTGATAGACCGATTTCTTCTTATGTTGAGAGGCTGAATTATGTTCTTTATCTCCCTTCTACCAGGTGAGTTGCCGTCCGGGGCAGATGTGGTCACTCACAGTGGCAGCGTGGCAAGGTAAGGTACGCCAGGGTGTCCGTTACTCTGGCAACATGGCAAGGTAAAGTACGCCAGGGTGTCCGTCACTCTGGCAATGTAAGGTACGGCAGGGTACGTAATACGTACGTCCTTTACAAGGTCCCAGGGATAGACAAAACATATGCTAGGGCGCTTAAAAGACGTTAAAAAGAACTTAGTGGACCCTTGTCCAGCGTCGAGCAGAGTATCGGAGTCGTGGAAGGTTGCAAATGTGATGCCAATATTTAATAAGGGAAACATACATCACGTGCGTCGAGCCATTTGTCCAATTTGGCTTAGAATCTTTTATATGAAAATTGTTAAAATCGATAATCTTTAAAGCCGTTCATTCATTTACATCTAGAAAAAAAATCACAGCACCATTTTCCTGAGGATTGTCCGTGCTAAGCAAATTTATTAACTCTTTTTCTAGTATATTTCAAGCAAATGAAATATCCTGTGATACTGTGCGTCATGAAATTCAATTTCTTTCTTTATTATGCACCCCATACCCATCCCGTGGGGGGTGGTGTAAAGGATTACAGAGGCACATAATCGGTTCAGGAACTGAACCCTCTAGTTCGTTTAGCTAAGCAAATAACAATGTTTGACGCTAGTTACAAAATTATCAATGTTGTATACACATGTACACACCCTCATACATACATGTACATATATATATATACGTATATACATATCATGAAAGACGATAAAAAGCTTGAGGCACATAATGCTGAAGGCATTACCTTGAAGTTAATTAAATCTTGACTATTTCAAAGGAATCAAAGAGGTAGCATAAATGGGGTTGAAGTGTGGGAAATCGTCGTAAATGGAGTTCTCCAGGGCTCTAGCCTGGGACTAAAATTAGAATCATCAATAACACACACATTGTTAGACCTAGATGCCGTCTACGGGGTCACCATAGCCCGTGCTGCTTGGAACTTTTTGTTCCAAGTAGCGAATCTTAAACAACAACAACCACCACCACCACCTATGCGCCCTAGTTGTTCCTTCCCATAAATGCCTTCCATCTATTACGTCGACGTCTGGTAGCCAATATATTTTAATTAAATTATATCCCAAATATACAATTAATTATAATTAATTATTTAATTATATATTATGTGAGGGGGCTTAATTTTGATCCCATTTTTTACATTATATGTCTGGAAAAGACATGTGATACTACGTCCCCTCCAAGACTTTAGTGTCTATCAGTGTGGAATAATTTATATCTCTTAATTCCATATTCAGGTGTTATTGCCCTGCTTCCTACATGTATCCACGTTTCTGTTAGTGCAATAATATGATTGCATGTTATTGCAATCATATTTATTGATTGCTTATTTTCAATGTTTCTGGGCACAACTGTGCACATAAACCAGCTATTTTGTTTCGAATTCTCCTGCTATTTGTGTAGTATACCTTACGGGTATTATGTTGATAAATCTCTCTCCTTTGCATCATCACATCACACGCAGGTTCGAATCCTCGTCACGGCCCTTGTCGATTTGTTCTCTCTCCTTTGTACCTAAACTTTTTTCATACAATCCAAAAATTTGTCCCTGCAGCACACATCATTATTTTCTCTTTACCAAAATACATACGTCAGCCATCTAATCATTTAAATCCAGATAAACCTCATCGACCGTATTTTTGTATTTATATATACAAGAGTTCTTACATTCTTGTAAAGTCACTAGCACGCATAACGTGTCGGGCAGGTCATTAATCCTTAAATTTCTCCGGAATACAACCCAATAAATCGTTTAACAACCAGGTACCCATTCACTGCTGGGCGAACGGAGGCTACAGTTAAGGACTGGCACCCAGTCAATCCTCCAACGGTCAGGATACGACCCCAGGCCAAAGCGCTTGCGAAGCACCAGGCCAGTATTTTACCACTGCGCCACGGGGGCTGCTTGACGCAGTGGTACCATATATTGCAATGACCTGGCTAAAGCAACGAGCCCAAGCTAAGTGAAACATGTATACATGCTCTATCCAGAGCATGTATACATGTATTCTTCATTTGATTTTCAATGTTTATGTAGTCGGCAAATGAATATAGATGCTTTTGACAGTCATTTATTTCCAATTCCTCTTCTTGGAAGATTGCCACAAGATCAAGAGTCCTAACCCCTGCTCCTAATTCACTAGCCGTCTTAAACTTCTGTATCAGTGCCTCACTCATAACTCTTCCTACATCATATCCTTCGACGTTAATTCAAATAACGTGGTTTGTTTTCATTACCAGCCGAAATATTACATATACTACTAATGATATTCCCAATTTCGGCTCCTGGATAGTGAGCCGAAATGATGATAGTTCCCATGATAGTTTCTGGATAGTGAACCCTTAACGTCAGTTTTACCTGTCTCTAGCAAGGAGAGTCTTGGCTATGTATCCGACCTGTAAATCCCTGACAAGCTTGACTGTTTGACTTCATCTTGAGTCGTCATACTTGTCCAACAAACTGCAACCTTCCCCCCCCCCCCCCCAAACACTCATTCTTCAAAGTGAAGAATGCATATAGGAGGTCTTCCTGAAAGTTGTGGCAGACTTCATCAGTCTTGTCATAAATCTCTTGTCTCTCGTGATACACATGTGGGCTTCTTAAGGCTGTCGTCTCCCTAAGCCTCCGCCTGTGGGGCACAAAAGTTGCTTCATCAACCCAAGTTGCTTGTGCGGTGTCTCCACCGCCACCCTCGGAGCACCGCACGGCTCCGCGAAGTCTCAACACCTGCCATTATGGGTAGTCTGATTAGTGCAACTAACACACCTAAAGAGACCTTGTTGGCCCCCATTCTGGATTATACAACTCTGGTTAACTCTGGATAATCATTCATGTTATCGGGGACAAGCAGCCTGAGTATGTATATACGATAGGCTTATATCAAAGTCCCGCCAAGGTCGAATTACTGACCCTCCCCAAGATGCCAGTTTACAACAGAACTCCCAGGTACCTTACACACACAAATCACAATAGCGTGATGCATCAAATGAACAAATCCACAAGGGCCGTGATGAGGATTCGAACCTGCGTTCGGGAGCATCCCAGACATCCCCCGGGATGCTCCCAGACGCAGGTTCGAATCCTCGTCACGGCCCTTGTGGATTTGTTCGCTGCTTCATACGTTCGTTAGATATACATGTGAATGAGTTTGGGTGAATATAAACAGGAACTGCCTCGTATATGCCAATAGGCTTTCAGCTGCTTCATGAACTCTTACGTTATTCCATGACATAGGGGGAAGTGGGGTGTCACAATAGTCTAGGACTAGGTAATATGCCTCATTCTATAATACTTGTTTTCCCCATGTTAGAGGAAAAATGCTCCTTCTCGACAAATTTTTCTAATAATAAGAAGCTAATGAGGAAAATGAGAACTAGAGAGAGCTGGAAAATATTGAGATGACCTTGACACGTTAAAAGGAGAACTTACTTCAATTTGACCCTGATAAATGAACAAAAAAACAATCTAGGAACAGAAATGAGGCGACCTTGGGCAGTGAGGCGACCTTGGGGGGTGAGGCGACCTTGGGGGGTGAGGCGACCTTGGGGGGTGAGGCGACCTTGGGGGGTGAGGAGACCATGGGGGGTGAGGAGACCTTGGGGGGTGAGGAGACCTTGGGGGGCGAGGAGACCTTGGGGGGCGAGGAGACCTTGGGGGGCGAGGAGACCTTGGGGGGCGAGGAGACCTTGGGGGGCGAGGAGACCTTGGGGGGCGAGGAGACCTAGGAGTAAGCAGACCTAGGAGTAAACACAATTAAAGAGACCTAACTTTCCAGCACAGCGGGGAAGTAACCCCAAACTTGATGCTAGAAGCGCACATTACCAGAAAAAAAAGCAGGCTGCATCGTCTCCTGCCGATGGCAGTCCAGATATGTAGTGAAATTACAACAACGTGAGCTTCTTTGGGGGAAAAATCTTTGGAAGAGTATAGCGGGATTGAGCTCGCATCCAGATGGGTCATCCCAGATGCACATCTCGCAGCTCTGCACACCTGATGAGGTATTTGAACTATATGGACTTAATCGGTGTGTAAACATTGGTGGATAATTGACGCAGGATAAAAGGGGTGCAGGAGGAAGTTTTGGAGCAAGAGCTAGGCTTCTCTTCCTATGATCTAGCCAGCCCCCCCCCCCCACACACACACCACACACACACACACTACACACACACACTCACACACATACACACACATACACACATCCCCCCCCCCAAACCCCACCCCCACACACACCACACACCACACACCCCACCCCACACACCCCTCCACACCCACCCCCCCCAAACACACACCCCACACACACAGTTTGCTGCTAACACTACCATATTTACACAGAAATTAAAATATTCCCAGCTGTCGCACGGTATAAAACAAAATGTATCCAGATGCAAATTATTGAAAGAGAAAATAGACTTTTTCGCGTTTATTATGTAAAACCGGGTAGCCGCCACCGAGGTATCATCGACCAGCGTGTATCTGTCTGTCTGTCTGTCACTCTGATGATATACTAAACCTGTACCCGAGATTATGTAATGTATCACTTATGTAATTCATAGGTGATGTAATTATAACTTACGCTTGTAAAAGCACCTTATTCGCCTTCTGTAGTTTAGTGTTTAATAACTTACTCGTTTCTGTAGCAGCTATTTTACTCTGTCAAAGTAAGAGACGTAAATAGACATGTGTATGCGTATATGTATGAATATATATATATATATATATATATATATATATATATATATATATATATATATATATATATATATATATATGTGTGTGTGTGTAAATGAGTTACGATTGCATTTCACTTTTGTAAACGCACATTAATCAACTGTGGTTGAGTACTCGGTAACCAACGGTACTATGTGTAAAAAAAAACATACCCTGAATGCTGATTATATAGGACGAACGTAAATGTGTGTATTGTATATATGCTGGTGAGCAGAACTTTGATACTATTTACTATATAGAAGTCCGAAAAAAGAAGCTAAAAAACAAATATTACTAGGCCTAGTATAGCGCACATATGTAGTATGTTAGGCCTTAGTGAGTGTTAGGCCTAGTTAGGGGCGCCTGACAGCTGGGTGGACAGCGCTTCGGATTCGTAGTCTTGAGTTGTTGTTGTTGTTAAAGATTCGCTACTTGGAACAAAAAGTTCCAAGTAGCACGGGCTATGGTGAGCCCGTAGATAGTCTAGTCTTGAGGTTCCGGGTTCGATGCCCGGTAGAGGCGGAGACAAATGGGCAAAATGTTTATTTCACCCTGATGCCCCCTGTTACCTAGCAGTAAATAGGTAACTGGGAGTTAGACAGCTGCTACGGGCTGCTTCCCGGAGGAGTGTGTAACAAAAAGGAGGCCAGGTCGAGGACCGGACCGCGGGGACGCTAAACCCCGAAATCACCTCAAGATAAGATAGCAAGGTTAGATTACGTTAGGTTTGTCTTTGCAACATAAGTCGAACTCTTACACTCCCTTGTACTCTCATTCCCCACTCCTGCATACCTTTCACTTCCCCTCATGCCCTCTCACTTCCCCTCATGTCCTCTCACTCCCTTTCATGCCTCTCACTCCCCCTCATGTCCTCTCACTCCCCGTCTCCACTCACTTGACTCTCCTCCGTGGCCTAGTTGAGCACAATAACAAAAGGTGAGTGAGCTAACATTGGTCGAGCGTCTAACATCCAGCAAGTGAGGGTGCTCAGTGGTGGGGAGTTGGGAGGGGGGGGGGAGGTGTAGAGAGTGAGAGAGAATGAAGGAAGGAAATAAATAGATAAAGGCAATTTATGAGGTGTGAGGAAGAACCAGGTGGGAGAGAGGAAGCATCAGGTGGGTGAGAGGAAGCACCGGGTGGGTGAGAGGAAGCACCGGGTGGCGGAGAGGAAGCATCAGGTGGGTGAGAGGAAGCATCAGGTGGGTGAGAGGAAGCACCGGGTGGGGGAGAGGAAGCACCGGGTGGGTGAGAGGAAGCATCAGGTGGGTGAGAGGAAGCATCAGGTGGGTGAGAGGAAGCACCAGGTGGGAGAGAGGAAGCACCAGGTGGGTGAGAGGAAGCACCAGGTGGGTGAGAGGAAGCACCAGGTGGGTGAGAGGAAGCATCAGGTGGGTGAGAGGAAGCATCAGGTGAGAGGTTGATACCATCGCAGCAGTTAGCTCAATATTTAAACATAAGTGTGCACAATTTTGCATTAGCTTTTGTTGATTACTGGACCACGTGTGCTGCCTCCAGTGACTCTTCCTCCTCCTCCTCCCGTCTGTATCTTCCTCTTCGTTTATCCCCTTTCCCTATCTCCCATACTTTTCCTCCCCCTTCCTCTGTCTCTCCCCTCTGCTTCCCCCTCCCAAAGCCTCCCTCGGGGACGCCCAACATATCCTAATCACTTGACAGTAGCAAAACCAAACATACCACCAAAGGAGAATCCCCAAATTGCATCTGCAATTTTTGTGTTGTGATCTCTGAAGGGTTGGCTTCCACTTCATTCATCTTAAGCCCGCCACGCTGTGGTAAAACACGGCAGCGGCCTCTTCCTCCTGCTGCTGCTGCTGCTGCTGCTGCTGCTGCCTCCACCAGGCCCATTACCTCCTGTGTTTACCTTGTGGCTTGGACACCCCGACCCCACTGCTGTTTACCTCTCTCTCTCTTTCCCCTTTCACTCCTTTCCTCACCCCCCCCCCTTTTTTCCCCTCCCCCCCCCTTCTGTCTTCACCTTTCACCTCTTTTGTTCATTTTCTTAGATGTTTGTTGCCTCCCTCCCCCCCCCCTGCCGTTATGTCTCCCTTAGTGACGTTAGTGTGTTGTTTTTTTTCCTCTTGTCGTGTGCCCCTTTCTTGTTTGTCTCTCCCGTTCCTCCTTTTCCATGCTTCCTTATTTTTATTTTGAAGTTCCTTTTAGTCTCTCTGTCTCTGTCTCTGTCTCTGTCTCTGTCTCTGTCTCTGTCTCTGTCTCTGTCTCTGTCTCTCTCTCTGTCTCTCTCTCTCTCTCTCTCTCTCTCTCTCTCTCTCTCTCTCTCTCTCTCTCTCTCTCTCTCTCTCTCTCTCTCTCTCTCTCTCTCTCTCTGTCTCTCTGTCTCTCTGTCTCTCTGTCTCTCTCTCTCTCTCTCTCTCTCTCTCTCTCTCTCTCTCTCTCTCTCTCTCTCTCTCTCTCTCTCTCTCTCTCTCTCTCTCTCTCTCTCTATCTCTCTATCTCTCTATCTCTCTCTCTCTCTCTCTCTCTCTCTCTCTCTCTCTCTCTCTCTCTCTCTCTCTCTCTCTCTCTCTCTCTCTCTCTCTCTCTCTCTCTCTCTCTCTCTCTCTCTCTCTCTCTCTCTCCCCCCCCCTCCCTCCCCCCTCCTCCCTTCCCTCCCTTCCTCCTCCCTCCCTTCTCTCCCTCTCCCCTCCTTCCTTCCTTCCTTCCTTCCTTCCTCTCTACGTTAAACTTGTATCTAAAACACGGCCTTCCACCAGTTCCCTTTGCCCTGTGCTCCCTCAAAGCGCCTTGTGGCAGTAGTTGTTGGTGTGAGGGGCGACCGGGCAGCTGTACACCACACACACACTCACCTTTTTCTGGTTTGACCCAAATTGACATCGTGGTTTCCATTAGGGCTAGAGGGTAAAGGAGAGGGAAAAGGAGAGGGAAAAGGAGAGGGAGAGGGAGAGAGAGAGACAGATGGGGGGGGAGGTTGGTTATTTTTTTTGTTACTGGATGGAATGTTTACATATGAAGGATGGGTTTGTTTACATTGGTAGTGTGTGTATTTGTGTAATAATGGCGATCAGCTGACTGGCAGCGGGCGCTGGAGCCCGCTGGCCAATGGGCGGCCACACTTGCCACTAAGGCTTTAATCGGATTGAGTTTTTATTTTCTAGTTTTTTTTTCAGTGTGACACGTTCACACTCCCACGTTCACTCACCGATTACGAACGTGCACATACGTACACGCACGCGCGCACACACGAATTCACGCATCCATGTACGTACGTACACCCCCCCCCCCTAATCCAGGTAAGTACTGTTAGGGGGTCGTAGTCCTCGGTCGATTCTCGGCCGAGGTTGGAACAAATAGGCAGGGTTTCTTTTAACTTGTGCCCCTATTCACCTAGTAATAAAATTGGTCCCTGGGAGTTTAACAACTGCTTCGGGCTGTATTGTGAGTGTTATAAATATATGTAGTAGATATGATGGAGGGAAATTGGGAGTCAGTTCATTAGACAACTGACTGTTACAAGGGCCTTGTCATCCTTGACTGCACTCAGCTCCCCAAGGTATAACTGTGACATGCTTCTGTCTGAATGAAGACACAAATAAAATGAAATAATCAGTGATGGTATCAGAGTGTCTCCTGTGGATTCCTTCCCATACTGGTCCCCGAATGCATGATAGAACTGATGAGTTAGGCAAAACCTTTTCTCATAAAGAAGGAATTGATTACCATCTTGGACTGCCTTTGAGCAACCTGAGGGCAGTAATATTCCGGGAATATCAACAAAATATCGTAGACTTGAGACAAAGTGAAATTTATACCAGTTCCCCCATCTATCATCATTCTATTATGCAGGAAGAACCGCACGTCTATGGGGTCATCCAATAAGGATGACCCATAGACTTCTAGATGTCACCACTGCTAGGCTTAGGCTCGGCTACAAGTGCCTCTGGGAGTTTGTACCACCTGCTGATGTAGACTTGACCAAATGTAAACTCTGTCAGCAGCACTATACTTTGCGGCATTATATAATGGAATGTGAAAATATCGTGGAATTCAGAGATAACACCATCAATGGTGTCCAAAAAATGTGTAACTTCTTCATTCATAATGCCTTTGTCTTTTTCCCTTTGAAATCCCTTTGCAGTCTCCGTGGTGTAGTGGTAAGACACTCGCCTGGCGTTCCGCGAGCGCTATGTCATGGGTTCGTATCCTGGCCGGGGAGGATTTACTGGGCGCAATTCCTTAACTGTAGCCTCTGTTTAACGCAACAGTAAAATGTGTACTTGGATGAAAAAACGATTCTTCGCGGCAGGGGATCGTATTCCAGGGACCATAGGATTAAGGACTTGCCCGAAACGCTACGCGTACTAGTGGCTGTACAAGAATGTAACAACTCTTGTATATATCTCAAAAAAAAAAAAAAATGTACTGCCCGGGAATCTTAGCCAAGTATCCAACGTTTGCTGACTGTAGGTGCAGCCTGCGCATGACTGTAAAGCTGCCGCCCAGTTGGGTGGGTGTGGAGCACATGACTGTGGAGCACATGACTGTAAAGCTGCCGCCCAGTTGGGTGTGTGGAGCACATGACTGTGGAGCACATGACTGTAAAGCTGCCGCCCAGTTGGGTGGGTGTGGAGCACATGACTGTAAAGCTGCCGCCCAGTTGGGTGGGTGTGGAGCAGGACTAGTAACTGTGTGACTCACCATAAATGTAAACTGCCTTGTATGGAGACTGATGATTGTCACCCTCCCCAGAGCAATGTCCCCAGTGTTCTTAGTACCCAAGTGTCGTGCCCCCCCCCCCAAAGAGTATTGTCCCCTATATTACTATAATCCGAGTGTCATGTCCCTGCAGTAATAACCCCACCGTTGGCAGGAACCTTGTGTCCCCAGTATATCCCCACAGGTCATCACAATATGTCCGAGTTATTGACTTTGACACATTGTGATGACCTGGGGTGATGTGATGATACCTCAGTGAAATGGCTCGGTGGTCTATATTTGTGTGTTGACCCCAGAGAGTGATGTCAGTGACACCGTAGCTTAATGACCCCCGGTACGTGGTGACAGGGCGTCACTGGTCCACCAAGTGTGTGATGATCACGTGATAGTGTGGTGACCATGGTAGTCTTTATTTTTTCTACTTCAATTTTTTTTTTATCTCCGTCTCTCCCCTAGATCTTTCTCTCATTTTCCCCATCCTGACTTTTCCTTCATCCTCTCTCCTGCTCCCCTCTCTCCTGCTCCCCTCTCTCCTGCTCCCCTCTCTCCTGCTCCCCTCTCTCCTGCTCCCCTCTCTCCTGCTCCCCTCTCTCCTGCTCCCCTCTCTCCTGCTCCCCTCTCTCCTGCTCCCCTCTCTCCTCCCCCTCTCTACCCGTCCCCTTCTGTCCTCTACACCCCTTCCCCCCTACACCTGTCTCTTACATTAAACCCACCGCTAACCCTCGCCAATATATACAAAGCTGTAACACCTTCAGTCTTTCTATTCCTCGTCTCCTTCTCTCATCCCCCTCTTTTCCTCTCTCCTCATATCCCTATAACCTAATCTTTCCATTTTTCTCCTGCACTCCTGTCCCATCGTCTCCAATCCCCACCTCTCTCTTAATATCTCCACCCTTCCCTTATTCTCCCCACCTCTTCCAACACATCCTCTCATCTCCCCTCGCTTCCCCTTACTCCCTTCCCCTCCACCGCCCACCACCTGAGCCAACCGTGTCTGGCAGCCCCCCCTTTCCCCCCTGTGGGTTGGCCACTGTCGTGGTTGATACCCTCTCCCTGTTGTCGTTTCCAAAGTGGGTTTGTTATGTTAATTTGCTGTGATAATTAACCCCTCCCCAAGCACCTGTGTCAAGCTCTGTGAGGGGTGGGGGAGTAGGATGGGGTTAAGGGCCGGATGGGAAGGGGGAGGGTGGACAGGGAAGGCAGATGTTAGCTTGTGAGTGTTGGTCTAGTCTGGGAGATAATGGATTAATAATGTTTAAATGGTGTTTCACTCCTTTTCCTGTCATTTTTTTGTATGGCTGAGGACGAGAAATGGTTCACTAAGTAGTTTGCATAGTGCAGGAGTTACATTTGGCGTGTCTGGCGTGCGACTGTGTCCGTTGGCCTGTCAGCAGCGTGTGGGCGTGCAGGCGTGCGTGCAGGTGGGCGTGCAAGGAGGGATATTTTAGATGGCTCACGGGTGTTCGGAATGATCTGCTTATCTCGTGAGCTTTGGCGTCAATTTCATTCACTTCGTGTCATTGGGCCTAGAGATTTTTTGTTGACAATTCGTTTGTGTGTGCGCGTGTGTACTCATCTAGTTGTACTTGTGGGGGTTGAGCTTTGGCTCTTTGGTCCCGCCTTTCAACTGTCAATCAACTAGTGTACATATTCCTGAGCCTACTGGGCTCTATCAAATCTACATTTGAAAATGTGTATGGAGTCAGCCTCCACCACATTACTGATTAATGCATTCCATTTGTTAACTACTCTGGTACTGAACAAATTTTTTCTAATGTTTTTTGTGGCTCATTTGGGAACTCAGTTTCCACCTTGTTCGTGTTCCACCCGTGGTAAATAGTTTGTCTTTGTCCACCCTGTCAATTCCCCTGAGAATTTTGTAAGTGGTTAATATGTCTCCTCTTACTCTTCTCTCTTCCAGGGACGTGAGGTTTAGCTCCAGTAGCCTTTCCTCGTAGCTCATACCTCTCAGTTCCGGGACTAGTCTGGTGGCATACCTCTGAATCTTTTCTAACCTTGTCTTGTGTTCAACTAGGTATGGACTTAGTTAAGTGTGCGTATGCGCGCGTTCGTGCGTGTGTGCCTGCGTGCGTTTGTGTGTGCGTGCGTGTGCGTGTGAGAGAATTGTAACATGTGGTTAGTGTTAATACAAAGTTGTATGTGGATGTGTGTGATGGTGTTAGCGCCCCCTGTGTTAGCCAGCAACATTAAGGACGAACTAGTGCACCTAACATGGTGAAGCACGAGTTTCTCCTGTGAGATACATCTACCTGTAGTGGTTAGCTAATAATACATCATAGAAAGAAATGCGGCTGTGTGCCAAGTGACCGGAGTTTGGCACCCCCCCGTGTACATAATAATATTTGAACTAATAGCTGAGCAGCCCGGCGGACTCTGGAGCGTTCACAGCGTCACTAAACTGATGCACTAAATTGCCCGAACCTAACGTAGCCAAACCGATGGACCCTCGCATAGAAAACGCGGATGTTTATGAACCGGCGTGATTTATACGTTTTTTTTTTTTTTGGGGGGGGGGGGGGGGATCTTGACGTCAAAATGGGCAGGTTTGACGTCAAAATTGAGTTTACATCCTCTTATGAGGCTTTCGATCTAGAAATCTGACCCATTCGTCTGAATGGGTCTGACCAACGTATCAAGGAAGATACGTTGCTTCACAGGACTTGGTAACGGTCCAGGAAGGACGATACGTCACTTTTTTAGTGGTGTGGGTTGGAGATCTTAATTTCCAGACAATATATTGTGATTTACTCTCTGTACAAACTTGAAGTTATTTGAAGTTCTTAGGAAAAGGTGTTTGATGTCATGATTTATGTAAGGTCTATAATTTAATTCATCATTAATGTGATTTTTAATATACATTTTGAATAGCAAAAGTTATTACTATATTATCTGCCGTCAGATATCTTAGAGAGTTAATTAAAAAGAAAGATGGTTAGATATTATTACTAGTTTAAATAAGCGACGGGGAATTAAACAAAAATTACACCATACTGGTTTCATGGTTTTGGTAAGTGAAATGTGGAGAAAGGTCCCCTAAGACTTTAGAAGTGCCAGGGATCAGCCAGGGTTGATCAACATGATCAGCAATTGCTTCTGGGAGATCATTTACGTATATCAGAAACAGTATATGTCCAAGGACTGATCCCTGTGGGACTCCACTGGTGACTTCCCGCCACTCCGAGGCCTCACCTCTCACGGCGACTCGCTGTGTTCTGTTGGTTAGGTACTCCCTTATCCAGTGGAGTACCTTCCCTTTGTGTGTGTACTCACCTAGTACTCACCTAGTTGTGCTTGCGGGGGTTGAGCTCTGGCTCTTTGGTCCCGCCTCTCAACCGTCAATCAACAGGTGTACAGGTTCCTGAACCTATTGGGCTCTATCATATCTACACTTGAAACTGTGTGTGTGTGTGTGTGTGTGTGTGTGTGTGTGTGTGTGTGTGTGTGTGTGTGTGTGTGTGTGTGTGTGTCAGAGAGAAATACACGTAGTAGACATAGAGCAAAAAGTAGGTGGATTAGAAAGGCGGGGTCCAGGAGCTAATAGATCGATTCTGCAGACAAAAAAGTAAATACAAATAGTAAATACACACGCGCGTGCACACAACACACCCACAAACACACATCCGAATACCTAACTTCCCTCAGATACACTCAGACATCACTAACCTATATCAATGCTTAATAGGGTAGAAAGGTAGTGGGTGGAAGGGAGGAAGAGCTGCAAGGAGGGCGATTGAGAAGGGAAGGGGAAGGGGGGGGGGTGTATAAATGGAGAGGAGATGGAGGGAGGAGACAGGTAGATGGGGTAACAGGTACATGGGGTAACAGGTGGGAGGGATGGGGGCGGCGGCAGTCATCAAAGACATCTTCAAAGGTACACCTGATTACCTGGTGGTAGCAGGGAATTCCCCGGGCTGTCTGAATCTTATGTGTCCTGGTCCGTCACTCCGTCACTCCGTCACCCCGTCACTCCGTCACTCCGTCACAAGAAGATCAGGTCGGCATAGTTCATGCTCGTTGGTGACGCTTCCTCTCACTCACGCTCTCACGAACATGCAAGCATGTTCGCCCGTAGTCTTGATAGTGTCACTATTGTCTCATTCTTCGTCTCTGTCAGTGTTATAAAAAGCCACATATCCAAAAATAAATATATATGTAGGGGTACCACCTCTGGTGCGAGCGTACGGATCCACAGCCTTGGAGAAGAAGAAAAAGAGCATTCAGAGAAGACCTTGTGGATTCTCACTGAACACTTTAATATTTTCTTCTCCTATCACCCCTATTCTTTTTTTTATTGATTTTATTACATTGTATTACAATTTACAGAAACACACACACACACACACACACACACACACACACACACACACACACACACACACACACACACACACACACACACACACACACACACACCAATCACTATTCGCAAACCTCATCCAGCTCTTCGGAGGTGGGGTTCATGCGTGTCCAAGATACAGCAAGCATTTCCTCTCTGAAATGCGACACTGAGGCGCTGGATTTGGAAACCGGCCGCTCTTTAGTCGCTAGTTTGCCTAATGAGTTCCTCACCCATCTTATTTAGAAACTTAAGTGCATATTTGCCTCAGGCGCCGCAGGGTCTATATATTGTGTACAATTAAGGATAGGATTGGTTTGATTAAGTTTTGTTCAGGATATAGATGTGGCATTTAGAAGATGGGATTCAAAACGCCATCCTCATAAACAACTGACCAAATGTTCTGTATTTATATTATATATAAAAGTTTTTCGCATAGGCCTAGAAAAGGTTTGAATTTGGCCCCTCTTCACCACCTTTTCATAAAATAATAAGCTTCAAACACGTCCCATAACTGATTATGTTCGAACAGGTAATTTTTTCGAACCGAACATCTTTAAACGCTTCATCCACGCATTGCTACTTCAAATAATTACAAAAAGAATTCAGAATACTTAAACAAAACGGGGGGGGGGGGGGAGGAGGCAAGGTCTTGCTGTTTGTGGCGCAAAAACATTTACTTGACCTCTCATCACAACCACATTGTGGTTTTTGTCTTTGTTGGTGAGGCGCTGCCGTAGTCAGGTTACTGTTGGTTCACATGTGAACATGTGAACAGGAGAAAGGTAGTTCTGATTCAACATGATTCTGATTGACATGAAGACTGATTGAGCATGAAGACTGAACTGACTGACTAAACATGAACTGACTGAGCATGAACTGACTGACTAAACATGAACTGACTGAGCATGAACTGACTTAGCATGAACTGACTGAGCATGAAGACTGAACTGACTGACTAAACATGAACTGACTGAGCATGAAGACTGAACTGACTGACTGAACATGAAGATTGATTGAACATGATTCAATCAGTCTTCCTCTCTAGTCTTATCGGCCAGTCTTAGTTCCTGTTCGTCTCCCCTTGTTCATCTCTCCCTGTGTTTATCTCCCCCCCCCTTTGTTCATATCTCCCTTTGTTCTTCTCCCCCTTTGTTCATCTTCCCCCTTTTCATCTCTTATTC
>NC_091170.1:38596994-38634494 GCF_040958095.1 Procambarus clarkii
TTTTTTATTTTCTTATTTATGTTAGACCTCTTTCTTTCTTAACTACTATCTTCATTAACATTCTTTTCTCCTTATAAAAACATCCGTCAAGATGTCGATTAAAAAAATAAACAAAACAGGGAGACAGGATGTCCACAGATGATGCGAGGAGATAAGAATGATGATTAAGATAACGGATGAAAACTGTGAATGTTTGAAAAAACTGAAAACTGAATGTTGACACGATGACAGATATCAGACGCTAGAGGGGAACAAATGCCATGTTTAGCACATGCAAAGAAGGTCTTTGACACAATGCCCTGGAGATAGCTCCTCTGACACAGTGCCTTTGCGATAGCTCCTCTGACACAGTGCCTTTGCGATAGCTCCTCTGACACAATGCCCTTGGCACTGTGTCAGAGTGGGCACAATAGATTATTACCTCTTCTTTCTCTGTTTTCTTTAACTTAAATTACTATCTTATAACTTTCTGCCTCTTCCCCCCCCCCCCCTTCCTCTCCGTTAATTATTAACTATGCTCAATTTCTTTTCTTAAATCATTTCTTTTCTGTAGCTTCATTTTACATTTCCTTGTTTCTACTCCCTTATTTATTTTCACCGATACCTTTCCCTCTTTTCATCTCTCTCTCTTCCTGTTTTTTTCCTTCTCATAATTTTCTTAATATTTTCCTATTTTCTTTCCCGTCCCTTCTCTCACCTTTTCCTCTTCCTTTTCTTTTTTCCCCTTTCCTGTTTCGCATTTCCTCTTTCCTTTCTTTTCTTTCCTCCTTCCCCAAACCTTACCGTCGCAATTACTTGTTTTCCTATCCTGTCTTTTTCATTCTTTTTTTTTTTCAATTCCTACCATTCATTCGCTATTCTATTTCCTACCTTCATGCACTACTCCTTTCCTCCCTTCCTCTCTCTCTGCCCATAATCTCTCCTCTTTCCTCTCCTCCTCTATCCTCTCTTCTTCTCTGCTCTCTCCTCCCCTCTTACCTTAACCGTCATTTCTCTCCCTCTCTTGTTCTTTTCTCTATTTAGAAGAAATAGAAATATAGACAAATATTTCTATTTTCTCACCCACTTTACCATTCTGTTCCTATTTTGTTTCTATTTTTCATTTCCTTTTCTCGTGTTTCCTCCATTACCTTGGCTATTGACCTCTCTCTCTCTCTCTCTCTCTCTCTCTCTCTCTCTCTCTCTCTCTCTCTCTCTCTCTCTCTCTCTCTCTCTCTCTCTCTCTCTCTCTCTCTCTCTCTCATTTTCCTTACACTTGAACTGTGTTTTCCCCCTTCTCAGCACTCTTTCTGTATTCACTCTTTCTACCTTTTCCTCCTCCTCCTCCTCCCATTCTTTCACGTCCTCTAACGCCTTGCTTCCCATTTCCAAAAATCCGTTCACTTGCCTGTATGTCAATCTCTTTCATTTGCCTTTTTTTCCTAACTTTCTTCTGCTCCTTCCTCTTTTCTCCACCTGCTTCCTCCTCCATTTATCAGCTACTACCTCTCTTTCCCTATCTGCTCCTTCCCTCTTTTCTATTCTTCTTGTCTTTTACCCCCTATTCCCCTCTTTCTCACTCCATCTCACCTTCCCCCCCTTATCCCCTCTGCTCCCCTCTTCCCACCCTCCCTCCCTGAACCTCCCTCTTTCCCCTCCTCTCGTCACACCCTCGCAGGTCGTCACCCATCCATCCTCCTTAATTTCCCCTCATTCTCCTACCCTCTGCGAGATGCCATTGTCTGCCTCTCCTGCTTCCGCCAGTGCCATTTTCCTTCTTCACAAATACAATCCCTTTATTGTTATTGTTTGTATCCAGCGTGTTTACTTGCTCGCTGTGCTTAGTGATTGTTTACTTGCTCGCTGTGCTTAGTGATTGTTTACTTGCTCGCTGTGCTTAGTGTGTGTTTGATTGGTGCCTGCTTTTTTGCCATCTTCTATCGTGTATTTTTTATTATCTAGGTTTTCACCATTCAGGAAGTCACGTGTTTGTTGGGGGTCGCATGAGTTTGGTGTGTGGGTACTCACTTAGTTGGTCTTGTAGTGTCGAGGATCTGCTCTTGGGCCCCGCCTTTCGGTCCTCCTTGGTTCGTGCAGTGACTCTTTTTTTTTTTAATACTCGTTTTTCTTACAATATTTACATTTAAAGTTGGTTTATCGAATTGGCATCGACAACTTTCTTCTGTATTTCTTTTCACTTATTTACGACTCTGAGAATGAAAAAGTTCTTTCTGGCATCTCTGTGGCTCATCTGTGTTTCCAGTTTCCAATTATGCCCTCTCGTTCTGCTGTTCCTTAATATTCAACGCAATTTTATATCTCCTTTATCACTCCCACATAGTACCTTGTACGTCATTATCATGTCTGCGCTATTTCCTTCTTTCCTCAATTGTAGTAAAGTCCAGAACCCTCAGTTTTCTTTATAGCTCAGTCCCCTTTGCCCTGGAACGAGTCTTGTTGCATTTTTTGGACTTAACTAGTTTTTTTGTTTTGTTTCTTTGGGAAGGGGTTCCATGCTGGGGCAGCATACTCGATAACAGCGCTCACAAAGGATGTGTACAGTGCTCGGAAAGGATCTCTAAATTCGTGAAGGATAACTGTGTGTGTGTGTGTATGTGTGTGTGTGTGTGTGTGTGTGTGTGTGCGTGTACTCACCTAGTTGAGCTTGCGGGGATTGAGTTTCGACTCTTTGGCCCCGCCTCTGTCAATCAACTGGTGAAAAGGTTCCTGAGCCTATTGGGCTCTAGAATATCTACTTTTGAAATTGTGCATAGAGTCTGCCACCACCACACCACTTCCTAGTGCATGCCACTTGTTAACTACTGAGAAAAAAATATATATAACATCTCTGTCTCATTTGCGTTCTGGGTTTCACCTGTGTCCCCTTGTTCGTGTACCACCCGTGCTAAAATAGTTTGCCTTTATCTTCCCTATGAATTCCTCTGAGAATTTTATAGGTGGAAATCATGTCTCCCCGACCTCTTCTGTCTTCCAGTGGCATGAAGTTTAATTTCAGTAGTCCTTCCACGTAGCTCATACCTCAAAGCTCGGGGAATAGTTTGGTGGCATGGCTCTGAACTTTTTCTAACTTCGACTTGTTTTTGACTACATACCCTTTTGATGTGGGCTTTAGGGGACAGGTCCGGCGTGATATCAAACCCCAGATCTTTCTCTCTTTCAAATTCCTGAAGGATTTCGTCTCGCAATTGGTACCTTGTATTCGGCCTGCTCCCTAAACTTGCTTTCATTACTTTACACTTACTTGAGTTAAACTCTAGTAGCCATGTGTTGAATCATTCTTTCAGTCTGTCCAGGTTATCTCGTAGTCTTGAGTGTGTGTTTTTATATTAAAGAATGTGTGTTTTTCTGTTTGTCCGAAGTTGGAGAACAGGCGCTTGACCGCCACCTATACCATTCACCACCTTCCCAACCCTTCACCACCTTTCCCTACCCTTCACCACATCCCTAGCCTGCCTTATCAAACTTTGCAGGGTCGGGGATGGTCAAAGGTGGGTCTGGGTTGACCTCCAAGCTCCCTCCTTTGCATGCAAGGTCACGAAACTAGGCGGTGGAAACAGGAGGCCAGACACAGGATACCGAATGGGAAATGAAGTCCTTCATGTAATGGACAGAGAGAAAGATCTAGGAGTTGATATCACACCAAACCTGTCTCCTGAAGCCCACATAAAAAGAATTACATCTGCGGCATACGCGAGGCTGGCTAACATCAGCACAGCCTTCAGGAACCTGTGTAAGGAATCATTCAGAACCTTGTACACAGCATATGTATGACCAATCCTGGAGTATGCGGCCCCAGCATGAAGCCCGAACCTTGTCAAGCACAAGACGAAGCTGGAAACAGTTCAGAGGTATGCCACTAGGCTAGTCCCAGTACTAAGAGGCATGAGTTACGAGGAAAGGCTGCATAAAATGCACTTCACGACACTGGAAGACAGATGAGTAAGGGGAGACATGATCACTACCTACAAAATTCTCAGAGGAATTGACAGGATAGATAAGGTTAAACTTTTTAATACGGGTGGTACGCAAACAAGGGGACACAGGTGGAAACTGAGTACCCAAATGAGCCACAGGGACGTTAGAAAGAACTTTTTTCAGTGTCAGAGAAATTAACAGATGGAATGCATTAGGCAGTGATGTGGTAGAGGCTGACTCATACACAGTTTCAAATGTAGATATGATAGAGCCCAGTAGGCTCAGGTATCTGTTCATCAGTTGGCTGACTGTTGAGAGGCGGGACCAAAGAGCCAGAGTTCAACCCCTGCAAGCACAATTAGGTGAGTACACACACACACACACACACACACACACACACACACACACACACACACACACACACTCACACACTCACACACTCACACACACACACACACACACACACACACACACACACACACACACAAAAATTATGCAAAAATTATGCAAAAAAGACGATGCAAAAATTATGAGGAGGATTGAAACAGAGGATGATAGTAGGAGGCTACAAGATGACCTGGATAGACTGAGTGAATGGTCCAACAAATGGCTGTTGAAGTTCAACCCGAGTAAATGCAAAGTAATGAAACTAGGAAGTGGAAACAGGAGGCCAGGCACAGGATACAGAATAGGAGATGAAGTACTTAATGAAACAGACAGAGAGAAAGATCTAGGAGTTGATATCACACCAAACCTGTCTCCTGAAGCCCACATAAAGAGAATAACGTCTGCGGCATATGCGAGGCTGGCTAACATCAGAACGGCGTTCAGGAACCTGTGTAAGGAATCATTCAGAATCTTGTACACCACATATGTAAGACCAATCCTGGAGTATGCGGCCCCAGCATGGAGCCCGTACCTTGTCAAGCACAAGACGAAGCTGGAAAAAGTCCAAAGGTATGCTACTAGACTAGTCCCAGAACTAAGAGGCATGAGTTATGAGGAAAGGCTGCGGGAAATGCACCTCACGACACTGGAAGACAGAAGAGTAAGGGGGGACATGATCACAACCTACAAAATCCTCAGGGGAATCGACCGGGTAAACAAGGACGAACTTTTCAACACTGGTGGGACGCGAACAAGGGGACACAGGTGGAAGCTGAGTACCCAAATGAGCCACAGAGACGTTAGAAAGAACTTTTTCAGTGTCAGAGTAGTTAGCAAATGGAATGCATTAGGAAGTGATGTGGTGGAGGCTGACTCCATTCACAGTTTCAAATGTAGATATGATAGAGCCCAATAGGCTCAGGAATCTGTACACCAGTTGATTGACGGTTGAGAGGCGGGACCAAAGAGCCAGAGCTCAACCCCCGCAAGCACAATTAGGTGAGTACAATTAGGTGAGTACACACACACACACACACACATACACACTCTCTCACACACTCCCAGCTTCAGTATTTCCCCCTCTTTTTCCATTCTATCTCCCCCTCACTGGCTGTGGTTCCTCTCCCCCTCACATCCCCTCGTCTCCCGTCTTGCTGGAGGAAGGGAGGCTTCGCTGAAAACATTATTTATTACCTTGATCGTTACTCACTGTATTGCTGTATTGAAAACATTAAACTAATGGCTTTTCCCCTAATGGCAAGTGAGTCTTCCCCTCTTCCTCTTGGCCCCTCTCCCCTCTCTCCCTCCGCTTGAATCCCCTCACAATTGGCGTATCCTCGATTCTGAATTAGTTGCCGGTGTACTCGGTAATCAGGTTAAGGGACTATTAGAATTTGGTACTTTTGAGAGGGGTTTTAGTATCGTGTTTCTCTATTTTGTGTGTGTGTGTGTGTGTGTGTGTGTGTGTGTGTGTGTGTGTGTGTGTGTACTCACCTAATTGTACTCACCTAATTGTGCTTGCGGGGGTTGAGCTCTGGCTCTTTGGTCCCGCCTCTCAACCGTCAATCAACTGGTGTACAGATTCCTGAGCCTATTGGGCTCTATCATATCTACATTTGAAACTGTGAATGGAGTCAGCCTCCACCACATCACTTCCTAATGCATTCCATTTGCTAACTACTCTGACACTGAAAAAGTTCTTTCTAACGTCTCTGTGGCTCATTTGGGTACTCAGCTTCCACCTGTGTCCCCTTGTTCGCGTCCCACCAGTGTTGAAAAGTTCGTCCTTGTTTACCCGGTCGATTCCCCTGAGGATTTTGTAGGTTGTGATCATGTCCCCCCTCACACATTGTGTGTGTGTGTGTGTGTGTGTGTGTGTGTGTGTGTGTGTGTGTGTGTGTGTGTGTGATAAATATGGTTTACACTACTGTCTCTTCCTCCTCCTCCTGTCTCCTCCCTCTTCCCTTTTCACACTTCTCATACAAATTGAGAATGCTTCCTCACGTCTCTCCTACTCGTATTTATATTAAACGAGAGATACGGAGATAGCGTCGGGAAGGAGACATAAAGGGAGGGGGATAGGGAAGGGTAGGTGGGCGTGTTGTGATTGGGGGGGGGGGTTGTTGTTGTGGTGGGGGCTGGTTGTGGTGATTGTGGTCATGATTGTGGTAGTCGGGGCTGTATAGGGAGATCTGGGATGCGTGGGATGAATTATTGTGATCTTTTTGGTATAACTTGTCAACTTCACTGGGCCCCATTCTCAGTGTTGACTACTCCGATAGTAGATGGAGTTGACGGGCATGGTAGTGACCAGACTTTTGTTGACAGGAATGGTACTAGTAGACAGGGATTGTGTTGACAGGGATGTTTTATATGTTCTTTACCACAGACGTAGGGGCCTCGTAGCCTGGTGGATAGCGCGCAGGACTCGTAATTCTGTGGCGCGGGTTCGATTCCCGCACGAGGCAGAAACAAATGGGCAAAGTTTCTTTCACCCTGAATGCCCCTGTTACCTAGCAGTAAAATAGGTACCTGGGTGTTAGTCAGCTGTCAAGGGCTGCTTCCTGGAGGTGGAGGCCTGGTCGAGGACCGGGCCGCGGGGACACTAAAAAGCCCCGAAATCATCTCAAGATAACCCGCATATATATAGTTGTTCTCTCCTCTGTGGACTCTTTTTTTTTAAGATCTGTTGTGTAGTGGGCTATTGCCTGACAGCTGGGTGGACAGCGCTTCAGATTCGTAATCCTGAGGTTCCGGGTTCGATCCCCGGTGGAGGCGGAGACAAATGGGTAAAATATTTCTTTCACCCCTGATACCCCCCCCCCTGTTATCTAGCAGTAAATAGGTACCTGGGAGTTAGACAGCTGATACGGGCGGTTTCCTAGGGGGGGAGGGGGTGTAACAAAAAGAGCCAGAGCTCAACCCCCGCAAGCACAACTAGGTGAGTCGAGGTCGAGGACCGGGCCGCGGGGACGCTAAGCCCCGAAATCATCTCCAGATAGAAGAAGATGGTGTACTTAACCACAGAATGTGATGGTGTTGACAGGGATGGTGTGAAATGCGTATATTTTATCGTCAGACAATCAACTTGAGAATGGTCCAGGACGGACCGAAACGTCGTCGTCCCTTCACCTTCTAGTGTGTGGTCTGGTCAACTTATATCGTCAGTTCTGTCTCTTACTCTGTATCTCCTTTCTCGTCTTTCCTGTCATCTTGCTTTCGTCTAATGTCTGTCTGTCCTATCTTTATATATATATATATATATATATATATATATATATATATATATATATATATATATATATATATATATATATATATAATAGGTTGAGAGCTTTCCTTTTCCTATAGCGAACAAACGGATGAGGTGAAAGGACACGCTGCCAAATTCTTTCTGCTCCCGCCGGGACTCGAACTCGGGACTTGGGGCTAAGAATCAAAACCATTCACTGCTCGCCCACAGAGTCGCCCCCCCCCCCCCCCCCCCCCCCGCACTTCACCAAAAACAACGAACTAAAATATTGAAACATTCAGCTGTCATTCCCCCCCCCCCCCCCCAACCCACTCACTCGGGCGGTAATCCCCGACCACTAAAACTGTTGGCGAAGAGCTTTACACCAGCACCATGATTGACTGTCATGTTGCCCCCGCCACAAGCACACCTCTGTCCTCTCTACGTCTCGCTCCCTGCCTGGCCCCCCCACCACCCCCCCCCCCCAGCTCTCTCTCTTGTTTGTCGTGTTTGTCTCTTGTATGTGTTTTGTGTTTGACTCTTTTGACACACACACACACACACACCGTCCCTACCCTTCCCTTGACCCCCCAACCCTATTCTTCACTTTCCCTATCCTTCACCTTTCTTACCCTTCAACTTCTCTCACCTTCACTACCTTCCATCTCCTTCCCTTCCTTTCAACACCTTCCCTACCGTTCCTATCCTTTACCAGCTTTCATACCCCTCATCACTTTTCCTGCCCTTCGCCACCTTTCCTTTCATTTCTGTAACTCTCTTCAAAACACACCGCCGTCTTTAATAACATAAGATAAAGTACCATTTAATCACATAGAAAATATGTTGGCAGAATCTTAGTGAGGAGTGAGGATTGAAAATTGGTGTAATTTGCAATTTCATGCAAACGAGAAGGGGGAATATGAGTGTCGACTTCGAACAGCCTATGACCATCCCCGAACAGCCACCAGTTACCCTGCAAAGTTTGGTGAGCCTAGCCCAAAATTCCGGGGCTGAGTTTTCTTTAATCTCTTGACCGACCTCAGCTCCATATATTCCTTCATTTCTGGCAGGATTTACTTTCTCCTTTGTCACGTTTTTTTTGTCTGCTTCCTACTGTCTCAATTCTCTCAGTCTCTACTACATTGATGTCTCTCATGTCTGTCCACCTCTCCCCCCGCTCACTTCTCTCCCTCATGTTGTCTCCCCCTTCACTTGTCCCCCTGGTTGTCTCTCTCCTCACCCTCTCCCTTCTCTACACGCCAGCCGTTGTTCCCTCCTTGCCAGTGTTCCTGGGTCAGCGGGCGTAACGGTACTAATTGCTGAAGGTTATTGATGTGCTGGTTATGGATGAGTATTATTGTTGCTGCTGCTGGTGGTGGTAGCTCGATGCGCTTGTTTCTGGTTTTCCCTTGTGACCTGCACCTCTTTTTCGTCCTGCAAACACACTATTCACAGTGTATAGAGACTGACAAATAACCTAGCAACTGTTACGGAAGTGAAAAGGGGCAGCTTCCGCCCGCCCGCCGCCTGTAGGAATAGATCTAGACTGTTAATTATGCGAGATTTCAACACTGGCAAGACAGATTGGGGGAGAACAAAGACCCACATTGCGGGTACAGATACGTGGAGAGCTCAGCTACTGGAAGTTAACACACAAATCTTGATGCTAACAGTCAGGGAACTCAGAGGTGCTCACTGTGAACCAGTCACACGTAAGACCAATCACATTGCAAGCCTCGTGGGAATTAGGGATAACTGTGTATTGCCATTTAAGTATCTGATAGAAACAGGAACAACCTAAGAAAGGAAGGGACCAAGAGAGAAAAGGCTGATAAACTGAAGGGGAAACTACATCATAAGGAAATTCCAAATTAGAATACCATAATAAACAGAATTTAGAACTTGGTTGTAGACCATACAACCAGACAAGATATGATGGTCTTCAGCAACCAGAAGTGGTAGGAAGCAGTAGATAAGGTAACTTCACCTTGCGGTGATAACGAGGATCAACGTCCCCGCGGTCCGGTCTCCGACCAGGCCTCCTGGTTTGTGGTTTGGCCAACCAGGCTGTTAGACGCGGCTGCTCGCAGCCTGATGTACGAACCACAGCATGGATAACCAGATATCTTTTGGACGTGTTTATAGAGTTCTCTCTTGAACTCTGTGAGAGGACCTTTAGTTATACCCCTTATGTGTAGAGGGAGAGTGGTGAAAATTCTTGGGGGCTTTGATGTTGATAGAGTTCTCTCTCCACATACTGCCTTTCAATAGGGCTATTTTGCACATCCTACCATGTCTCCTGGTCTCGTGTGATGTTATTTACGTGTGCAGATTTGAAACCAGTCCTCCTAATATTTTCCAGGTGTAGAATATTATGTCTCTCCGGCCTGCGCTCTAGAGAATACAGATTTAAATATCTTAATCGGTCACCAATAATTTAGATGTTTTACTGAGTGGATTCTAGTACTAAAGGATCTTTGCACGTTCTCCAGGTCAACAATTTCTTCACCTTTGAATGGGGCTGTTATTGTGTAACAATATGCCACCCTAGAGAGCACGATAGTTCTCTAAGCTCTAAGACATTTCGACTATATAGCACTTCGATGGGATATGATAAGGATTTGGGATGGGACAGAGGAAAGGAATGGTGCCCAACCACTAGGACGGTCGGGGATTGAACGTCCAAGTAGTTGGACACCATTCTTCCCCCCTCCCCCCGTCCCATCCCAAATCCTTATCCTGACCCCCTTCCAAGTGCTATATAGTCGTGTAATGGCTTGACGCTTTCTCCTTATAATTCCCTTCCCCTCCTTGGACGGGGACAAACCTGTATAGCCAACCACTTGGGCTGGACGGTAGAGCAACGGTCTCGCTTTATGCAGGTCGGCGTTCAATTCCCGACTGTCCAAGTGGTTGGGCTCCATTCCATTCCTCTTGATACCTCATCTAGGTATGGCCCATCCCAAATCCTTATCCTCATATCCCGTCCAAGCCCGGGGAGAAAACAAAAATATTGCAGAAAAGACAAGATAATTATCAGGAGATAAACCCAATATTTATTGAAGGATGTAACGAAGTAAAGCAAGAAGGTTTAATGGATGAGGAAACTATATGAATAACTAAAGTTCAAAATCTCTATTGATAAATGTTTGTACATTAATAATCGAGTTCACACAAAATTACAGAGCATTATTTACCCAAGAGAAAATCATAATAATGTCATAACGAATATTATCATTATATTAATATACTGTATAATTTAGATTTAGAAGTAATATTTAGCAGAGCTTTAAGAACTCCTTACAGTTGTGGTTGGAATTAACAGATGTTGCAGCCCTGGGAAAAAAACCTTGTAATCTACCATTTGAGTCGTGAGACTCATGTTGACAAAATATATATTCTAGGATAAACATGCCCAGAAGACGAATTGAAGGAGAACTAATATAACTTAATTACATCCAAAATTTGCACACCCACAGTTTTTATTTGTTTGCATCAAATTTTGGGGCTTACCTTGATTAAGATCACTCTGAAAACACTTGTCATATGATTTCAATAACATGAAATCTATGACCTGTGTTATCCATGTTATTGAAATCTATGACCTGTGTTATCCAATAACATAAATCAGATAACATAGATCTGATTTCAATTGGCTTTAAAATGCTTATCAATGAGCCTTCTTTTTAAACAGTAATTCCTTCATAATTCCAAATATTTAGCCGGGGCGGGGGTTAATCCCTGCTCTGCTGACGCTGTATTCTATCCTGAAGACCTGCTCCAACACTGTATGCATCGCTCATTGTTGTTTGCTAAAAATAAAGTTGATATCACCAACGATTCATATTCCCCTGTAATAAGTGAATTTTTGAAGAAAAATCAAAGCAGCAGCTGACTTATGAGCTATGTCTTCAAGTGTGAGTGTGGTCATGAGACAGCCCGTCCTCCTAAACTTTCCCAACGTCAAGAAATCGGTCAATTTAAAGTGTTTTATCCTAACCTACCAGAGGACCCAAAACAGAAAACGGGACAGTACGTCACTTTCGCCAGCCGCTTCCATTTTCTACTACGACAATTTTTGGCCTTTATGTAACGCGTACGCGCGAAAAGCGACGTTCTTTGTAGGAGGAAAAGTTGTGTGACGAGCTGCGGCCAGGCAGGCGAGTGCAGGGAGTACGGGGATCGGTTCCCACGATACGTCGTGAACATGTCCCACCTTGACACTGTAATTTACCGCGATCACCTTTGTATCTTCCTCATATTTTGTTATTAGGAGCTGCTGTTACCGCTGTCGATACTTCTGCTGTTACCGCTGTCGATACTTCTGCTGTTACCGCTGTCGATACTTCTGCTGTTACCGCTGTCGATACTTCTGCTGTTACCGCTGTCGATACTTCTGCTGTTACCGCTGTCGATACTTCTGCTGTTACCGCTGTCGATACTTCTGCTGTTACCGCTGTCGATACTTCTACTGTTACCGCTGCTGCTGCTGCTGCTGTAACCCATGATGATGGTGCTGTGACCTTTGCCATTGATATTGATGCTGTGCACTTTGATAATACTTCACCCGATACCGCTAATGTTTTTGCTGTTGCTGCTAGAACCGAAACTGCCGCTGATGCTGTTTCCTGTAGTGTCGCTGCAACTCTTACTCCTACAACTAGCAGTAGCTGTTACTACTACTACTACTACTACTACTACTACTACTACTACTACTACTACTACTACTACTACTACTACCACCACGTTACTACTTTAGTTGCGAGGTCTCTCCCTCTGCTTCACAGTTAAGAAAAACAAAGTACAAATCATCCAATACCGCCGTTCGCCACAATTAATGAAATATGCAAATTGAATAAAACTCTAAAATTAAGCCCACCTGCGTTGGTGTTAGTCGAATATCATTTTGAGCGCTGCAGTATAATTCTTTTTTTATTTTTTTGTTCAAACAGTCGAGAATTTGAGGCTTTGAAGTTCGCCCGTGTACAGTAATTTGGCTCTATGATGGTTGGCTTTCTAAGTCTCTACGGGTATTGTAGACATGAAGAGCGTTCTGCTCTACGCTCTATGGTTTATCCTTGTTGATGCATGCTCTTTCTACGTCAGGTTATGGGCTCTATTTTATGTTTAGGGTCTTTTTTTTGTTACGTTGATACCAGTGTTTCGTCTGATAGATGCCCCTTCAAGCTGGTGTATGCTCCTTCACGCTGGTGTATGCTCCTTCACGCTGGTGTATGCTCCTTCACGCTGGTGTATGCTCCTTCACGCTGGTGTATGCTCCTTCACGCTGGTGTATGCTCCTTCACGCTGGTGTATGCTCCTTCACGCTGGTGTATGCTCCTTCACGCTGGTGTATGCTCCTTCACGCTGGTGTATGCTCCTTCAAGCTGGTGTATGCTCCTTCACGCTGGTGTATGCTCCTTCACGCTGGTGTATGCCCCTTCAAGCTGGTGTATGCTCCTTCACGCTGGTGTATGCTCCTTCACGCTGGTGTATGCTCCTTCACGCTGGTGTATGCTCCTTCACGCTGGTGTATGCTCCTTCACGCTGGTGTATGCTCCTTCACGCTGGTGTATGCTCCTTCACGCTGGTGTATGCTCCTTCAGGCTGGTGTATGCTCCTTCAGGCTGGTGTATGCTCCTTCGCGCTGGTGTATGCTCCTTCGCGCTGGTGTATGCTCCTTCACGCTGGTGTATGCTCCTTCACGCTGGTGTATGCTCTTGTCTTAAAGCATTAGATTGCTGCTGCAGATAACTGCTGGAGTGTGGTGGCAGTGCCCGAGGTGTTTGTCATAGCGATTATATGGCATTTCTACCCTGGTTTATGGCATTTCTACATTGGTTTATGGCATTTCTACATTGGTTTATGGCATTTCTACCCTGGTTTATGTCATTTCTACATTGGTTTATGGCATTTCTACCCAGGTTTATGGCATTTCTACCCTGGTTTATGACATTTCTACCCTGGTTTATGACATTTCTACATTGGTTTATGGCATTTCTACCCTGGTTTATGGCATTTCTACCCTGGTTTATGGCATTTCTACCCTGGTTTATGGCATTTCTACCCTGGTTTATGGCATTGCAATGTTGCATTGCAAGTTCTAATTGCAATGTTGTGGGTAAGTATTGGGACAATGACACAGTGCATTGTTGTATTTTTAGTTTTTTTTTACTGTATCACATTACATATAAAATGAAACTCTGACTATGAAGTTAAGGGCAGATTAAGCTTCCGTTTGAGGGTATTTACGTCCGCATCAAGAAACACCAACAGAAACTACAACCGTTAGTCATACATAGTCCTCTTAGTGTGGTGCCCCAACAGGAATTAGACACACTGACGTGTTCGTAATTAAAAGTCGCTATATTGAATATCTGGTTGCAATTGTTTTGTGTGCAGTGACTGCTTGAAGTCTGCACTGGAGACTGGTTGTCGTCCTTGGTGCCTGGTCTGTATACTGCAACCCTCT
Organism: Procambarus clarkii; assembly: GCF_040958095.1. NCBI lineage: Eukaryota > Metazoa > Arthropoda > Malacostraca > Decapoda > Cambaridae > Procambarus > Procambarus clarkii. Next base: position 38,611,001 of record NC_091170.1, read on the forward strand.
TTTGTTCTGGTTTGTTTCTGGGGTTTTATCCTCAGTTATGTCTTAACACGTGATAGGTGTGCTTACTATTTCAACCCCCCAAAGAGTGTGTGCGAGTCTTCTCATTAATTTAATTATAGTCTACAGTTCACTTAATGTTCTCATATTATATTATTAATTCATAAAGGATCCATAGGCACTGATTCCTGGATTTATTTCAATATATTTATTTAATATAATTTTTCCTTTTTTCATAAAAAAGGGTGGCCCTTCGTAGCTATCGAATTTTATCATTATTATTATTATTCTGAGTCAGACTTTCCCACAAATACTTCTACCATTTCACAGGTGAGATGGATGGCTTTTGCCTCATCACAGATGATGTGAAAGACTTTGGTTAACATATCTTTTCTTTCTCCACACTTCCCTCTATCACTCTGGTGCAGACTAACCTTCGTCTCATCTGTCCGTATAGGTTTGTTCCAGAATTCTACAGTTTTATTTTTGTACGTACTTCGTCGTAAAGGCGACTGTTCTGTTATTGAGGTTCAGCAGTGGTTTACATAATGTTCGTGAGGTTATGTTGTAGTCCTCTCTTCGTGGTAGCCGTCGACACACCTGTGTCTACATTCTCGACTGTGTAATTTATCTCTTGTTAGTTGTTGTTAGAAAATGTTAGTTGCCTTCACAATTGAGATTATTCTTATCCGCTACAGAGGTCTTCCGTGGTCTACCAGCTCGGTTGCTATTACGGAAAAATGTAACAAGCAGTGGACTTTAACACACCTAATACTTGGACAAAGTCTCTGATGGATATATTTTGACTTGTCAGTCGCCTTCTAGACTGACAGCGACCGTCCTCTGGTCCTCATGTTGAGAGACAACAGCAACAGACTACAAATGACGCACCTAGAACCCACTCTAGATTTTTCGTTATCTCTCTGGTGCGGGGACTAACGATACATTGCCACACATCTGGCCAGGAAACAACTGAAAACGGAATTGTTCATTTATTGACTTTACACAAAGTCTCCTCCTCTCTTTGTCCTCTACAAAGAGAGGAGCAGACTTTGTATAAATGGAACTGCAATTCTTACATTCGTCAAGTAATATTGATATACATATCTTCATATCAAACCTGGAAGTCCGCATTATAATTTAACCTCATAGGTTAACGTTTAATTTCTAACGTGCTGGAGTGCAGAGCCAAAAGAGCAAGCATTGTGTCACTGTCCCAACACTTAGACACTGCACTGCCTGTCCACGCCCTCACACCTGGCTGACTGCTTGCATGTTGAATACGGCTGATATCTGCCACCCCAACCATTGAAAACCACACTACAGGTGACGTGGTCTTCAAAACAGCTATACATAGCTCCCCCTCCCCGACCCAACCATTGTCGATCTCACCCATGCCAGGCATTTGGTTGGATCTGAAGAAACAGGATGTGTCTGTCCATTCCAGAAGTCGTCCTGCTGCTGTCATCGGTATTTGCGTCAACAGAAAAGACAAGTGAGCCACCAACCTCGCCTTAGCGCACCTTGTCTGTAGCAATCTGAAATGGTATATATAGGATGATCACTCAACAGAAATATGATTCCTCTATCAGAAGAGAATTATTGGTAAAACAATTATTATTGGTTAGGCCTCTCTTTGTATCATTGTTATCGAGAGTTTTAATTTGCATGTCAGGTTGCAATTTGTTACTATGTACTTTAATTGGTAAGTAATGCAATGACTATATTTGTGTCTTACCCACATCAGTTCACCTGCCTATATTTGTCCACCCCCACACACACAGCTGTCCACCTGCCAACCTACTAACAGGTATCTGTAAGTGGTTAGGCCCGCCCAGCGCTAATTGCCCGCGTACCTGTCTGTTTGCACACAACAGGATGTCTGTCCATATCAGTCCGTCTGCCCCTTACATTGCCTGCACCCCAAAATTGATCTGCCGATTTGTCTCCAGCTTTTCAGTCAAATTTCAAATTTCAAAAGTCAAATTTCCGACATTTCAGATATTTTGATAACTGCAGGGAGGTTTGGGCAAAATTTGAACCATCGCCGTTTTCAGCAATTGGCATATTTTCGATATAAAAATTCGTAATTTTAAAATGAAAATAGGTGCAGAGAGCCAGAATTCGGCTCAAAAATCACACTCAGGGGTCAAATTTTCGACATTTCAGACATTTTGAAAACTGCAAGGGAGTTTGGGCAAAATATGACCCAATGCCGATTTCAGTAATTGGCATATTTTCGATATAAAAAGTCGTAATTTGAAAATGAAAATAGGTGTAGAGAGTGTCAGTATTCGGCTCAAAAATCACACTCAGGAGTCAAATTTCCGACATTTCAGGTATTTTGAAAACTGCAGGAGGTTTGGGTAAGATATGACCCATCGCTGTTTTCAATAATTGACATATTTTCGGTATAAAAAGTCGTAATTTGAAAATGAAAATAGGTGTAGAGAGTGTCAGTATTCGGCTCAAAAATCACACTCAGGAGTCAAATTTCCGACATTTCAGATATTTTGAAAACTGCAGGGGGGTTTGGTCAAAACATGACGCAATGCCGTTTTCAGTAATTGGCATATTTTCGGTATAAAAAGTCGTAATTTGAAAATGAAGACGTGTCTTTCTTTCTAAGACTTACGTGTAATGACTTATTAAGACAAGACGTGTTATAGCCTCAAACAACTTTAAGTAATATGTGCATGTGCAACTTTGTCTCTGTCTTTATCTTATGTCATAGTGTGATATCTTTGCCATGCTCCTTCTCGTAGTCTCAAATTCCCTCTTTATACTTTATTCATCTTGCTGTAAGTTCATCGTTTCTCTCAGAAGATGGATTTATCATGTTGATGTAAAATAACAGTTCACTCACTTACACAAACATCTACTTTCTTGCACTCGGGCACATACTCTGTTCATTAATTTATTCACTTTCTCAAAATTTCACAAGCGAACCTGTATATACAAATCTCTCTCTCTAAAACTATCACAACTACATAAACTTAGACAAACTAGCACAACTCATGTAGCACTACACTTAGTCACTTTGAGAAACTCTTACACATATACTAATTTCAGAACATTACATAAAAAGCATGTTTATGCATTTCAGGTGATATCAGTTAAAAGATAGGGTATTTAAGAATTTCAAAGGATTCGTTATGAACTTATAGGGTCCACTACCACCCACGGGATGGGTATAGGGTCCACTACCACCCACGGGATGGGTATAGGGTCCACTACCACCCACGGGATGGGTATAGGGTCCACTACCACCCACGGGATGGGTATAGTGTCCACTACCACCCACGGGATGGGTATAGGGTCCACTACCACCCACGGGATGGGTATAGGGTCCACTACCACCCACGGGATGGGTATAGGGTCCACTACCACCCACGGGATGGGTATAGGGTCCACTACCACCCACGGGATGGGTATAGGGTCCACTACCACCCACGGGATGGGTATAGGGTCCACTACCACCCACGGGATGGGTATAGGGTCCACTACCACCCACGGGATGGGTATAGGGTCCACTACCACCCACGGGATGGGTATAGGGTCCACTACCACCCACGGGATGGGTATAGGGTCCACTACCACCCACGGGATGGGTATAGGGTCCACTACCACCCATGGGATGGGTGTAGGGTCCACCACCACCCACGGGATGGGTGTAGGGTCCACCACCACCCACGGGATGGGTGAAGGGTCCACCACCACCCACGGGATGGGTGAAGGGTCCACCACCACCCACGGGATGGGTATAGGGTCCACCACCACCCACGGGATGGGTATAGGGTCCACTACCACCCACGGGATGGGTATAGGGTCCACTACCACCCACGGGATGGGTATAGGGTCGACTACACCCACGGGATGGGTATAGGGTTCCACTATCCCCCCCCCCACCCACAGGATGGGTACAGGGGTCCACAACCTATAAGGGTATGGGGGGCGCATAATAAATGACCAAATTGAATTTTGTTGGTCACGTGTGTGGTGGGTGAGGCGTAAGGCACCCTTATAATATCCGGAGCCCAAGGACTAGAGACTAACCTAAGGCTGCCACCGTTGTCACAGTGAATTGCTTTCCTAGCGCCGGGAGCTTACTGGGAGTTGTTCTGTGACTCGTATTGTTGCCCAACCACCTTATCTGTCCACCTGACTACCTCAGGCTCTCCCTCTGTCTACACGTTGGCCGACCCACAGCGGGCCGCCCATTTTTGTAGACTTAACAACCGCATTCCCGCAAACGAATAGCTGCCCGCCCACATCTACCCTCCCGGCCGCATCTACCCTCCCGGCCGCATCTACCCTCCCGGCCGCATCTACCCTCCCGGCCGCATCTACCCTCCCGGCCGCATCTACCCTCCCTCAACATGCATCCAACCAAAACCTATTTATCATTTCATTTCCGGGTTTCCCACGGTAGCGGTGGTGTGATGTCATAGCGACGTTCCCATTCCTATTCCTACGACTCTCCCTCCCCTTCCTTCCCTCCCTCCCTCCCTCCCCTTCCTTCCCTCCCTCCCTCCCTCCCCTTCCCTCCCTCCCCTTCCCTCTCTCCCCTTCCCTCCCTTCCCTCCCTCCCCTTCCCTCTCTCCCTCCCACCAAGCCCAACAACCAAGGGATAGGGAGGGCCAGTCACCGGGCCGGAACTGATGCTAGTAGAGGGTGAGAGGAGAGAGGGGAGTTTTCCCCTCTTCCCTGGCGTCTGCCTCTTGTCCCCTTCTTGTTTCCTGTTCTCTCCTCCCCCCTCTTTCCCCTCTCACCCTCTTCTTGGTTAGTCTTCTCTTTGGTCTCTTCCCTCGCCGCCTTTGCTCCTCCTCCAGACCTCTATTCGTTATCTCCTTCGTTTTTTTCTCCATTCTTCTCTTTAGCGCCTCCTCTTCCATTCCTCTTCCATTGCCCCATTTCTATCGTCTTGTTTTCTTACCCTTCTCCAGTCCTTTCCCATCATTCTCTTTTTCTCTCTCTTCGTATCGCTTTTGGTTTGTTCATTCCTCTCCTACCCTGTGTCTCCCTTTCCATTGCTCTTTCCTCTCCCTCCCCTCCCGCTGTGCCTCCTCTCCCTCCCCTCCCGCTGTGCCTCCTCTCCCTCCCCTCCCGCTGTGCCTCCTCTCCCTCCCCTCCCGCTGTGCCTCCTCTCCCTCCCCTCATAATCAACCATTGCTGCTTTATGCCTACTGTTATGATGACTTCCAGCACGGATGGACCAAATGCTCCCACCCTCCCCAGCACCCCTACCCCCTCCCCAGCACCCTACACACCCTCCCCAGCACCCCTACACCCTCCCCAGCACCCCTACCCCCTCCCCAGCACCCTACACCCTCTCCAGCTGGTGATTCCGAGGTATACTACTAGACTAGTCCCAGAACTAAAAGGTATGAGCTACGAGGAAAGGCTACGGAAGTTAAATCTCACTTCCCTGGAAGGCCGAAGATTAAAAGGAGCCATGATAACCACCAACAAAATTCTCAGAGGAAATTGACAGGGTGAACAAAGACAAACTATTTAATATGGGTGCAACACGAACAAGGGGACACAGGTGATGTCTTGGTACCCAAATGAACCACAGAGACATTAGAAAGAATTTGTTCAGTGTCAGAGTAGTTAACAGATGGAATGCATTAGGCAGTAATGTGGTGGTGGCTGACTCCATACACAGTTTCAAATGTAGATATGATAGAGCCCAATAGGCCCAGGAATCTGTACACCAGTTGATTGACAGTTGAGAGGCGGGACCAAAGAGCCAGAGCTCAACCCCCGCAAGCACAACTAGGTGAGTACACAGGCACGTGCACACTGGCGGGAAAGAGGGAGGGAGGGAATTATAAGGGGTAAGCGCCAAGTCATTACTACTATATAGCACTTGGAAGGAGTCAGGATAAGGATTTGGGATGGGACGAGGGGAAGGAATGGTGCCCAACCACTTGGACGGTCGGGGATTGAACGCCGAACTGCTTAAAGGGAGACCGTCGCTCTACCTTCCAATCCAAGTGGTTGGATGCTGGAGCCTTTACCACGCTAGAGGTCCAGACCTATGCCACCAGAATGGTCAGAGAGAGCCATAATCAAGACGTACACGATATTTAGTGATCTATAGAAACAATCAGAGGCTCGCGACTTCCCAATCTCTTGCCAATAAATATGTGCAAGTTACTGTGGAAACGTTCAAGAGGAAACTGCGGGAGCTGCAGGATCAACCAAGCTGTGATGACTATGTGAGCCTGCGGGCTACGAAGACAATCAGCCTCACAGATCAAACAATCACTATGATTGGCTGGCCACAAGCCACGTTGAGGGAGGGCTGAGAAGGACCTCGCAAAATCGTCAACGGATAATCGTCTCAAACAGAGATGAACAGGCTATTAGAGATGAAGGAAGGAACACCGGCGGAAACCCAAGCACCTGAACGACCCATTGGATTAAGACGAACCCAATTATTTTTCAGTATCAGGGTAATGAAGAAATGTAAATGAGTAAAGGAGGGATGCTCATACACTGATTGTGGAGTGGTGGTGGCAGACTCCATTCACGGCCTGTGGAGTTCTTTCAACTTATCTCTATTCAATATACTCAATGAGTAATATTAAGGGAGTTTTCCTTGACTCCGTGACATCATTAGCTATATTTCAAAACACAGATCAGATATTTTATTTAAAGGTAATATGATAACCTCATTAATAGTTGTAACTGATTTCTCATTATTTGCATTTATAAATATGCCAAAGATACAAACATGTTCTAAGTCACCGACAGAAATCGAAGATGCTACATGACTAAATGCCCTGACATTTAGAGACATCTTGTACACACAAAAGGCCTCCACACTCACAACTCACCAAGGTCATTTAGCAAGTGTGCTACCGGAGTCTGTCCTGCCCATCAGACTCAGGAAGGCTACTCTGATAGTCCTCTGAGGCAGGCTGCCCTGAATGTGGGTCCTGCATCCAGAGATAAAATCCAAGTCTCTATCTTCAATCTCAATGGCCTTAGACTTGCTCTGCTGTTGAACTTTTTGTTTTTAACAATATTGTAAATGTAGCACTTGGTCAGAAACTTGTTAGTGAAGAGACCATTCATGGGGGATGAAGGCGTTAAATTATACATTGTAGACTCAAAGTACATGAATGAACATCGAGTAGGCTGTGAACACTTCTTGATGAACACTCGGTCCAGTACTCTGGTGAGCGCTCGCTCAAGCGATCGCTGAGGTGAGTGCTCAAGCGTACACACAATCGAGTGCTAATCATTGCATGGTTGGCACTCGAGTGCTAATTCATCAACAATGACTGCGCCTGCGTCAGGGTTAATGGTTAAAAAGCCTCGGCTTCCAATTACATTTCATTCTGACTGAAGCAAATTTCACAGACCTGCCCAGTGGCCACAGACTTGCCCAGTGGCCACAGACCTGCCCAGTGGCCACAGACTTGCCCAGTGGCCACAGACTTGCCCAGTGGCCACCGACCTGCCCAGTGGCCACCGACCTGCCCAGTGGCCACCGACCTGCCCAGTGGCCACCGACCTGCCCAGTGGCCACCGACCTGCCCAGTGGCCACCGACCTGCCCAGTGGCCACCGACCTGCCCAGTGGCCACAGACCTGCCCAGTGGCCACAGACTTGCCCAGTGGCCACAGACCTGCCCAGTGGCCACAGACTTGCCCAGTGGCCACCGACCTGCCCAGTGGCCACCGACCTGCCCAGTGGCCACCGACCTGCCCAGTGGCCACCGACCTGCCCAGTGGCCACCGACCTGCCCAGTGGCCACCGACCTGCCCAGTGGCCACAGACCTGCCCAGTGGCCACCGACCTGCCCAGTGGCCACCGACCTGCCCAGTGGCCACCGACCTGCCCAGTGGCCACCGACCTGCCCAGTGGCCACCGACCTGCCCAGTGGCCACCGACCTGCCCAGTGGCCACCGACCTGCCCAGTGGCCACCGACCTGCCCAGTGGCCACCGACCTGCCCAGTGGCCACAGACTTGCCCAGTGGCCACCGACCTGCCCAGTGGCCACAGACCTGCCCAGTGGCCACAGACCTGCCCAGTGGCCACAGACCTGCCCAGTGGCCACCGACCTGCCCAGTGGCCACCGACCTGCCCAGTGGCCACCGACCTGCCCAGTGGCCACCGACCTGCCCAGTGGCCACCGACCTGCCCAGTGGCCACCGACCTGCCCAGTGGCCACCGACCTGCCCAGTGGCCACCGACCTGCCCAGTGGCCACCGACCTGCACAGTGGCCACCGACCTGCACAGTGGCCACAGACCTGCCCAGTGGCCACATTATTCAAGAGTAACATCATTTAACGTTGAAAAACAACGTTGATGACGTTGAACTAACGTCATATTTCGCCCCCGGGGTGGATGGAAGGATCCCTAAACACACACTAAATAAATAAATAAATAAATAAATAGCTAAAATCTACAGTTTTATAAGCACAAGAAATAAAGGGAGTCCGAGGGTCTACTTTACTTTTATTGTTAGTCGTAACTTTATCCTAATAAAAAAAAATTAAAAAATTAAGAAAACGAAGACTTGTCTTAAAGGAAAGAGAATTATATTGCGACTTTTATGACTGCAGTTTAAATATTTTACTTGGATAATGATTTTTATAACATCTTGACTAATATTCTCAGTACTACTACTATCGCTTATTGGCAAGAGAAAATCGTATCGTTAAAATCTGTAATCAATTTACATAAATTTGTTCACGTAAATTACATAAATATAAAAAATACGTAAATACTAAAAAAAATTAACCATACACAAGGATTTCTCTAACACACAAAATATTCTCCAGAGAGATTAATACTTCTACCTCACAATAAAACATAATCCTCCACACACCAGATGTAAGGTGAGTTTACTTTACAAGTGCTTACTTAAACGAGCCCAACCTGTCACTTAGGGTGTTGGGTAAATAAAATATTATTATTTAACAATTTGTTGCACGTATTCATTTAATTCTCAAACTTGTCGGGACATAATTTCTTTTACTTACTGACTTACTGAAGTCAACGTTATTATTTGACTCGAAGGCTTGGATTGGAGAAAAGTCATTGTTAGTACATGTAGTGTTATAGAGTGCACGCTGGGTGTTAGGTATAGGGAACACAGGCGACTTTCAACACAGAACGCTGGAAACGGCATCAAAGAACACATAGAACCCCCCCCCCCCACATCCCACTAGAGAGCAGAGAATAGATAACAGAGAAGACTAACAGAGGCTCCCCGTTGGGAGGTCTGGCAGGCAGCAACGGTTATTGGCCTGTTCACCTCTGTTGGAGTAATGTATTCTTTTACACCCCTGGTTCGTTACCTTATGCTCTAAGGGGTGACTATTGTGGCGGTGGAGAGGGGTGGTAGTAGTGGCAGTGGAGAGGGGGTGATGGTGGTGGTGGTCAGGGGTTGTAGTGGTGGTGGTCAGGAGTGGTAGTGGCGGTGGTGATCAGGGGTGGTAGTGGCGGTGGTGATCAGGGGTGGTAGTGGTGGTGGTGGTCATGGGTGGTATTGGTGGTTGTGGTGGTGGTCGTGCTGGTGGTAGTTGTACTAATGCCACTGGTTGATGTGCTAATTATAATTTTTTCTCCGAAATTGTGATGATGGTGGTTGTGTTAGTATTTATAGTAGGGGGAGGGGGTCATAATATTGGTGGTGATGTTAGCTGTGGTGATGTGTGGCTGGTTGGTTATGGAAGTGGTGGAGGAACAGTATACCTCGCCTTACCGCTGTTCTTGTTGTACCAGATACCGTTGATGATCCCAATTGTAATTCATTAATAGAATGAAAAGTGTTAAAGGGGGCATGTAAACGATAGATGTAGACTACCGAGATAACTCATCAATAACAACAGACAATAATATTTTGCCTTGGCTGCACTCAGAATAAGTTGGACATGGATACAAGGATTGCACCTGGAAAGGGTTCTGGGAGTTCTGAGCCTGGTTCTACAGGCTTGAAACTTGAAGCTTGAAACTTGAAGCTTGAAACTTGAAGCTTGAAACTTGAAGCTTGAAGCTGCGCACATACCCCACTATACAACCCGGTTGGTCCGCTGATTCTTACAGGAATATTTATTCTTGAAGCTAATCTGTGTCCTGTTTGTACAACACAGTCAGTCAGTCTGAAATGATATTTGAGAGTTTCATGTGAGAGCCGCTGGAGCAAACAGTCAAGATGATCCATAGGAACACAACGATGCCCAAACAGATGGTGTCATAAAGAGTAGATTAGTCAGGGCGAGTCTCAAGTCCCACAATGCCTCTCACAAAAGCTTCACTACCCCCCCCCCCCCCCATGCCCCAGGTCAGTGACAATACCACCCACAGTACCCAGGCGCGCGCGCACATGGGAACATGCCCTCTATTGGCTATCCCACAATAACTGGGGCCATAAAGGTTCGCCGGTAATCATCCCCCCCCCCACACACACACACACACACACACATACATATATATATATATATATATATATATATATATATATATATATATATATATATATATATATATATATATATATATATATATATATATATATATACACACATACATATACACACATATATATATACACACACACACACACACACACACACACACACACACACACACACACACACACACACACACACAGTCAGGCCTTGTGGCGCAACGGATAACGCGTCTGACTACGGATCAGAAGATTCCAGGTTCGAATCCTGGCAAGGTCGATGGTATTTGTTTGGGGCCTCGTAGCCTGGTGGATAGCGCGCAGGTCTCGTAATTCTGTGGCGCGGGTTCGATTCCCGCACGAGGCAGAAACAAATGGGCAAAGTTTCTTTCACCCTAAGTGCCCCTGTTACCTAGCAGTAAATAGGTACCTGGGAGTTAGTCAGCTGTCACGGGCTGCTTCCTGGGGTGTGTGTGTGTGTGTGTGTGGGGTGGGGAAAAAAAATAGTAGTTAGTAAACAGTTGATTGACAGTTGAGAGGCGGGCCGAAAGAGCAAAGCTCAACCCCCGCAAAAACACAACTAGTACACAACTAGTAAACACACACACACACACACACACACACACACACACACACACACACATATATATATATATATAATATATTACACACACATATACATACCCATACACTCTGCGCCAGTCGCGCACGCCACTATGCTATTCACAAATGAACAGTCTGGATTATAGTCAGTTACTGACACTCGTGAGGATTAATTAAACTGCGAGAGAGCTGGACCTATTCACACTTTGACAAACGGAGCCGGGAGACATGACTGCGATATTTAAAATTTTCAGGGAAACTGATAAAGTTGGGTAATTCAGAAGACATGTTTAAGGGTCGGGTAAAGTGGTCATGAATAATAACTTAATGCACAGTTGAGTCACAGGGATGCTAGACACAATTTGTTGAGTGTACAGGTAGTGAGGAAATAGAATGGAGTGTTTATATAATAAGTTATAAGTTATAAACACTAATGCATTTGGAGAACACGTGAAAACACAAGAACTGCCTGTAGAAACTTCTGTGAGGAATCACTTAGAACCTTGCATACCACATGTTAGACCAATCCTGGAATATGCAGCTCCAGCGTGGGAGTCCGTACAAGCAAGAATAAAGTTGGAGTAGGTTCAATGGTATGCCACAGGACTTAGTACCCGAGCAGAGGGGCATGAGCTACGAGAAAAGACTTCGTGAATTAAACCTCACGTCGCTGGAAGACAGCAGAGTTAGGGAGGAGACACGATCTCCAAATACAAAATTCTCAGAGGAATTGATGAGGTCGATACAGACAGACAGTTTAACACGGATGGTACTGTCACAAGAGTACACAGGTGGAAACCTATCTTGAGGTTATCTTGAGATGATTTCGGGGCTTTAGTGTCCCCGCGGCCCGGTCTTCGACCAGGCCTCTACCCCCAGGAAGCAGCCCGTGACAGCTGACTAACACACATGTACCTATTTTACTGCTAGGTAACATGGGCATAAAGTGAAAGAAACTCTGCCCATTGTTTCTCGCCAACGCCCGGGATCGAACCCGGGACCCAAATGAGTCAGAGATATCAGAAAAACGTTTTTAAGTGGCAGAGTAGTTAATACTTGTAATGCACTTGGCACAACGTTAACAGGACTAAAAAATAAAAATAAATAAAAAAAATGAGAAAATATGCAGTCTTATATCGTTGTGACTTTGGAAGGCATTCTATGAGAGTGTTTAGAGTCCAACACGCCGGAACACTCCAGATGCTAGACTAAGACATGATACTGTGAGCTGGCGCAGTGTCCTGTGAACCCAGAGGGAAGGGAAGGGACTATGAGGAAAAAACGCCAAGCCATTACGACTATGAGAGTTTAAGACATCTTACGGTAGTGTGTTATGTCTCTCCCTCCCTGTACCTCCCCTCCCCCCCTGTGTTACACATCCCTCCCCCTGTGTTACACATCTCTCCCCCCTGTGTTACACATCTCTGCCCCCTGTGGTACACATCTCTGCCCCCCTCTGCCTGTCTCCCATTTCTCACGACCACTAAGATGCTTAATCAAATTTATTGTAAATAATACAGTAATGTGGCTTTGATCAAAATCACTACCGAGGGGACGCCTGGTGTTCAGACCAGTTGACTCTGGTTCCCCGCCCCTGTACTTACTTAGTGGTGCTTGCGGGGGTTGAGCTCTGGCTCTTTGGTCCCGCCTCTCAACTGTCAATCAACTGATGTACAGGTTCCTGAGCCTATTGGGCTCTATCATATCTACACTTGAAACTGTGTATGGAGTCAGTTTCCACCACATCATTGCCTAATGCATTCCATTTGTTAACTACTCTGATACTAAAAAAGGTTTTTCTAATATCTCTGTGGCTCATTTGGGCACTAAATTTCCACCTGTGTCCCATTGTGCGTGTGCCCTTTGTGCTAAATAGCCTGTCTTTATCTATCCTATCAATTCCTTCGAGAATCTTGTATGTGGTGGTCATGTCCCTCCTAACTCTTCTGTGTTCCAACGACGTGAGGTTTAATTCCCGTAGTCTCTTCTCGTAGCTCATACCCCTCAGTTCAGGTACTAGTCTGGTGGCAAACCTTTGAACTTTTTCCAGTTTAATCTTATTCAGATTCAGATTCAGATGTTTATTCAGGTAAGGTATATACATACAAGTGATGTTACATTAATGGATTGATATATAGATAGAGCTAGTACATACAATGCCTAAAGCCACTATTACGCAATGCGTTTCGGGCAAGAAAAACATTAATATCTAGAACTTAATACTAATTGAGCATAAAGAATAAAAAGTGTTGAGAACAAATACAAATAAAGATAAAAAAAGGGGGAACATGACTGAAAAAGCAGCACAAATACAATAGGTTGACAAACAGTGTTGATTAAAAAAAAAAAAGAAAATAACAGACATGGGTTGACAATAGAGGAGTGAGGTAGATTAAAGGGAATTTATTAGGTAGTGTTTAGTTTTTATCTTAAACTGGTTGAGAGAGGTACAGTCTTTAACATGGTTGGGAAGGTCATTCCACATTCTGGGCCCCTTGATTTGCAGAGCATTTCTAGTTTGATTAAGACGTACTCTAGGAATATCAAAACTGTATTTATTTCTGGTGTGGTGCTCATGGGTTCTGTTACAACCTTCTATGAAGCTTTTAAGATCAGGATTGGCATTATAGTTTAGCGTTTTATATATGTATAATACACATGAGAGAATGTGCAGTGACTTAATATCTAACATATTCAGAGATTTGAGTAGGGGTACCGAGTGATGTCTGGGGCCAGAGTTGGATATTGTTCTAATAGCGGCTTTGTGTTGGGTAATTAGAGGACGTAAGTGATTTTGGGTAGTAGAACCCCAAGCACAAATACCATAGTTGAGATAAGGATAGATAAGGGAGTAATAGAGAGTCACCAGGGCAGGGCGTGGTACATAATATCTGATCTTAGAAAGAATGCCCACAGTTTTTGAAACTTTTTTTGATATATTTAGAATGTGTCCCTGGAAATTCAGCTTGTGGTCAATGAGAATGCCAAGGAATTTGCCATCTAATTTGTTACAAATTTGGGTATTGTTTATTTTGAGATTTATAAGACTAGAGGATTTATTGCCAAACAGAATATAGAAAGTTTTGTCAATGTTAAGGGTGAGTTTGTTGGCAGTTAGCCAAAGATGGACTTTATTTAGCTCAGTATTTACTGTGGCATTTAGAGCAAGAGGGTCAGGACTGGAGTAAATGAAGGTTGTGTCGTCAGCAAATAGAATTGGTTTGAGGTGTTGGGAGGCATTTGGAAGGTCATTAATGTAGATGAGAAAGAGGAGAGGGCCAAGTATGCTGCCCTGAGGAACACCAATGTTGATGGGTAGGGTGGGAGAAATTGTATTATTCACAGAAACATATTGGAGCCTGTCAGTAAGGTAGGACTCGAGGTATTGTAGGGAGTGTCCTCTGACTCCATAATGATGTAATTTAAGAAGAAGGTTATGGTGGTTGACAGTATCAAAAGCTTTACGCAGGTCCACAAATAACCCAACAGGGAACTCCTTTTTTTCAAGAGCTGTATGAATCGAGTTGAGCATACTAATAAGTGCATCGTTAGTGCTTTTTTTGGGTCTGAAGCCATATTGGCAAGGGCTAAGTATATTGAGTTTGGCTAGATATGAGTAAAGCTGCTTATATATAAGTTTTTCAAAAAATTTTGACAAGTTTGGCAGGATTGATATAGGTCTGTAGTTGTTAACATCTGTGGGGTCACCACATTTGTGGACAGGCGTTACTCTCGCTTTTTTTAGAATATCTGGAAAGGTTTGGAGTTCAAGTGACTTGTTGAAGAGCAAAGCAATAGCAGGGGCTAAAGATCTGGAGGCTTTTTTGTAAATTAAAGTTGGTATCTCCTCAAGGGCACCAGACTTGGTTTTAAGGGAAAGGATTATCTCATTGACGTCAGTGGAGTTAGTAGGCTTTAGGTACAGAGACTGTGGATAGTTACCTGTAAGATAGTCCTTAATGTCAGTACTGGAAGATGGAATATCATTTGCAAGGGATGAACCAATGGAAGAGAAGAACCTATTGAACTCAATAGCAGAATCAGAGGCTGAAAGGTGACCATCGTTATTAGACAGGAGAGTCGGTTTGTTATTTAAAGATTTCTTTGATCCCAATATTTGTGAAATTGTGCTCCAAGTTTGTTTAATGTTGCTCTTTATTTGAGTAAATTTATCTTCGTAGTATTTAGTTTTGGCTCGTCTAATTATCTTAGATAGCAATAATGAGTAATTATTTGAGAATTCTTTGGAGACAATTCCTAACCTATACTTCTTCTCAAGGTCGTGTTTTTTGTTAATGGATTTCAGTATTCCCTTTGTAAGCCAAGGATTGTTAAGCCTTTATGCTTTATGCCCTTATGCTTGACTAGATATGAACTCTATGCTGGAGCTGCATACTTCAGCATTGGTCTGACATATGTGGTATACAAACTTCTGAATGATTCCTTACACAAGTTTCTAAAGGCCGTTCTTATGTTGTGCGAGTGTGTGGACGCGGGAGATGAGATGATGGAGGAGGGAGAGGGGCGGCGGGCGTCACGACCAGGAGACTCTCACACCACCCCGGGTCTTCTCTCACTACCCAACACATTTTTATTGCCGACAATCAGCAGGGAAGTTTTGACTGGGGGGTGGGGGGTAAGAAGGTAGAGGACATCCCCCTCCCCCTCCCTCTCTCCCCCCTCCCTCTCTCCCCCCTCCTCTTCCCCCTCTCCCCCCCTCTCACCCCCTCTCCCCCCCTCTCACCCCCTCTCCCCTTCTCCTTGCTTCTTCCTCCCTCTCCGTCCCTCTCCGCCTCCTCTTCCCTATGCGTCGATGAGAGGGTACGGGAGGAAGAGGTGGTAGAGGGGAGTTTTATGGGTGGAGTGTCATATCACAGCAGGCTGGCCAGAGGTCCTGGGGGGGAAGGGGAGTGGGAGGGGAGGCCGTTATTATGGAATTTCTGCATGGGGTGAAGTGCGGTGTGTTGGGGGGGGGGGGTGGAGGGGTGCTGGTCGCCTGTGTGTGTGTGTGTGTGTGTGTGTGTGTGGCCGTAGAGGCCTCCGGTGCACCAGCGGTTGCTGCTAAAGGTGTTGTCACCGTGGCGTGTCGAGCACCAAGTACCTTGTGCTACCTTCGTCCTGGTTCCGGGGATTGATGTCTCCAGCGAGGTCTCTGACCAGGCTTCTTGGTTGGTTGTTTGGTCAACCAGGTTGTTAGACGCCGCTGCTCGCAGTCTGACGTATGGCTAGCGAAAATACCAAATTCGTTGTGAGTCAGAAATGGTGGTAAGAAGTAGTTAAATATATATGGAGTGAACAGAGAAAGGAGAGCACAAGCCATTATGGGTAGAGACAAAGACCACTGAGAATACGTAAAGAAACAAAATTGAAGAAATTTTAAAGTTATTTTTTGTATATATTACAGAGGTGGGTACAGGAACCACTGCTGACTTCTGTTAGCAGGCTGAGAACTTTTCCGTCCCATTACTCATGGTAAGCCTTACCCACTAGTTTCCTTGGAATACCACCCGCCAATCGTTTAACAACCAGGTAGCCAATTAGAGGCGTACAGTTACGGACTGGCGCATATAGTCAGCCCTCCCCAGCCAGAATACAAATTGCAACCCGCTAACAGAGTGGACTATCTCCATGCAGGTGAGCGTTCCATCCCACATGTATCCAAGGGATAGGACCAACACACCGCACTTCCCTCTATCCTCTCCCAGATCCTCGAGTACCAGTTCAAGGTACTCCAAATTCCCAATGGGTTTAGGTGGACTCACTCAAGGTTGTGTAACTTTTAGCACATTTTAGTCCATGGGTTGAGGCACGTCAACCCATGGACATCTTGTTCCATCTTGTTCCAAATTCGTCAGTGAAGGACTTGTTCCAGAAGTGTTCGGACGTCATCAGTTGTGAGTCGTGTGTAAGCTGTTTTTCATTCATAAACAGGGGGTTTGGCGGGTGCATGAAATAACTTTTGGGTCTTTGGAGGACGGGCTGGATTCTACCAACCTGCTCCAAACCAACATTTACAAAAAGATTCAAGTACGATCTGCATGAGTCGCATGTAAAGTGTTTTTCATTCACCAACAGTGAGGGAGGGGGGTGGGGGGAAGGGATGGCGGCTGAGTTAACGAGCATTTGGCCATTGTTTATGACGGGCTGTCCCTTAGCCGTCCTCACTATTAGTGAAAAAGACATTACCCATGATGCGCGACTAAATAAATGCCTCACACTCACGTACTTTAAATATAAATGTCAGTTCACTCAAAATGTCTAACCCAGCTGCACCCTAGGCCTAGTTATAAACACCAAAATATAATATATAACAATAATTAAAACCTAGAAAGGGTACCACCTCTGGTGCAAGTGTAGGGACCCATAGCCTCGGAGAAGAAAATAAAGAGTACTCAGAGAAGACCTTGTGGCTCCTCACTGAACACTTTGATATTTTCTTCTCCTACCACCCCTATTCTTTTGGTATGTGTCATCGTAACAATAATTTATATATTTAGGATATATTTTTGAGCCAGTAAGGAGAAAAAATGACGAATGTATCCATGGGAACAGCGGCAGCTTGGACGAGCACAGTCGTGATGAGAGGTTATCTCCAACTTATCCCCAGGCAAGGCTCGTAATGGGATCCTAGCCTTAGGATGGGCTAGTAGGATGGGCTAGGATCCCTCGTTAAACCCAACACTAGCGTCAACCAGCTCTCTGCTGCAAAATCTGCATATGGTCTGTATTTCTACAGGTTAAATGGAGAGAGAGCACGGATTGAAGGAACTCTGCCTAACCACCTGCATCGAACGCCGACTCTGCAAGAAGCTAAGACATAGCTTCTATGTCTTAGAAGCATCACGCTATTGTGATTTCTGTGTGTAAGACATAGCTGTTTCGTTCATCCCATGCAGATGACTTGGACAGTAAGAATATCGACTCGTTTAAGAATTATAATGAAAAAAATCATGAAAATAATGATTCTGGTATTGAGTTAAGTTTTAATGGACATTTTACACTACCGAGCCACGAAAGCATAAATTATTCAATGATGCAGTGAGATTCGTTTTTTTTTGGGGGGGGGGATTCGTTTTTTTTTGGGGGGGGGGATTCGTTTTAAATTCAATGATTATCAACATTCAGAATAGATCAGTGATTCCCGTAGTGAATATTTCGTGACAAGTTATTTTCGTGTACTGACGTGCAGTAATTTGTGTGTTGCTTTACTGCATAAAATGTAGTGTTTTGATAAGGTCGTATACAACGTTACTGGATACTATGAAGTTGAATTTAAAGCAAGAGGAACACGAGGGATTATTTGTTGTGAAATAATTGAGTTTGTCTTGTATTAATCTTTTATTTAAGCATTCGCGCAAGACAATGATATCATTCATTCCAACTTTATCAATATTCGCATTTCTTTCCTTCACTCATTTTCATTCATTCCTACTTCTTTTCCTTTTTCCACATATTCCATTTAGAATTCATTCTCGCCTAATTTTATTCCCGATGCCTCCATTCCTTCTTTCCCCATTTATCCGTATCCATTTCTGCTCCATTCCATTATTTATTTATTTATTTATTTATTTATTTACATATATACAAGAAGGTATATTGGGTTTGTGAGAATACATTGGATAGTACAGTATTTACACTCTTGTAAAGCCACTAGTACGCGCAGCGTTTCGGGCAGGTCCTTAATCTAAGAGATAATTTTAAGTAGGTAATTTCTATCAGAATTGATAATTATGGAAGAATTATGGAAGAATGATGATGGAAGAATTACCTTCCATCATGTTCTTCCCTTGCCCTGTGTTACAGGAAGTCGCTTGGAAATATGTATTACTAATCTGTAAGAAAGATTAATGTTGTGTTTATGTGGCGCCAGCGGTCTCGTTCCTGCCGCTCCACAGAAATTATACATTCCAGAGTGTTTTGGAAATATGGAACCATGGAGAGTGCAGCGTAAGAAAACGATGAATAAACTAAAGTACAGAAGGCATATTGGCCCCATATGAGGCAGCTCCTATGATTCATTCATCCCAAACTAATTCATATATATATATATATATATATATATATATATATATATATATATATATATATATATATATATAATATATATAATATTAGGGGTACCACCTCAGGTGCAAGTGTAGGGACCCATAGACTTGGAGAAGAAAATAAAGAGTACTCAAAGAAGACCTTGTGATCCTCACTAAACACTTTGATATTTTCTCCTCCTACCACCCCTATTCTTTATATATATATATATATATATATATATATATATATATATATATATATATATATATATATATATATATATAACCTGCGCCTGATGGTTAGACATATATGAATATATGTCTAAAAATATAAATATAATATCAATTTTTTTTAATGGATTGGAGTATTGCCTCTGGCTGGAAGAAGGGGACCCTTAGCCTCTAGATTAATATAAAAGTCTCATAGTGATCTCCCGTGTCTATTATGTTATCCGGTATTTTGTTCCATATATCAAATACCCTCTTTTCAAACTAGTATTTACCCAGGTATTTCCTACACCAGTATTTACCCAGGTCTTTCTTGAATCTAAACTTAATACCATTTATATCCATTGTTTCGGGTTCTATTTGATCTATCCGTATTTAAATCTAACGTTATTTTATTATGTGAAAAAGGCATAAAACTTGCCAAGAGATCGCACAAGCGGGAAAATCCAAGCCGTCATTATAAAGAATAATGTAAATAAAGTGGTAGGAAAGAGGACGGAGAAAATCAATCACGAAAAAGAGTAGAATATAATGAGGTGAACCAAAGAATTAGAGGCACACAAGACGACCCCCCTAAGAACCCTCTGTCGTCTTTACGACTCCTCTACATAAATTCGTTATCGGAATAATCTTCCACGAAGGAAGTCTCGCTAATTATCCGGCGATTAATAGTTTTATACCCTAATAATTCGCCGATAATTCCTGGCGTAATGGCGCCGCCGTGATCCAGGAGACGCCAGCACGGGATCACTAATTTGCATTTCACAGCATAATTAGTTCATCAAGGTAAAGGTGCGCCCGAGGGGGTGATGGGAAGGTGAGGTGGTGATGGGAAGGTGAGGGGGTTATGGGAGGGGGGAAGGTGAGGTGGTGATGGGAAGGTGAGGTGGTGATGGGAAGGTGAGGGGGTTATGGGAGGGGGGAAGGTGAGGTGGTGATGGGAAGGTGAGGTGGTGATGGGAAGGTGAAGGGACGAAGGTAGCGTAATGGGGAAAGGGGAAAGTGGGGGACATCATGGGAAGGTAAGGAGAAAAAAGAACGTCCGCAAGAAGGGTGAAGGGAACGGGACAGTGGTGATGAGAACGTGAAAGGGTGGCGATCAGGAGTGGGGGTGGATGGGATGGGAGGGGAGGGAAGGAGACGGAAGAGGGAGATGAACGGATGGGCGAGTTACTACACTCTGGCACCCGGCGTATTACTACACTCTGGCACTCGGCGTATTACTACACTCTGGCACTCGGCGTATTACTACACTCTGGCACTCGGCGTATTACTACACTCTGGCACTCGGCGTATTACGTGCCGAAACAGATTTATTTTCGTATTGCCGATAATTCACTCCTGAATTGGCACTAATCTATTCCGTATTGACACTGATTTATTCCACAAGGGCGTTAATTTATTGCTGGTTTATCCGAAATGTCAAAAAACCATTAACCGAATTCGTTGTATCTTTTTGTTTTTCTACTATTGCGTATTGTACCTAATGTCACAGTTACAGGCACACTGTACCTCCAGTACAGCTGTAATCTGTACTCGTTTCAGTTCCTTAACTTGCGTTGGCTTATTTTATCAAGGGGGGGGGGGGGGTTAATACGCACGTATTGCGGCCCATTAGTTGGTCTTGATTCATATGGTACAGGATTTTTCCGTTGGCTTAACATTAAATAGCAATTTCTTCCCTTTTGTGTGTGTGTGTGGGTGGGGGGGATTGGATAATTTATCCATCTTATTCCTGTATCGTAAGTGCTCTCGTAACTTCATAGTGATGTTCTATGTACTATGTAATGTACATAGTAGTGTACTCTTACAGTATATGTGTCATTTAACGATATACAATTAAAGTCATATATATATATATATATATATATATATATATATATATATATATATATATATATATATATATATATATATATATAGATATACGACTTTAATTGTTTAAATCACTGGTGGTAATGTTTATTATATGGGAAAATGTTAAACTTTAGTCGATGTTCGCAACATTAGTGTGTTATAAATAGTTAGTACACCTTAATATGCATTTACTGCATTTTTGTGTTATATATATATATATATATATATATATATATATATATATATATATATATATATATATATATATATATATATATATATATGCTATTCCAGGCTGTATCTGCCTGCCGTACATTACAGGCCGCCCGCCGTACATTACAGGCCGCCTGCCGTACATTACAGGCCGCCTGCCTCACATTACAGGCCGCCTGCCACACATTACAGGCCCCCTGCCACACATTACAGGCCGCCTGCCACACATTACAGGCCCCCTGCCGTACATTACAGGCCGCCTGCCTCACATTACAGGCCCCCTGCCACACATTACAGGCCCCCTGCCACACATTACAGGCCCCCTGCCACACATTACAGGCCGCCTGCCACACATTACAGGCCCCCTGCCGCACATTACAGGCCGCCTGCCACACATTACAGGCCGCCTGCCTCACATTACAGGCCCCCTGCCTCACATTACAGGCCCCCTGCCTCACATTACAGGCCGCCTGCCACACATTACAGGCCGCCTGCCACACATTACAGGCCGCCTGCCACACATTACAGGCCGCCTGCCTCACATTACAGGCCGCCTGCCTCACATTACAGACCGCCTGCCACACATTACAGGCCGCCTGCCACACATTACAGGCCCCCTGCCACACATTACAGGCCCCCTGCCACACATTACAGGCCCCCTGTCACACATTACAGGCCCCCTGCCACACATTACAGGCCGCCTGCCGTACATTACAGGCCGCCTGCCACACATTACAGGCCGCCTGCCACCCATTACAGACCGCCTGCCACACATTACAGGCCGCCTGCCACACATTACAGACCGCCTGCCACACATTACAGGCCGCCTGCCACACATTCCGCCATGCATTACTGCCCGCGTTTCCGTGAATTATTGTTTTAATTCACGGAACGGTCATTCACCATTCACTGATTTTGTGTGATGTTTGGTGTAAGTATATCCTGGGGGTGGAGGTCTGGTCGAGGACCGGGCCGCGGGGACACTAAAAGCCCCGAAATCATCTCAAGATAACCTCAAGATATATGACCCGCGCGAGATGTTGAGGCCAGCCAGTATACTCTCAGCCTGGATATATTTCTCAGCATAAGTATACTCTTAGTGTATGTAAACCTAGATGCGGAATACACAGCTGTGTCTGAATATATCTGCATCTGTGCAAGGTATTGTTTGTGAGTGTATAGTGACCGTGGACGTTGCGTAGTGAATGGTGTTGCACAGTGAATGGTGCTGCACAGTGAATGGTGCTGCACAGTGAATGGTGCTGCACAGTGAATGGTGCTGCACAGTGAATGGTGCTGCACAGTGAATGGTGCTGCACAGTGAATGGTGTTGCACAGTGAATGGTGCTGCACAGTGAATGGATGTTGCACAGTGAATGGTGCTGCACAGTGAATGGTGCTGCACAGTGAATGATGTTGCACAGTGTATGATGTTGCACAGTGTATGATGTTGCACAGTGTATGATGTAGCACAGTGAATGATGCCCGTGTCGGACGTAGCGCCGACATAATGCTCGTGTCGGACGTATAGCGCCGACATAATGCTCGTGTCGGACGTATAGCGCCGACATAATGCTCGTGTCGGACGTATAGCGCCGACATAATGCTCGTGTCGGACGTATAGCGCCGACATAATGCTCGTGTCGGACGTATAGCGCCGACATAATGCTCGTGTCGGACGTATAGCGCCGACATAATGCCCGTGTCGGACGTAGCATCGATGGCCGATAAAGCAGCCATGAAGCAGTGTATTATCGGCACCTGGGTACATAAAGTCGCTTTTACCACCCCGTAAAACACAAGTTTCGGCCATACGTAGGCTCCAGACTGTTGCAAGTCTGTGCCTAACCACATACTGGGCACGTGCGATTAGTCATATAATTTATTTATGATGATCAGTATTGTGATTGGTCGGGGGCCTCGCTAAACGAAGGTAGGGTAATTATCAGCAGAAAGTGCTAAGTCATTACGGCTATGTATGGCACCAGGATGGGATAAGATGAGAGAAAGGATATGGTGCCATGGGGGAGGGAAGGCAGGGTGCCATGGGGGAGGGAAGCCAGGGTGCCATGGGGGAGGAAAGGCAGGGTGCCATGGGGGGAGGAAAGCCAGGGTGCCCAATCAAGTTCGTCCAT
>NC_091170.1:38639494-38682769 GCF_040958095.1 Procambarus clarkii
ACACCTCCCCCCACCACCACGCTCCCTACACCCCCCCACCACCACGCTCCCTACACCACCACGCTCCCTACACCTCCCCCCCACCACCACGCTCCCTACACCACCACGCTCCCTACACCTCCCCCCCCACCACCACGCTCCCTACACCTCCCCCCCACCACCACGCTCCCTACACCTCCCCCCCACCACCACGCTCCCTACACCTCCCCCCCACCACCACGCTCCCTACACCTCCCCCCCACCACCACGCTCCCTACACCTCCCCCCCACCACCACGCTCCCTACACCTCCCCCCCACCACCACGCTCCCTACACCTCCCCCCCACCACCACGCTCCCTACACCTCCCCCCCACCACCACGCTCCCTACACCTCCCCCCCACCACCACGCTCCCTACACCTCCCCCCCACCACCACGCTCCCTACACCTCCCCCCCACCACCACGCTCCCTACACCTCCCCCCCACCACCACGCTCCCTACACCTCCCCCCCACCACCACGCTCCCTACACCTCCCCCCCACCACCACGCTCCCTACACCTCCCCCCCACCACCACGCTCCCTACACCTCCCCCCCACCACCACGCTCCCTACACCTCCCCCCCACCACCACGCTCCCTACACCTCCCCCCCACCACCACGCTCCCTACACCTCCCCCCCACCACCACGCTCCCTACTCCTCCCCCCACCACCACGCTCCCTACACCTCCCCCCACCACCACGCTCCCTACACCTCCCCCCACCACCACGCTCCCTACACCTCCCCCCACCACCACGCTCCCTACTCCTCCCCCCACCACCACGCTCCCTACACCTCCCCCCCACCACCACGCTCCCTACACCTCCCCCCCACCACCACGCTCCCTACACCTCCCCCCCACCACCACGCTCCCTACACCTCCCCCCCACCACCACGCTCCCTACTCCTCCCCCCACCACCACGCTCCCTACACCTCCCCCCACCACCACGCTCCCTACACCTCCCCCCACCACCACGCTCCCTACACCTCCCCCCCACCACCACGCTCCCTACACCTCCCCCCCACCACCACGCTCCCTACACCTCCCCCCCACCACCACGCTCCCTACACCTCCCCCCCACCACCACGCTCCCTACACCTCCCCCCCACCACCACGCTCCCTACACCTCCCCCCCACCACCACGCTCCCTACACCACCACGCTCCCCACACCACCTCCACACATCATCATCATCTCACCACTCTGGTCCTGAAAGCATCATTATCTCCGGGAAGCACTTGCCTCAGTGAGGGGAACCCGCGCCCATTCTGATCAGTGGGCCAAGATTTATTCCCCTCCCCCTTCCCCCCCCCCTCCCCTCTCAGAGCACTTTAGGCCTAAGTGACCTTGTAGGATCTACTCATATTCTTTTACTTCTCCAGAGTCTGCTGTTGGAGGTTGGTTTGAGAATATGCGGGCTCTTAATCTGGTAAAAATATACTATTGACATGATTTAGAAATAGTATTAAATATAAACTTGGTTGCCATTGGGCCGCACTGGCCAGTAACTTGTTGTGGATTAAGCTACTCGGAACAAGTTCCAAGTAGCACGGGCTATGGTGAGCCCGTAGCTTACCTGGTACAGGAGCGGGGCAAGTAGAACGGGCCATGGTGAGCCCGTAGCTTACCTGGCACAGGAGCGGTGCTGTCCAGTAACAGCTGCAGGGCCTTAATATCTCTCACCAAAACAGAAGATAAACTAGTTCCTGTGGGGTTACCTTGTTCTGTTTCAAGATTCATTCTTGTTTGGTTCATGTAAACCCTATGTTTAAAGTCAATGCAATGAAGGGAGGAAATTATCAGGGTGAAAGCGCCAGGCTTTTACGACTATATAGCCCATGGAAAGGGTCAGGATAAGGATTTGGGATGGGACGGGGGGAAGGAATGGTGTCCCAACGCGTCCTCCACTTAAGTCCATTCCATCCAGCGATCGACCCCACAGACGCATTCATAAACTTTTACATGCTGTTCATTCAAAACAGAAATTTTCTCAAATATAAATTAATATTACGATATATTAGCATATTGTACATATATAGACATAGATTAGGTTAGGTGTTTAGGTTCAGTTGGCGATTATTTGTATTTGTAGTACGTGGGTGAAGCATTTACAGCTTTGTAGATCGAACAAAATTCGCCAGTGAAGCACTGACGGAAGTGTTCGAACAAAATCAGTTATTAGTCGTGTGTAAACCGTTTTTCATTCATAAACAGGGGGTTTGGCGGGTGCATGGAATCACTTTTGGGTCTTTGTTTGGAGGACGGGTTGCTGTCTCGCCTTAGGATTCGAACCCGGAATATTCGATTGTGCAGCCCGTTCTCATAACAAAGACCCAAAGTCCATTCCATGCACCCGCCAAACCCCCTGATTATGAATGAAAAACGGTTTACACACGACTCGTAAGTTCTTGGCTTTTAGATAGTATTATACTGACTAGTGAGGAATTCTTTTAAAATAAAGAAGTTAAAGCACAAACTTAAATATTCCTAGGCCTAATATAGCACACATATATACTATATTAGGCCACAAATATCTATCCAAACCTCGGGAGGTTTGGATAGGTTAGTTTAGTTTGTCAAAGCAACACAAGTAAAGAATAGTTTTCCGGTTTGTCCAACTCAATATTTCAGATTTCTACTTTCTAATTTCGTTGTAGGTCGGTATATATGTACTATGGTCCTCATCGTTACTCT
Organism: Procambarus clarkii; assembly: GCF_040958095.1. Classification (NCBI taxonomy): domain Eukaryota; kingdom Metazoa; phylum Arthropoda; class Malacostraca; order Decapoda; family Cambaridae; genus Procambarus; species Procambarus clarkii. Next base: position 38,642,209 of record NC_091170.1, read on the forward strand.
AAGTACTACCCAAACAGGAGGATGGGCTGAAATAATCAGATGTAGCGGCAGAAATGGCATTTTAATCCTGACTTCTATTTGGTGCAATTGTTTCAATTTATATCAGCTGTCTGCTATAATTGTTATAATAAAAAATAAAAATACTTATGAGGGTTAAAGTTTATGTTACGTAATTATTGTATTATGGCAGGTAATTTGTGTGTGTGATGGGTGGTTATAGCGGGGGATATGATTGCTAGTGGCGGCATTCTGTAAAATTTTCATGAACCGAAATACAAGCAAATTAGCCTGTAAATGAGAGTTGATGCGCTTCATTATTAGTTGTTACACCCGACCTTATAAAATAGACGGTAGAGCGGACGGCCTCGCCTCTTGCATAGTCCGAGTTCGATCCTCGACGGTCCAGATGGTTGGCCATAGGTTTTTGGTGTTGCTTAAAGTTTTTCAACATTCGGAGTGTTGTTAAAGCTGTGCAACAAGGTTATTTGCTGCTAAAGCATACAATGTGGTCTTGTTGTCTCTATAAATCCAGAGCTCTCCATCCCCGAGAGAATACTACTCTCTCTCTAACCTTCAAGACCAACCACTTGGGCAGGACGGTAGAGCGACAGTCTCGCGTCATGCAGATCGGCGTTCAATCCCCGACTGTCCAAGTGGTTGGGTACCATTCCTTTCCCCCGTCCCATCCCAAATCCTAATCCTGACCCTTTCCAAGGGCTATATAGTCGTAATGGCTTGGCGCTTTCCCCTGATAATTCCTCCTCCTTCCTCTAACCTTCAAGATCTCCCAAGGTCCTTGGGAGGTCGAGATGATGGGTATAAACTCCCGAGTTTCGATCTCTTTTTAAGGATCTGCGTGGTAGAGTGGTTAGCGTACTGGTCGTGTCTGGGTGCGGGAACACCTGGGTCCTACTAGGTTCGAGTCTCTTGCAGGGGTCGAGTCCTTTGTGTGTTTACCTATGACTTGTGAGTTTAACCAAGTATATATATAATCTTAAATATATTCATAGATGTATATTTATCATGTTTCATAAAATATATAGGAGTACTGAACAGTGAACAGATGTGTTGTGTACGGAGCGTGCTTCCAGTTTACATATGTGGCTTTTCCTATACTCCCATTAACCAACCGATGGCGTTTTTAGTGTCACTGACAGGTGTACGGCTCGAACAGTGCAGGTGTGAAGACCATTCAATACCTGTCAGTTAAGGTGCATGTTACCTTGACGGGGAGGACAGGTGGTGGCGTGTCAACAAACCCTCACCTGTCAATAATCAACACCAGATAGATAGAGGGAGGGAGAGGAGGCGAGAGGGAGAGAATGTGAGAGGGAGAGAATGTGAGAGGGAGGGAGAGAATGTGAGAGGGAGGGAGGGAGGGAGGGAGGGAGGGAGAGAATGTGAGAGGGAGGGAGGGAGGGAGGGAGAGAATGTGAGAGGGAGGGAGGGAGGGAGAGAATGTGAGAGGGAGGGAGGGAGGGAGGGAGAGAATGTGAGAGGGAGGGAGAGAATGTGAGAGATATCTTTATCCAGGGATAAAGTCCATTCTCCACGAGAAGTGTATCCAGGATAAAGCCCGTGTCCCCCCTGTAAGTGTATCCAGGATAAAGCCCGTGTGCCCCTGTAAGTGTATCCAGGGGATAAACCCCCGCCAGCTAAGACTCTCGTTATGGAAAAAGTAGTTTGGAACTGATCACAGAGAACCGATTGTTAAGAGTTGTGTAATGGAGGAAGTTGCCTCGTTCCCGCGTACTGCAGAGTGGCTCCTGGTGCCTCCAGCCGGCCGTGGCTGGCGAGGCTCGAGGCTCTAGAGTAAGAGAGCAGTTTGCTGCTTGTCCACGTCCAAGACAAACAAGGACACTCGAAACAAAGACAGGCGTGCGCACGAAACAAAACGGTACCGCGCGCATGCATGTACATTTGTAATGCAAACTTTACACACATACGTTCAACACACGCACAAGCGCATTCACGAGCAAAAGGACGCATGTCCTACCGTTCTCATGATTTGACGAGAGTCTAATTTGAAGCGGTTTTGTCTATTCACAATCGTATAAATGCGGACTAATCCGTCCAATCTTACGACACAGCTTCTCATTAGTCCAAGGTAGCGTCCAAAGTGATGTACTTCAATTCTACTAAATCCCCTCAAAATAAACGCATTGTTCCATAGCGTCCAAAAAAATATGGTACGAAAAGCCGGACGCATTCGTATACACAAGTGCGTTCCACACACACACACACACACACACACACACACACACACACACACACACACACACACACACACACACACACACACACACACACTCTCTTTTTCAGTATCAGACTAGTTAACAAATGGAATGCACTAGGAAGTGATGTGGTGGAGGCTGACTCCATACACAGTTTCAAGTGTAGATATGACAGAGCCCAATAGGCTCAGGAATCTGTACACTGGTAGATAGACAGTTGAGAGGCGGGACCAAAGAGCCAAAGCTCAACCTCCGCAAACAACTAGGTGAGTACAAGCACACAGGATCTCGCGGCTGAACGGACGGCACTCGGGGGTAGTAGTCCTAATGGCCCGGGTTCGATTCCCGGCCGAGACTGAAACAAATGGGCAGAGTTTCTTTTACCTGATGCACCTGTTCACCTAGCACTAAATATGTACCTGGGAGTTAGACAGCTGCTACGAGCTGCTTCCTGGGAATGTGTGCGCGCGCGCGCGTGTGTGTGTCAGAGAGAAATATTTGCAGTAAACATAATAGAGGAAAAAACAGATCAGTTAGAAAGACGGGGCCCAAGAGCTCGATTCTGAAGGCACAAATACTAAATACAAACAAATACTCACATACCCACATATAACACGGGTGGTACTCACACAAGGGGGGGACACGGGTGGTACTCACACAAGGGGGGGACACGGGTGGTACTCACACAAGGGGGGGACACGGGTGGTACTCACACAAGGGGGGGACACGGGTGGTACTCACACAAGGGGGGGACACGGGTGGTACTCACACAAGGGGGGGACACGGGTGGTACTCACACAAGGGGGGGACACGGGTGGTACTCACACAAGGGGGGGACACGGGTGGTACTCACACAAGGGGGGGACACGGGTGGTACTCACACAAGGGGGACACGGGTGGTACTCACACAAGGGGGGACACGGGTGGTACTCACACAAGGGGGGACAGGTGGAAACCGAGTATGTAAATTGAACCACAGAAACATTAGACATACTTTTTCAGTGTCAGAGTAGCTAACAAATAATTTTGTTTTGTTTATTATCTACCACAGACGCGGCCATACTCTGACAATGGTAACCAGCATATATTCATTTTCTTGTCTTCCATGAACAGAGATAGAGATAGATATAAAGTTCAGTTGAACACACAAGGTGATTGTAGGGCATTACCAATGCTCGCCAACATAGCTCCAATTCATACTTTTACGCGTGTCCTGCATAATCAGGGTTCGAGTCGTGTCCACTTACATATAGTACAGTTGGTTATTGAGTAATACACTATAGGTGATTAATGTGTTGCATTAGGCAGTGATGTGGTGGAGGCTGACTCCATATACAGTTTCAGATGTAGATATGACAGAGCCCAATAAGTTCAGGAACCTGTACTCCAGTTGACTGACATTTGAGAGGCGGGACCAAAGAGCTGAAACTCAACATCCACCCCCCCCCACCCCAAAAGCACAATTGAGTGAGTGTACACACAAATGTCTAATTTTCCTTCCATTTAAATTCCTCTATTATCTTCTCGCTCCTTCATTCTTCATTTTCTTTCCTCCTTCACTTTCTCCTTAATCCTTCATTCTCCATTTTCCATCCTTTATCTCCCCCCCCCCCGGGCCAGTGGGCAGCGTGGGAGAGGGCAGTAATCAGGGTGCTCCCAGGTGGTAGTCAGGTTGCTCACGTAATAGGTCGCCGGGAGGGTTGGTCAACCATTATCTCAAGGTAAACAATGGACCAGCAACCTGATACTAGGTCGAGTCTGGCCCCACCGGGGACCCGCTACCCGAGACCCGGCGAGTCCTTGATGGAACTTATGGTGGTCGTGGCGGCCCGCCACAACAAATGGATTTCTCTGTTGGATTGTCTAGTGTGTGGATTTGGCGAGGGGGTGATTGGGGAGGTGAGGGATTGTTGTTGGGGAAAGAAGAGGGGGGTTGGGGAGGGTGTGACAGGAGGCGTGTATAGGGGGGGATGGTGTGGGGTGAGGGAGTGTTGTGTTCTGTAAGGTTGCCAAACTGTTTCAGGCAGGACAGTCCTGCTTGCTTTCCAGCACTGTCCTTTGTCCTGTCACACCTCCAGCAGGACGGTAACTTGCCCATTTTGAGGCCTGTCTTAAAAATAATTATAAATGGTAAATAGGTTACTTTAGTTTTTTTTAATTTTGGTTAGCATGTGTTGTTCCAGCGAACATAAAAATTAATGTTCATTTCTTATAATTCTTTATTTTTACCGTATGACTGCATATATGTATTAACAGCAGTGCGTTTAAAAAAATAGCTTTAGAACAAATTGCATTCATCACAAAATAAATAAATATAAATATAAATATAATATATATATATATATATATATATATATATATATATATATATATATATATATATATATATATATATATATATATATATATATATATAATATGAGAACGTGCATCAAGGTTTCCCAAGGTCGAATTACTGACCCTCTTCACGTGGGTTAGTAATTGTCAATATGCATACAATTAAGTTTCCCGTTACTACGGGAAAGTTACTTCATAGTTACCATGTATACAGAGACAAAGGTAATACATATTGATATGAGATACATAGTGAGATACATGATATATACTGGTGACAGAGAGATGTATATGAACATCACCTTGCCCTCCCCCCCCCCCCCCCCCCACACACACACTACTCTTGCTCGAAATTGGGTAGACAGACAGACAAAGCTGGTCCAGCCAGTGGTTACAGGTCCTTCCGCTGCAGTGCATAACAACCCAGGATATACATGAATGCCTCAAACATTAATCACGGCATAAATTGGTCAGCCTGTGGCCTTAACTGTTCCGTGGGTCATTCATAATACAGGCCTGCCAACCCTCTGTAGTATAAATCGTTTCGCGCACACCATCGACCAAGTCCAAGCGAAGCCTAACGCCGCTTCTCCCTTCACTTGCCACCATTTTTATCGAAGCCTCTTGTTTATTTTTTGACCTCGCATGTGTGTGTGTGTGTGTGTGTGTGTGTGGGGCAGTAATGCCCCAAGAACGCCACGTATGGGAAGAGAAGAGAGTGAGAGAATGAATGGCAGGAAGGTCAAGGGAAAGGAATGAATTACTAAAGAGGAACGTCGCTTGTGATGTCACCAATTTATTATTGGAGACATTAAACCCCCCCCCCCCTCCTGTACGTTAAATCTGCGAATTTGCCCCCTTTGCCTTCCACCCCCCTTCTCTAGTGTGTTCGTGGGAGGTGTTAGTAGCATTAAATTACCGCACCTTAATTACCACTACACCTTCTGCTCTGAATTGGTCTCAGCCACCAAGGCCGTCTCGCTGTAGCTAACAGCAACACTTCCGCACCTGAGGAATTTTGGCGTCTCTGTATCAGATGGGCGAGTCTTATTTATTTGTATTTATTTCTATTTGAGTTCTTACATTCTTATAAAGCCACTAGCACGCATAGCGTTTCGGACAGGTCCTTAATCCTAATTTTCCCCATGATGTACGACCCGCCAAATCGTTTAATTAACAACCAGGTACCCATTCACTGCTGGGTGAACAGAACCGTACAATTAAGGATTGGCGCCTAGTCCATCCTATCGGGCTAGGATACGAACACAGGCTAAATCGTTCGCGAAGCCACTGCGAAGTGTTTTACCTCTGCACCACTACGAGTGGATGCTGAAAAAGGCTCTGAAGCAGGTAAAACATCGTCAAAAGTGTTTTTTTTTGTATACTTTTAACTTCGCTTGTTGGTCGAAGGTAGAGGCTACTGTATGAAACACGAAACACTATAAAATCCACTACTGTATTCCCTTCAATAATGAATTAATTGCTTCCTTCGCCTTACGTATACAGTTCATATATTTGTATGTATACAGTTACATGTATTTCTCCGCAGGGTATATATTTATCACCAATCCCCGGCCATAAATATAGTACATATAATTAGAATTGTAAATATAATTAGTATGATTAAGATAAGTATAATTAGAATTATTAATTGGAATGCTAAACTTGAATATAATATATAATTAATGATAATCATGAATATAATTATTAGAATGATAAACATGAATGTAATATATAATTTATTAAAAACAAAAATAATGATTAAAATACCCATAATAATCTCTCCAAATAAACAGCAAGTAACCTCAATCTTGTAGTAAAGTGTTGTAGTGTCACACTTAAGACCAGAGCTCTGTGTAAAGTGTTGTGGTGCCACACTTAAGACCAGAGCTCTGTGTAAAGTGTTGTAGTGTCACACTTAAGACCAGAGCTCTGTGTAAAGTGTTGTGGTGCCACACTTAAGACCAGAGCTCTGTGTAAAGTGTTGTAGTGTCACACTTAAGACCAGAGCTCTGTGTAAAGTGTTGTAGTGTTACACTTAAGACCAGAGCTCTGTGTAAAGCTACCTGTCACCCCCCCCCCACCCCCATGAGCCCAACCAGTCCAGAACCTCTTAATAACGTTGTAATTATGCAGACTCAAGACAGCCTAATTTAACCTCGTCTGAGCTTAACCAACTAAAAACAACTTCCATCCTAATTTGAAGCGACTTAACCTGAATCATCCCACGGTTGCTCACTCCTGATAAGTTACCTCAAAGTTCTCCAGCGTCAATTAGCAGGTTATGAGCCATTGCTCACTCCTTATGCGTCGCATTAGTGACGCTATGGATCACAGCACAAAAATGTGTGTGGTCTGGTGAAAATAACGTCACCGCTGTATGTACGCTTTCAAGTTCAATTCAAGTTCAAGTATGTTTATTGAGATAAGCAATAAATACATCTCAAAGGGATAGAGTAGCTTAGGCTATTCTACCCCCCCCCCAAGTTGTACGCTTTCTCGGAAAAATGACCAACGGTTTCAATAAGGTTATCTTGAGATGATTACAGGGATTAGTGTCCCCGGGGCCCGGTCTTCGACCTGGTCTCCTTTTTTGTTACACACCCCCCCCCCAGGAAGCAGCCCGTAGCAGCTGTCTAACTCTCAGGTACCTATTTATTGCTAGGTTAACAGGATCTCCAGGGTGAAAGAAACTCTGCCCATTTGTTTCCGCCTCCTCCGGGGATCGAACCTGGTACCTTAGGACTACGAATCCCGAGCGCTGTCCACTCAGCCGTCAGGACCCCAAGGTGGGTATGTGGCTAGGTTTGTACACTTCTGGATATTCAAAATCACTTCATATTTAACACTTGTCGAAACTTGAGACCAGGATTCATCAAGTACTTGCGAAACCTGTTCATCTTTCAACAATCATGACGGCATTGTTGACATTTATTTAACAGTAAATTTAAATTTTGCCCCAAGGGGCGAGTTTATTGGGTAGCGCCACTCATCCTGTGAGTGGACACACCACCGTAGCAGCATGTACAACAGTTTATGAGCACCGAAGCGCTTTACCAGGTTGTGGATGACAATAATATTTGTCAAGCATTGGATGCTCAAATGCTTGACAAATCCTGGCCCTGGTTTAAAGATGAATCCCTCTGATAGCCTACGCCTTCAACAGCCATTTGTTTATCAAAATGTTGTGAGTAAACTAAGCCAAAACAGCCGGTGTCTTTAACATATGACTGGCTGTTTGGTAGCGACCTGTTTAGCGTGTGATAGGCTGTTGTCAACGACCTGTTTAGCATGCGATAGGCTGTTGTCAACGACCTGTTTAGCATGCGATAGGCTGTTGTCAACGACCTGTTTAGCATGCGATAGGCTGTTGTCAACGACCTGTTTAGCATGCGATAGGCTGTTGTCAACGACCTGTTTAAAATGTGATAGGCTGTTATCAACGACCTGTTTAAAATGTGATAGGCTGTTATCAACGACCTGTTTAAAATGTGATAGGCTGTTATCAACGACCTGTTTAGCGTGTGATAGGCTGTTGTCAACGACCTGTTTAAAATGTGATAGGCTGTTGTCAACGACCTGTTGAGCAGGTTGTAAGCTGTTGTCAACGTCCAGTTAAACAGGTGCTAGACTGAATGTGTCATCTGCACACGCTGTTGTTGTTGTTAAAGACTCGCTACCTGGAACAAGCAGCTCCAAGCAGCACGGGCTATGGTGAGCCCGTAGGTACTTTGCACACGCGTTGAATGTCTTCGCCAGCTGGACACGTGTTGCATGTGTTTAATCGCCAAATAAACATATTTTCAACACATGTCACCACCACCAACATGCGTTGAATATTATTTCGCCACCATTTGCACACATGTAATATCAATGTCCCGTTTTCAGTTTGTGGGTCGTCAGTTAGGTTAGGTTCGGGCAATTTAATTCATTATTTTTGGGACGTTGTGACAACCCGGGAGACTAGGCTGCAAATTCACTGTATTCACCATAGGCAGGATCTTCGGCCACCACCCAATATAACCCCAACATTTTTTTAACGTCATTTCGTTACACCAATGTAAAATTATTAATTAAAAGTAACGTGGTGGTTTTGTTGGACATTGACCTCCTCTTCCCGGAGGTGTGTATCACAGCGCCAGGGCAGGACTACATCACCTTGATAGCCCACCGATCTAATGGCTTTCCAAGTTTAGGTGGCGGGGCAGATAACCGCGTCGAGGCAAGGGAGGGGGTCGAGAATGTGGCTGAGAACATAATTTTCAGAGACCAACATACCAGGAAACTCGAAAACGGCTCTTTTAAATTGTATAATAAAAGTTGAGAGTTTGTTTAGTCTCTGAAAACCGTCTGTTACAATTATTTCGTAGGTTAGCAACGACCAATAGTTTATCTCGACAAATATTTGATGTTTTTTTGGGGGGGGGGTTAAATCGTTGAAGTTACTGTCATAACAATTCCATATAGGCCAATTTTTATTGAGAAAATGTTATTTGGTCTATATCAGATTGCACACTTATCTTTATTTGAATAATTTAATGTACACTATAGGCAGCCCCGCTCCTGTGCCAACAAGCCCACTACGGGCTCACCATAGCCCGTGCTACTTGGAACATTTTGTTCCCAGTAGCTGAATCTATAACAACATATACACTATATCTTTATATATAAGAGAATTTCTGTCTGTCCAAACACTTGGGGTTACCTAACCAAAATTTGCAAGGGAAATGGTCTGGGGTACGGGACAGACATAGGCTAGTAAGGGTAGGCCTAAGTTACGCCTTTGCCTTTCTTAATATATTAATAAATATTAGTAATAATAAAGAACACGTCAATTTCATAGGGTCAAGGGTGAGAGTCAAGTGTGCTTAACATTGAGTGTGAGGTTTGTAATGTCATGATAAATGAACTCTTAAGACCCATATAATTGTTTCAATGCTTCTTAATATATTTTCTGAGACAACGGGAAGAGGAGGGATTGGAAGGGAGAGAAGGGGGGAGGGGAAGGATGAAGGGGGGGGGGGGGAAATGGGAGGGGGGAAGGAATATAGGGATTGTTGATGTGGGGAGAGGCCCATTCAACATCCATCAGTAATGTATGTTGAATAATCAAATTCCCTACGTAAATGCCAAAAATCAAAACCTAATAGATTATTAGTCTGGAAATAGGTAGCAACAACGCAGGCAAAATACTGAATAACTTTCGTTATCAGCCGAAATGAACAGATCCACGCACTGGTTAAATTTTGATCCTATCAGGAAAGGTCTTTAGCTAGTTACCTGGGAACGTGTGAACTGACGCTAATTAGGAAGAATAGCGAGAACATGTGTTGATTATCTGTGCCAATTAAAACATTAAGACGAAGGAAAGGAAAGGAAGGAAACTATCAGGGGAAAGTGCAAAGCCATTACGACTATATAGCACTGGGAAGGGGTCAGGATAAGGATTTGGGATGGGACGGGGGCAAAGGAATGGTGCCCAACCACTTGGACGTTCGAGGATTGAACGTCGACCTGCATAAAGCAAGACCGTGCTTCTCGCTTGCGTGACCGTGCAAATATAATCTGATATATATATATATATATATATATATATATATATATATATATATATATATATATATATATATATATATGTGTGAAAGCTAAGCATGACATAAATAAAATATACCCTACAGCAGGGGTTGCGAACCCTTTTCAGAGCGTATGCCCAAATTGGCGAAAATCCTCTAAAAAAGTCTTTGGCGTGCCCATGGAGGAGGACAAGGGCCTGAAGGCATTCTTTTAAAAAAGTCTTTTTAGGAGACCAATAATTATTTTGAATTTTGTTATATGGTACAGATCTAGGAATAACATGCTATTAATAACTAGCAAGTCAATAAAATTAAGGAATTATTAACAATAATAATAATGGACCTTTTTAAAATAGAAACGAGGAGCCCTGTTTCTTAATTACATATATTGATTGATTTTCTACTACAAAAGTATAACAGTTGAAAATAAATTAAAGTAATTTAGCATGTAAAACTTTTTATATCAATTTTATTAAAATATTTTTGTTTTTAAAACAACCATATAATTACACTTCAAAAAAAAAAACAGTACTGCTATAAGAGTGTTTCACTGGGTAATTAAATACTATGCCAACGAATTTTCAGATCCAATCTGTAGAATCTTTTGGGTAGAAAACTCAGTGTATAGCTGTAGGCTCTATTTATCTATCTCCAACAATTAAATACCCTGGGTTTATTGTATGGATCTGTGGTAACACTTCATAAACAATCTAATATCCAAGGCATATCACTCATCAGACCCTTAATAATGGTTGTAATTAATCGAGGACATTACTAATACTACAGTGACAATATATCTACTAAAAAAAATTATACTAGGATACAATAGAAGTGATTGGAAAATAGCATCACATATAAATAGTATTGTAGTCGTACTTTTATAAGTATCATTAAATACATGATCGTATAATAATAAGATTTGCTTCATATTGTTACTTAAAATAAATCGAGTAAAAATAGATTATAGACATATTTTACTCTGAAACTTTTACTGCTGCACCAACGAAGATGATATATCAGCTTTGTATTTGGTGTTTTTGAATGCTATACAGCAGTAGTTTCATTCGGTATAAATACTGTGGTATTTATACGTGACAAAGTTCATCACCGAAAACAATGACTCTAATGAATATGTCGACGAAAATATTATTAATATTTCGGTTGCAAGATTTTTTAGACAAGATTCAGGAACGGAATTCCAGAGTTCAGCATTTCAGAGCTGAAATTTTCCTCATTTTCCGTAAATTCCTGTGTTGATCCCCGTCATTAACCGATCTGCTTCAGTATAATTTTAGTTCAGCTACTTATGAAAAAAATTTTGCTTAAAAAGCCTCCTAAATACAGTGAAAGCCTATCAATAGATATCCAAACTAATTTGCAGATGTTTTCTAAAGCCTGCTTCTTGACCATTGATGTTGGATGCACCGTCAGTTATCACGGAAGCGATTTCCAAAGGTCAGTCTGTTGATTAGTTAACTCTGTTATTATAGCTAGGGCTTAAAGAATCAAGAGGGCGGCACAGCAGGTCGCGTGGCACGGGTTCGCCAGCCCTGCCCTAGAGCCAATATTCCCTGTACCATCATCAAAGCCTCAAGTACAACTGAAAATTCGATGAGCGGAAGCTTATGCTTGAGCGTCGTGATTATTTCATTTAGCCAACTAGCACTTAAGTGGCAGTTTCTAATACCCGCTTTGATGAACGTCAGCGAGTTTCAGTAATTCCTTGAGTGGAAAGTAAGAATACCGAGAGCTAAGTTGGGTTTACCCGTGCGGGAAACTGCCAGGTATGATTAGTTGGCCTGAGGTAATCCGTAGGAGCTGGCCCTCATAGATAGTGCCACCGTGTCGACCTGAGGTGCCAGGAGTACCTGGGTGCCTGCCCCTCTCCCCCCCTGATAATCTTGGTGCTGTGAATGCTGACGTGCCGTGAGACATGATGCTGTGAGAGCCAAGGTGCTCTGAGAGCCAGGGTGTTGTGAAAGCCATTGTGCTGTGAGAGCCAAGGCGTTGTGATAAATAAGGTGCTGAGAGAGCCAGGGTGATGGGAGTGCTGGGAAAGCCACGGTGATGGGAATATTTAGTTGCTATGAGAGCCATAGTTATGTGAAAACCATGACTGCCTAAGAGCCATGGTGATGTGCTAATCATGGTGATATAAGATCCATAGTGATGTGCTAGCCATGGTGATGTAAGAGCCATAGTGATGTAAGAGCCATAGCGATGTGCTTGCCATGGTGATGTAAGAGCCATATACGCTGTATGGTTTTATTTTTACATTAAAGTAAATTAACTCTGAAAAAATCAATTACAGTACCAACATTACAGTTTAGCAGAGTAATATTTTTGAGCGTTGTGCATTGTGTTTACTGACAGGTTTACACACATGGTAGTTGTACTAGGTAGTGTCCACCTGTCAGTCAACTGGTGTACAGGTTCCTGAGCCTACTGAGCTCTATCATATCTACATTTGAAACTGTGTATAGAGTCAGCCTCCACCATATCACTGCCTAATGCATTCCATTTATTAACTACTCTGACACTGACAAAATTGTATATAAAGCCAAGTGCTTCAAGCGTGTATTGCATAGCGCGCACACAAGTATTTTGTAGGGGGAGGGATTCGATTCTTTTCGTCTATTGCTCGTTATCATTTTTGGGCCTGAATGGTAATTACTGGATAAAATTAGATTAATTACATTGCGTCAATAAACGCAAACAATTATATTAGTACATTGTAGTACAAGTCAAACTTGTAATATCAAATTAATTAAGGTAAGACTCCGCAAGTCCAACTAGCATCTGATCATCTCTTAACTCCCTCACATTGGTTAGCGTGCCAGCACACTGCTATGCACATAAGTTTGTTAACAAAATAAAATTCCTGCAGTTTAATTTTTGGTGCACATTTAGGTACTGTAGATTTGTATTTATGCAGCTACTCTAAATTATGTGAAGGGGGGGGGTTACAGTATGTGTCAGGAAATAGGTACGTGATGCCTAAAAAATCTTCATCACACAGGATGATTAGTCAAACAGGGCCATGAAATCAGTAGTCTGCACTGGCATATTTTGGATACGTTATGAGGATATCCTCAAGAACACGAGAGTTAATAAAGTAATTGTAAAGCTCCAGGTACCTCATGCCGGGACGGGGGGAGAGGGGGGTCTGTATTGTCTAATGACTGGACATTCAGTGATGTAGTGTGGGAGATCATGACCCAGTTCCTGCTCACAGAGTTTGCACCTGGAGTGCTCAGGATTGGGAGATCCATCACTTGTAGCCACCTGCCACAGGTAACGGTAACCCAAAAAATTGTTCTTGTAAACTAGATCAGAGACACTCTTAAAGCTTTATGTGGACTAAATATTAGAGTGGCGTTAATGAGGATTTTAATGTTTTATATTGACATAAAATGCAAGAAAATTAAGAATACAATAATTATGCTACTTTCTGATTACATTTTTGTGTGTGGATAGGCATGTAGGAGGGCAGTAGATAAAATATTTAAATTCTTGCGAGGTAGGATCAGGTATAACATTTGGTATTTACGGCTCATGCTCAGTGATGATATGGAAAATTTGTTTACTGAGAATTATATAAAATATATATAAATGTAATAATTTCCCCTGTAAATTAATTTAAATATAATCTCTAAAATTATAAATCATTTAAAGAAAAAAAATATAAAATTTAGGGGTTTATGGTTCATGCTCTGTGATAATATGAAAATTTGTTTACTGAGAATTATACTACTGTATATGTAATGTAGTATTGCCTTGTAAAATGTATATATGATATATATTGTATTTTCTTAATTAAAGATAAAAAAACTGATCCTGGCAACGTACTGTGTCGCACAGCCTGGTGGCCGTTTTGTGCTGCCAATATACTGTACATAGATTTCGGATCGAGACAAATCATAGCCTTTTATACTGGTGCTTTCAGGCATTTAGGAGGCAGTAATTTCTCTTCAAGTATGGGGTGCCCAAAATTTGTCAATGCAGGCTACTAAATATATGGCCCTGTGTGACTAATCATCCTGCGAGATTGGGACTTTTTATTACCACTGCTACCTTATTCACTCTTGTGTTGATGATATCCTCAAAATGCATCTGGAGTCTGCCAGAGCAGACTGCCTATCACATGCCTCTGTTTGACTAACCATCCTGTGTGATGGGGATTTTTTAGCTTCACGTAGTTAGCTTTTTTTGACACTGTATTCCACTTCATATAGTCTAGGGTAACTGCACAAATGCAGATGTACCTCACGTATTAATAATAAAAAAAAAGTATGGGGTGCAAAATAATAAAAAATTAAATGGAATTAGACCTGATTGTTTGGAACAATATACAGTAGTTTTAACAGAGATGAGTACACTTAGGTCTAATTCAACTTCCTCCTTGTTAAATGCTAATTTGGCTGCAATGTCTGTGTCATTCTGGGGGTTTATATTTATATGAGATGGTATCTATACAAAAGAGATTTTAAACTTTTTAATCTGTGCAGCGAGCAGGTTATTTATATCTGCTATTATTAGGTTCTTATTGTCGATCTTGCAGAAGTTTTCAAATGCTTGAAAAACAGGCTTTGAATCACTGAAATTCATTCCCCGTGATTTTTACTGTACTTGTAGCTAGTTGCAGTGCAGCTAGTTCTGTTTGTGCAGAGCTCAGCCACTTGTTTAATCTGTGACTAAGTCTGTGTGCAAGTATTATTTTTTTTATATAGTTTCAGCGTCAACATATATGTCAATTAAACAAAAATGGCTGAACAAAAGATGTGTTGAATTAAGCAAACTCGACTACCGCGTGTTTCCTTACCTCCGGAGTGCTAGGCTATGTGCGCTATTTTTGTTTCACTAATCTCGTCTTTACCTTCCCGCGTGACGCTTGTTTGTCCAATTTGAGCAATACCATACAAGCTGTGTGCCTTAATTTTATCAAAGTGAATTAATTCAGACTGACGCGAAAGATTTTCGTATATAGTATTTCGTGCTGCTGTCACCAACCTGTGTATTAAAAATTCCTAATGTTGTGTCTTGTTTCTTTGTTTTTCGGCACTGTTCCCAGTAATATATATTTTTTTTGCTAACATTTCGGAATAGTAACTCGGTGGGCACACTATCCAAGAGTGACGTTAATTCAACATTGGTAACGTTGATAACGTGGAAACGTTCAACGATGAGAACGTTGTTCCAACATTGATAACGATATTTCAATATTTACAACGTTATTTTCAGCGTTGAATTAACATAACATTTGAATATTGTGTCTACTGAGAACATCGTAACACTTTGCTAGCACTATACAAATCACTAATTGAAGTACAAACTCGGTCAAAAATTGAATCAATATATTGCAATGTGCAACTCGAGCACGCTGGTCAAGGCTTCCATCAAGAGTCGTTTGTGTTATGGGTTGGTGGCTGGCGGCAGCGACCAGTGGGAGGAAATACTACGTAGTCACTTGTCATTTGGTGTTTACAATAGTGATTTCGCGGTATTGACCTTGCAGAATCTGACACTAACTCAATACAAATGTTGTCGACTTGTGTGTGGTGAATGCAATACTGGTGGCTAAAAGAGAAAGTGGCAATACACGTTGTTGAGATTGCTTGGGGAACAGCGCTCGGGTCGGGAGGAAATTGAACTGCGGAATTCGCAGGTACGTTAGTTATTCGGTGTGCTTGGGTTTTCCCAGTTTAGATAGCATGGAAATACATTTAACACTTAAGAGCGGGGGTTTAATTTGAAAAGGGGGGCAATTGTTATTTTATTGTACGTTATTCTTTTTTTTTAACAGTAATAGAGATTTTTTTGCTGGAAGCAGCCTAATGGTTTTATTATGTCATGCGCAACGCGATATTACTTCAAAATAATTTAAATAATAAATAATCCTATGAAGGCATTCAATTGGTGTTATGATGAATCGTTAGTAGTTATATTCAAAATTGCTTCTAATATTATTTTTCTGCAATGAGTTGATATAAACTCATTTTGGCAATATCTTCTACCTAGAATTATTTAGTTTTGTTCTTATAAACAAAAGAGCTTTCTCAATTCAGTTGCAATTCATGTTCCTTCATTTTGAATAGCAGTCTCTTGATTCTAGTGATTTTACGGAATACACTTTGTAATTACCTCATTGCTGACACATATTTAAGCAGTTTTATGCTGATTATATTGATTTAAAATGGTTTAACCGCTGAAATTTTGCATATCAGAATAAAAAAGATTGCCAGTGTCACATTACCGTGATGCCGGGGGATGGTGTTTGACTAAACTAAACCTCATATAACATAAACAAACCTAATTTATCATAACACGTCATTTGCCCCCATGAAAAACATCCCTCAAACCTTGAATATGTTGATTGAAGTATTCTTAAGTGAAATTGAAATTGAAATAAGTATATTGAGGTAAAATACACACTAAGGGATGAGGTAGCTCAAGCTATTCTCACCCCGTTCAGAACATCGTGTTAATACATACACAGACACACAACACACAGAATAAACATATTACCGAACATTATGTGAGATAAACATATACATTTCCTATTCTTGAGCGGTACTTGGCATTCAGATAAAAGTTCCATTAACCAGAGTTCACAAATAATTGATTGTAACTTAATTTTCTGACATCCATCACAAGTTTTCAATTCAAGCATGAATATTTTATCAGTCCTAATTTCTACCTAGCCTAGCCTATGCAAATTAACCATGTAATGACGTAAAGTCTAGCATTTAATTTACTTTGTTATTAAACTAAATGTTTTATCTTAGTTAACATAAATAAAACAAAATGGTATTTTAACATTTGTTTCGTTGGTCAAGTGTTTGCATGTTAAATTGTGTATTAGAGAATGTTTTTGCCTGTGTGTGGGCGTGTAGGTAAAGTTTTTTCCCGCGCGTTTGAGGGCGTCGTCCCCGTCCCCGCCACAGACGGCCTGGACTTACCCGCCTCAGGTGTTCTCTGTGTATTCCTGCGGCCGCTTCATGTGTTCTCAGTGCGACTGAATGCAGTCACCTCGTGAGACGAGGCGAAAATGCAGTAGACGATCTCGTGAGTGATGTGTAGTATGTGTGTCCCATTCCGTTTGTATTGTAATATAATGCATGCACACTTTCGGTTTTGTTTCAAGTCTCGTCAATTCGAAATTGTAGTGATCACCGAGTTTGTCATCTCGTGTGTGAGGTGTATTTTTGTAATTTACATTTATTCTGTGTTTCTAATTTAAAATATGGTACATGAACTGGAAGCAGAGAGGCTTTGTTGATTATCATTAGTGTGTGTGTGTGTGTATAATATATATATATATATATATATATATATATATATATATATATATATATATATATATATATATATATATATATATTATTAAATATGACCGAAAAAGTAAGATTAATAGTTCTAACACGAATTTTCTCAATCTGTCGTACATTTCTTTTCACTGTTGGAGGTAATTCAAAAATCAATTCTCCAAAATTCATTTTTATTTCTAGTCTGACGCGACACGAGCGCGTTTCGTAAAACTTATTACACTTTCAAAGACTTTAGTTTACAAATACACAACTGAATAGAACTTACACATCTTCGATTTTGTTTCTATCTACATTTGAGTGAGGTGGATGGGGTGAGGTGGCATTAATAGGGTATTAATTTCATCAACACAAGACAGAACAAGAGGTGGCATTAATAGGGTATTAATTTCATCAAAACAAGACAGAACACGAAACAATGGGTATTGAAATGGAAGTGATTGTAGAAAGCCTATTGGTCCATATTTCTTGATGCTTCTATATTGGAGCGGAGTCTTGAGGTGGGTAGAATATAGTTTTTGAAAATGTAATAAGTTTTACAAAACGCGCTCGTGTCGCGTCAGACTAGAAATAAAAATGAATTTTGGAGAATTGATTTTTGAATTACCTCCAACAGTGAAAAGAAATGTACGAAAGATTGAGAAAATTCGTGTTAGAATTATTAATCTTACTTTTTCGGTCATATTTAATAATATATATATATATATATATATATATATATATATATATATATATATATATATATATATATATATATATATATATATATACACTAGATTTAACCTGAATTCAACAAGACAAGGGGCCAGATTCACGAAGCAGTTACTCAAGCACTTACGAACGTGTACATCTTTCCTCAATTTTTGACGGCTTTGGTTACATTTATAAGCATGAAAATTTAAACGGAAGTGACGTCACACTGGTTTGCAGTGTGCCTTTTAAATGGAATTTTGATTTGCAAGACACCCTAATGTTGCAACCTAAGAACCTTAGCGCGCTATCTTGTTTGTCTCATAATATTTAGGGTGGTGCTAAAAAAAAAAAAATCTTTTAACTCTACATTATTTGTCTGAAGCGGCGTATTTAGTGTGCGAGGCTGCAGGCTATAAGCTCCTGGCTATTTTTACTTGGCTCTTGCGTTGGGAGAAGGTGAGCCAGGTTTCTAGCAACCTCAAAAAAAGACGTGTGTAGTCTAGGTGCTCTCTTTCATAGTCGTTTATATAGTCTGGGTTTAATTTATATATATTTGCATCCCTGTTCACGTATTTTCGCAGTATTCCATTAACCCCTGTTCCGTATGGTAACATAGTTTCATACACGCTCAAATAAGTCCTTTATCTAGTAAGTATAAATAGTATAATTTAATATATAAATACTTCCCGAAGCCATCATGGTTTTGTATCTATTTGAATAACTCCGAGTGAGAGGAATTCGTCTTATCCTCAGATTAGGCAAAATTGTAATTAATTTTGTCAATAAAGATGTTAATAATAATAATTTGGCTATCGAGCATAACAATATATTATGCATGATTTTTAATAAATGTAATTTCGATTAGCCTAGGTCTGAAGGTCTTAGCCTAGGTCAAATATTTGTATTAAATTAAGTGACCTAGGTACACTTAAGTGGTCTAGTTTGTCTAAAGCTTCCAGCTGTCCAAAGTATTAATAGTTGTATACAATATCTGTGTGGAATTGCCCGCCTGTGTGGTCCTGACTATATCCCAGGAATCCCAAAGTTATATCCCAAAGAGTCCCAGGGATACTTTTCCCACTTTGTTCTAATTATCTTGCGTACAGTCGGCTATTAAATTTGTTATATTGTGGGTTCAATATATATATTTTTAAGGATTAGAGCAAATCATAGAGCCAGACTCAGCGGCAGCTGTGACAGTCCCCAAACACCAAACAAACCTGATATTTATAAACTGCAGCATCTCAAAGTTAAGAAACTATACAGGTTTGAGCCAAGCGAAAGGTTTGAAGGCCTTAGAGTTGTTATTGAAGAGGATATGAAAATATTTGTACGAATATGAAAGTGTGTGTGTAATATGTTTGTGTGTGTGTGTGTGTGTGTGTGTGTATATATATATATATATATATATATATATATATATATATATATATATATATATATATATATATATATATATAAAATATGGAAGGGAGTACCACCTCTAGCTGGAAGAAGGGGGACCCATAGCCTCGGAGGAAACCACGCATAACGCATTAGAGGGAATGTTTAGATCCCCTCCAATACAGTTTCTGTGTGCTTTTCTCCTACCACCCCCTTCCTTTTTTATTTTTTGTGCTTTATTATGCATTTGATGGTTACAAGATATACATGGGTTGATACAAAAATAATAATGCAAAAAGGTGCTTATATAAGGGGTACCACCTCTTGTGTAACTGTGGGGACTCGTACCCTCGGAGAAGGGAATAAAATGCATTCACCTCTAAGAACTTGTCGATTGTTTCTAAATACATAAGAGTATTTACGTCTCCTACCACCCCTTGTTTTATTATTGTATACTTTATTGTGCAAGGTTACACAATTACACAACTAATTGGTTACAAAATGTGGACATTAAGGTGAAAACAAAGGGAGTTTGTTCCTTTTTGAACAAGAGTTTTATGACTTATGATTTCCCCATTCTGGTTCTTACGTTGATAGAATAGGTAAAAGTGTGTGTTATTAACTCTATTTTTTTTTAATAATGATTTCTAGTTACAAATTTGGAATGGATATGGGTAATATTCTTTCTCTAGTTTTAAGCAATCTATATATGAAGTTCTATGACACAAGACTATTAAGTATAAAATTGTCTCTTAAATGTTACATGGTTTCGTTATGTTGATGTGCTTATGGCCTAAGAATGGAAACTTGGTCACATTTTTATTAGTTTTAAATAATCTAGCCCCATCTATTAAGTGGAAAGTGGAAATGGAATAAGACAACTCTTTACCATTCTTAGTTCGGGTAATTTGTAAATGTGAAAAGTTTTCTGGTTAAAGAAAACCAACAAATGTTGGGTCTTATGTACAGTTTTACTCATCTCGTCATCAAAGAGCAAAACTAGCTGTATTTTATTTTATGTTTCTGAGGGCACTAGGGACATGTAGTCCAGAGTTTATAGATATTAGTGCCATATATATATAATCTAGGTTTCAATTTAAATACCCCAAGTCATTTCTTGATAAAGCTAGCCAAATTGCTCGTAACTCATTGGTTTGTAAAAGAAAGACGAATTCAGTATTCTGCCATTTCCTGATAACTTCAGGGAAATTCCTAAATTACTAAATTTAATATGAATATAGCATTTAGGAATCTTGACTAAAAAATGCTCACTAAAAATTCTCCAACTAGTTGCAATGGATGTGTGTAAAATTCCATGAAGAGGTTGTAATAAGTTCTATGTTGGCAAAACAGGTAAACATCTTGACCAAAGAGTAAAAGAACACAAATATAGTATTAGGTCAGGTCAAGAATCCAATGCATTGTTTGTTCACCCAAGGGATTGTAATCAGTCAAGTGACTGAACTAATTAACGCAAAATTGTGGAGTGTAAATGAGTTACTGAAAGAAATATTATTGAATCTTCATGTATAAAAAGTAGTGATTTAGATTAATATTAATGTAATTTTAGGATTATATAAATTAACTATATAATTGGTAAGATTTGTGATAGGTATCAAATTATTTAAATATTTAAAGAGTAATTGTGTAGTACGTTTCAAGAATGAAGAAATACCCAGTTTATCTTCTCAGGTGTAGTGGAGTATATAATCCCAAACCAATGACATCTGTCTCTATTCCCTATTCTATATAGAGAATAGTATGTGTGTATATATATATATATATATATATATATATATATATATATATATATATATATATATATATATATATATATATATATATATATACACACACACACACACACACACACACACACACACACACACACACACACACACACACACACACACACACACACATATATATATATATATATACACGACTCATGCTCGGGGAAGATATGGAAAATTGGTTTACTGAAAATTATATAAAATATATATAAATGTAGCATTTTCCCTTGTAAATTGATGTACATATTATCTTCATATTGTATAATATTTAGTGAAGAAAAAACCAGTCGTGATACAGATCAAATAACACAACTACAGGTTAATACTGCGCGTACGATTATTTACTATATACAATATATTGGTAAATACACAAGAAAATCAAAGTAATCTTTTTTTAATTTATCAGCCGTTTTTATTAATTTTTTATCTTTTTTCATTTAATCAATTTAACCTTACAAATAATAATAATAAAAAAATATTTCAGAGAATATGACAAGCTTCCCTTCAACGTTGAGTAAGGTATTCTCATTTCCTCGGGCAAGCCAACCTCGCCTCGCTAACACGATTAGGCTACCCAAGTGTTTCATGGCCAGTTCCTCCCTAGCACTTAAAAACCACTAACAGCAGCATAAATTGTCTGTACCGCTGTTTGTCTTTTTACCCTTAAATTCACGATGTTTTACATTTTTTGTTTTTGATGACAAGACCTTAACTCGGGTCCCTTTTTATTCCTAATAGGCGTATATAATGTATGTACTCAGTTGTGCTTTGCCGGAATTGAGCTTTGGTTCTTTGGTCCCGCCTCTCGACTGTCAATTAACTGGTGTAGAGATTCCTGAGCCTATTGGACTCTATCATATCTACGTTTGAAACTGTGTATGGAGTCAGCCTCCACCACACCACTGTCTACTGCTTTCCATTTGTTAACTACTCCGACACTGAAAACATTGTGTAATATCTGAGGCTCATTTGGGTACTCAGTTTCCACCTGTGTCCCCTTGTTCGTGTTCCACCCATGCTAAATAACATGTCTTTGTCCACCCTGTCAATTCCTCCGAGAATTTTGTAGGTGGTGAATTTTGTAGAGGATGTGTATATATATATATATATATATATATATATGTCGTACCTAGTAGCCAGAACTCACTTTTCAGCCTACTATTCAAGGCCCGATTTGCCTAATAAGCCAAGTTTTCCTGAATTAATATATTTACTATAATTTTTTTCTTATGAAATGATAAAGCAACCCTTTTCTCTATGTATGAGGTCAATTTTTTTTTATTGGAGTTAAAATTAACGTAGATATATGACCGAACCTAACCAACCCTACCTAACCTAACCTAACCTATATTTATAGGTAAGGTTAGGTTAGGTAGCCAAAAAAAGCTAGGTTAGGTTAGGTTAGGTAGGTTAGGTAGACGAAAAAACATTAATTCATGAAAACTTGGCTTATTAGGCAAATCGGGCCTTGAATAGTAGGCTGAGAAGTGCATTCTGGCTATTAGGTACGACATATATATATATATATATATATATATATATATATATATATATATATATATATAATTTTTTTTTTTAATACCACCTCTGGCTGGAAGAAGGGGGACCCATAGCCTCGGAGGAAACCACACATAACGCATTGGAGGGAATGTAGGTCCCCTCCAATACAGTTTGTGTGCTTTTCTCCTACCACCCTTTTTTTTTTTCTTCTTCTTTCTTTCTTTCTTTCTTTCTTTCTTTCTTTATTGTGTATTTAAAGGTCACAAAACATACAAGACAAATGCCTAAAGGTTATGGATCTCTTGAAGCTCCTCCGCTTCCAGACAGGAACCGAGGACGCAGCAAGCATTTCCCCTCTGGATCGCCACACTGAGACGCTGAAACAAAAAACTGGAAGCCCTTGGGTCTCTGGTGACGTCAATGAGCTTGGAACCCAATTCCTTGAGAAATCCCAAGGCACTCTTGCCCCAGGGGCCATGCGTCTCAGACGCTATGGGAACAAAGAGGTATTGACCTTCCAGTCGCCTGTACTTGAGTGATTTTGCTGTTTCCCTGTTCCCTGTATGTATAATATATATATATATATATATATATATATATATATATATATATATATATATATATAATATTATTTATCTCTCACTTGTACCATCAGAGCCTAGAACCCACGATCACTGAAGTGAAAGACTGGAGTTCTACCCACCAGGCTGTGAATACTCACAATAAGAGTGTCCCAAAGAGACACCACTTGTGTCAACTGGGAACTGGGACTTTAGGCCTATTCTGGGGTGCCACTTGAGTCCGGAGGTATTTGTACGCTGGTGACTATAACGTACAAAATTAGACGTATTAGTTGAGAGAACGGATTGGTGTGTTGGCAGAAAATGGTGCGCTGAATGACAACTATTTCACATACCTATGTTCGGTCCTAAAGCCTAGCTTTAGAAAATAAAAGATTAAGAATTATATAAATTCAAAATATAGTACTGCTAGGCTTTTTGTTTTTATTATGTACAGTATATGTTTTGAGGTAGAGGATGCCTGTGCGTGTTACTTGTGTTTAGTCGTAATTCAGTTGTTTAGGATAGTTTAAGTTTAACATTATTTGTTCTCAGTAAAATTTAATAATCTTTCGAATTAAGCATTTGAGACGCACAGTGTATCCTGAATACGGAAGTAAAGGCAACACATAAATTTTCAAAAATAAAATAATCTCATGAAGATTCTGTTGGTTCTTAAAAGTTGTACATATTAGAATAAACATCATAAAACTAAAGTTGTTTCTGTAAAATCCTAAACCTTGTCTGATACATTACATTCTCATTTACCCATTCTTCTACAGAATACCAAAAAATCCACATTACTGATATTTGCATATTTCTATTATAGTTTTTAGATGTATTACCGTGATTGATGTATAAATCCAATATTCAGAAAAACCATCAGTGGTGCTATTATAGTTCTGAGTGTGTATAATGCTTAACACTGTAGGTTTAACATTAAAGAAATAACAACCAATCTATAATAATCCTAATAAATTTTTTCTTCTCGTTTTACAGTGGAAGAAAATACTGGCCACGGAGACTCACCAGCTCACCTCAACAACGATGTCACACCTTTTAGTGAAAGCAGCAGCAGGAACAAAGTTCCTGGGAGACATGGCGTCTTCACTGGCAAAAACCCTCATTTGTACAACGAAATTTCGACCAACGACATTTTCCTCGCCACTGACGGCGAGTCTGGAACAAACAACGAATATAACTTGGAGGCGAAGACTATTGTTGTGAGTGTTGGTGCTCAGGAATTGCGACATAGTAATAGTACCTATAATAGTATGAGTAGTAGTAATAAGCAGACTGGGAGAAAGCGCATCGTCAGTGGAGGTGGAGGATGGGTTCTTAATGGAAGTACTGGTTTGATAACACGCAGGAGGTTCACTGACAGCCACCACCAGACAACGAGCAGACTCTTAGATGAAACTACAACGAGGCAGCAGAGCACGAGTAGAAATGAAGCTACTAGACACCGCGTCGTGAAGATCAAAGAGTCTGAAGCGACGAATGAAATTCAGTGTCGCGACACGTTGAGGGTTAACAAAGTACAGATAACAAATGAAAAGGGACATAGAAAATTCCTGGTGTACACAGGCACGAAGAAAAAGGTGGAGAACAAAAGTGATAACAGAGGTGAAAGGCGAATCATCATCTACACGAAGAAACCTACGAAGGAAACTGATAAGAAGAAAGGAAGAGTAAATGATAGACTACAAACATGTAGGAGGCAAGACGACCACCGTCGCGATATTTCTCAGACGACAGGAGCAAGAGACAATGCAGCGATATGTGATACAGAAAAATGCAAAGAAGTCGAAATAACGCTGGCAAGGGAAAATGAAAGATTGGCTGTTCAAGGAAAACAGGCGTACGACAGCAGGATGCAGATGCGCTCAGCAGAAAATAAAGGCTTTGTTAGAAGCCTGAAAAACTGCGAGTCAGTCGGGGAGACCACAAAAACTTATGAGCGATGGGGAAAGGCAGGACTAAGAACATACAAAGGAAAGACAAACCCTCGCAGTGTAGTAAACGAGATGAGGAAAAAGGTTTTTAAATTCTGCGAAGAAACCGAAGATAAAGCCAAAATGTTAAAAGATAAGAGGGTAATGAAAGAAAGAAAACATTGCACGGAAAACAGAATGGTGACGTCAGTGAGCGCTAGACTAGTAATGCAGGGAGTGAAACACAACAAAGGTACAAAAAATTCGTCAAAAACGGAGAAAGAAAGATCAATCACTCAAGAAATAAATTATAGGAAGCGAATTCAGACTTCATCCAAAGGAGCCATTGAGGGGCACATGATGATTGGTGAAAAACAACACACCAGAGAAACCGATGATGCCTTTGACAAATTGTGTAAAGGAATTTTGAAGACAAATATACGACACGGCAGAGAACACGAGAAGAATCACAATCCATCAAACGAAAGCACAATAACACAAGGAGTCAAACATTGTAGAGATAGCAAGACGATCGCAATAGTAGAGGGAATACAGAAAACGATGAACACGAAACATGAGAGAAGAAAAAAGATGGATCTGCAAAATATGGGAAAGAAGGGAGTAATGTTTCCAGGACCAAAACTATGCAAAGGAATGCAAACATCAGCTCAGGGAAAGGGAAAAGGGGTGACGCTAAGAGTAATTAATAAACAACCGGTCAAAATGACACAGACAAAAGAAAGAGTACTGGTCCGAAAGGGTACCGCAGGCGGAAGAATAACGGTAATAGAGGAAGGATGTTTGTACAAAAGATTAGTACTAAAAGACAGTACAGACACGGAACTGGTGGCTAAGGAAAATGAAAATAGTGCGAACGAAAAACTAGTGTTGAAACGCGTAGGGACTAATAGTGAAAGAACAATAATAAAAAGAAATGAAAGATCGGTGGTTAAAAGGGGTGAAGCTAATGTGCTCGAGACGGCGGTAACTGTTAAGGAACCAGAGCAAAGTTGGGTTGGCAATAGGAACTGCCCGATCATTATCAGCGGCGGCGAGGGCGAGCAGGGCGTCATCAGCCCACCGGCCCCCGATGGCACGCCTTACACCATAAAGCTCAACTTGGCGGGTCTTATCCACGTGAGGCCGACCATCGTCATCATCAGCACAGGTAAAGGTAAGTGTGGCTTAGCTTCCTCTTTGTTCATCCTTGCAGAGTGACGCTCTGCCTTTTTATATTTTGAGTTTGATAGATGAATGTTATTTAGCAACTGGCAGATCTGTTATACATTAGTTTATATAGCAGCTGGCTACCATTATACATTGATTTATTTAGCAGCTGATTGCTTTTTTATGCATTGTTTTATAAGCAGCTGACTGCTGTATTGGTTTATATAGCAGGTGATTTGGTTTATATAGCAGCTGACTGCTTTGTTATACATTCTTTTATATAGCAGCTGACTGCTTTGTTATACATTCTTTTATACAACTACTGTATAATAGTATACGATTTCATAGTAGTTGGCGACTCTGTTATACATTGTTTTATTAAACAGCTGACTACTGATATACATTCCTTCATATAACAGCTGGCCCACTATTAAACACTTAGTTTCTTTTCCTATAGCAGCTGGTTTCCCTGTTAGACACTGATATAAAAGCCGGTTCCAATAATTACCTGTATTGGAATATCAAATTTAGATGCTGGATAAACTACACACACTATAGATATTTTTTTATTCACGAAGAAATTAACTAAGTACTCTCTAGCAGGTTTGGGGCTTGTACACATCACAATTATATTAGTACAGAGGATCTTGTTATATCTTGAGATGATTTCGGGGCTTTTAGTGTCCCCGCGGCCCGGTCCTCGACCGGATAGTTAAAATTCATAAAGATTACAATGTTTGGTTTGTACATTTACGCGAGGCTACTAATACCAGTATCATTACTGTCAAATATTACAGCTAATAAAATGTTTGAGGTTTGCAGTATTTGTAGTGATTAGGGAGTTGATAAAAGTTGTCAGTGAAAAAATATGACCTAAAACTAGTGAAATTTTTTTTTATACTATAATTAGTGGCTTACTAATAATAGGTTGAAATAATGACATCATACAGGTGATATAGTTGTATATATATTAATAGGTGATCTAGCACAATTCCCTGACATTACATTACCCTAATGATTTCAGGGCTAGTCTATGTACACAGTTATTTAACCGATCCCTGTTAGGATGTGACCAGCTGGTCAGGATTGCATTTCACCTTTGTAAACGCACATTAACGATGTTATGTAAAAAGACACCTCGAATACTGTTTATGTAGGACAGGCGTAAATCTGTTTGTTTTTAGGTTAGATTAGCATTTTAAAGCATACAATCACCTGTGGTTGATTGTTCAATAAATCACTGTTTAACAGATCTCTAACCCTGTCCACGGAGGACAGTAGAAAATGTATATATGCTGGTTAGCATTTTAAATGTGTGGCCACGTCTGTAGTAGAAAACAAATCACCGACCACCCGGCCTCTCGTTGCCACAACGTCATAAAGAGGTTGTACTAAATTTCAATACCTAACCCAACCGAAGACCACAAATAGAAAACAGGACAATTCGTCAATTTTGCGAGCGGCTATAATTTATAGTTACATATTACCACATACTTCGCCGGGTTTATGAGGAAGTAACTGTGTACGCAACCCTTCTTTCTTGAAGCTCAGCATCCCACAAATGGATTACCAAAACCGCCACTGTGCTCGGAATGTATAATATTCATCATCTCTAACAAGAGAGACAACGACAGTTTCCTGCCCCATGGGAGATCACACCTTTCCAAATTACTGCCCCCCCCCTCTTTTCTCACCCTAGAAGTTGACTTAAGAAACAACCCATGCTTCGACAAGAAGCAAAGTACAAATGGGTTAAGCCAAATTGATGGCTTGGTCAGAGAGCTCTCCCAACTTATACTGATGGCTCCTTGCACCAATCTTATAGTGCGGCTGGAAGTGGAGTAGTTGTGACAGCGAGAAATGGCTCCTTCTCCTATGAAGGTAGCGCGCATATAAATATTTGGGCCTCCACTCTTCAAACAGAATTGGTTGCCATAAGCCTTGCATTCGAGCGCGAATATGAATCCAAAGTTGACACCCTAATTGTAAGTGATTCCTTGTCATCCTCAAGGGACACTTACAATTGTCCCTTAGCTCCCCAAGGAACAACAGTGACATGCGTGTGTTCCTGAATCAAGACACAGATATAATAAAATAATCAATGATTGAGTCAGAGTTTGTCTCCTGTGGATTCCTTCCCATATTGGTCTCCGAATGCATGATAGAACTGATGAGTTAGCCAAAACTTGCTTATAAAGAGGGAATTATCATCTTGGACTGCCTTTCAGCAGCCTGAGGGCAGTAATATTCCGGGAACATCAACAAAATCTCGTAGATTTGAGGCAAAGTGAAATTCACATTAGTTACTCCATCTATCATCATTCTATTATGCAGGAAGAACCGCACATCTATGGGTCATCCAATAAGGTTAGCAAACTTCTAGATGTTACCACTGCTAGGCTTAGGGTCGGCTACAAGTACCTCTGTATGTTTGTAACATCTGCTGATGAAGACTTGAGTAAATGTAAACTGTCAGTAGAACTGTTCACATACTTTGCGTCATTATATAATGGAATGTGAAAATATCGCGGAATTCAGAGATAACACCATCAATGGAGTCCAAGAAATGTGTAAGTACTTCATTCATAATGATGTACTGCCAGAAATCTTAGCCAAGATCCAACGTTTGCTTACTGTAGGTGCTGCCTGCACATGACTGTAAAGCTGCCGCCCAGTTGGGTATGAGGTGCACAATAAAGAAAGAATTATTTTTATTATTTAATAAATATACATAAAGAAATTGAATTGCTACGCGCACTAATATTAGAGTAATGGAAGGATGAGGGGCTCAGGACGGTCTGTAACTTAAATTAATCATGCCAGTCGCTAAGTGGGTGTTGTTTTGGAGGGACTATAACCCCTCTGGCGTCCCCAGGTTCAAAGCCGTACTCGAGTTATAAAGTTGATGCTGTAAATGTGAGATTGAACCAGCCCGTCCTCTCGATCATTCACAATATCACAAATATGATGTACTAAATTGCCCGAACCTAACCATCACGTAAATACCAGTTTTTAATGACAAGTGAGATAAGCAAAAATACAGTTAACAAACTTAGCACGACTTCTGTTGCTTAGACGAACGTCTCGCCATTTGGCGAGCAAATGGATTACGTGTATCGTAGTAATGGACATAATATTGTGCAATGTGTTGAATCCTTAAGGATAAACATTTTCTTTTAGGGTCGTTGCATTGTCGTGTTCAAAGGTGGAAGCGAAGGAGGAAACTTCGGTTCTCTCGTGTTGGCCTTGAGGCTTACCAACTTACTGAGGGTAATTAAGGCCTATCAACTTACGGAAGGTAATTAAGGCCTATCAACTTACGAAAGGTAATTAAGGCCTATCGACGTCTAGAGGTTTATTAAGGCCTATCTACTTTTGGAGGGTTAATAAAGCCACCTAGTGCTTATTGACCAGAAGACAAATACTTTTGGTCTGAACTTTTGTCCAGGACTAAAGTAAACTCTAAGTGTAAAGTAAACACTTGAGAAACTAGGTACACCTCTCAATGTGCATATCCCTTGAACGCCAATGTCATCATCGCCAGCAACATGGGTACTCGGGCACGTCTTCCTCTAGTTAGCCCTTATCCGACAAATACATGACCTCTGTTAATAGCTTGACGTACACACTCCTGCCAAAACGTCAACCAACATTTTACCGGCCAGTAACTATGGTGATAAAAATCTTGGGCATGCGCAGTCGCCCAACTGCGTCTGATTGCGCGCCAAATCTGATGGGCTGTCAGGTGACGCACGTAAGCCTTGGTGAGGACGTGGGTTCAGGGGAGGGGGAAGGTGATGGCCGGGAATGGATATAATTGATAATGGCTAAAACGCGTCGATGGTCGACCTTCCTAGTGAAGCTTGTTTGTGTTATTAATTATTAAGTCAACAGTCTAGTCTGTAGGGTAAATAGTGAGCGAGGTGCATAAAGCAACAGGGAGGAGTGCGATAGTGTTTGCTGTGTAACCGACCGAATGACGACATGGGTACAAAATCTCTTGAAGAAATTTATAATTGGCGTTTTACTGGAGGAAAATTAGACTGTCGGATTTCGAATTTTAGAATATGTAAAAATAATCATAGGCATAGGGAGCCGGTCGGCCGAGCGGACAGCACGCTGGACTTGTGATCCTATGGTCCTGGGTTCGATCCTAGGCGCCGGCGAGAAACAATGGGCAGAGTTTCTTTCACCCTATGCCCCTGTTACCTAGCAGTAAAATAGGTACCTGGTTGTTAGTCAGCTGTCACGGGCTGCTTCCTGGGGGTGGAGGCCTGGTCGAGGACCGGGCCGCGGGGACACTAAAAGCCCCGAAATCATCTCAAGATAACCAAGAAGAAGATAGGGCGCACTTTTAGACATGCAAAAGCTTAAGCCATACAAAAGGACAAGATATATACTGGTGCATGTTGGGGAACCTTGGGGAACTATTCATGCCTGAAATAATTTCTGACGCTAGGCTAGTTGCTGAGTAAACTCAGAACGCTTTCTCAACATTGTCCGTAAACAAATTCGTACTTGTTGAGGTCTTGAAGTGCTGGAAGTGTTTATTGTTAAGAGCGCTATTCTCACGATTGTCAGCCACCTTTTATTGTTTGGAAACAAATATATTTAAAAAAAATCAAGAACCGGAATGCTTTGTAAATACATTTCCTACTGCCTCATAATGATATGAAATGGTATAACGGCTTCAAAGAAGTTCTCCCGCTTAATTTTTTGTGTATCGAGCATAACTGGCATATTGTGTGTGTATCATACGAGGCTGACATATTATGTGCAGGCTTAGAGCAAGCTCCCCTAACCTATTGCGTGAGTCCCGAGCGCACCTTGCCTATTGTGTGTACCAAACTCAATTAGCTTAACCTATTTTGTGTGCCAAACTCAGAATAGGTTAAGGTAGTTGAGTTTTTTGTGTGTGCACTAAGTTCAAATGGCATATTATGCGTGTGCTAAGTTCATATGCTTTATAATGCACCAAGCTCACCTGGCCTGCTGGGTGTGCACCAAGTTCACCTGGGTTGTACCTGGTTGAGGTTCTGAGAGTTCTTGTACTCCCCAAGCCCGGCCCGGGGCCAGGCTTGACTTGTGAGAGCTTGGTCCAACAGGCTTTTACTTGGAAAGGAGCGCAGGCCCACATATTCACCACAGCTCGGTTGGTTCGGCACTTCTTGCAGAAAAAAAAGACCAGTTTTCTTGAAAACTTTTCCTTTTGTTCCGGCAATATTTTTTTTGTACTGCTGAGAGGATATTAAATGTTACTCTGATGTTCCTCCTCTGGGTCTCTGGTGTTCATAAGTGTTCTCTGATTGTGCCTATGGCACCTCTACTCTCCAATGGCACTCTATTCTGCATTTCCTTAAACTATATGAAATTAGACGCTCAATCAAGTGAATATGAACTAAACAGTTACATTATTTCTAGATAGTATAAATTATAACCATACAAGCAAAAGTATCATAATTAAATATGCCAATAACTTAAGAGACAGAAAACATTATCTTTAAAGTGGACAGGAACACTTCAGCTCCAGCCAACGTGGTGCCTGAACCACCCGGCAACTGACTATGGCATAACGAGACTACATTATATAAATTATAAGTATGAATTATAATACTGAAAATGCATGGACATGCAATTGTAATAGATGTGAATTATTCAATATTATATGCGAAGTATAAATGCAATGTACAACAATTTACATGCAGCTGTTTATAGCTATTGCTCAAAATTAATACACTTCTTAATTGTACAACAAATTATTTTACCCCTTGGTGTACCATGTAATAATTTCAGCATTTATATAATAATCAATATACGATATCAAAATGAATGGCTATACATAGCCTGGATGTACAAGTAAACATTTGTATACAGTCATGGGCAGGTGATATCTTATCGTTCATAAACATTCAGGTCTTGTAAGTGATGCATAAATGTTTGATATGTATACCCAGAATATTTATACCCAGAATCATGTGGAAAGAGAATCGAAGTTTCTTAAGCTCACTGTAGCGCTATAGCTAGATAAGCCGAGGTTTTATTATTATTTTCTTCCACAGACGTGGCCACACATTTACAATGCTAACCAGCATAAATAGATTTTCCCCTGTCCTCCATGGACAAAGTGAGAGATTTGTCAAACATACAGTTAAGGGATTTATTGAACAGTCAACCGCAGAAGGTGATTGTAGTGCTTTTAAAATGCTAGGCTAAGCTACATACGTAAATACATAGATACACAGATTTATGTATGCTACATAAAGTGTTCGATGTCTTTTACATAGTAATTAATGTACATTTTCAAAGGCGAAACGTAACTCTGGTCAGCTTCCACATATACTTTATACACACACATACATACATACATACATACATACATACATACATACATACATACATACATACACATACATTTGTCTCTTTTACTCTGACATGGTGAGATAGCTGATAAACTAGTGTGCAATTAAAAACTTAACCACTGAAGGTGATTAAGATGCTTTTTCATGCTCAGGTTATACACATTGTGTACTCTACAATTGGGGTTTGGCCTGAAAACCGCCCCCCCCACACACACACACACATTGACGGCAGACTTCATACATGACATGTAGTATGTTTGCATACAGTGCTGTTAGCTTTCAAGTTTTGGTTCCTGCTGGAAATAGGGCTGCTTAATGAACCTAGCACAGTTTTAGCTTTCCATCGGCTTTACTAACTTAACCTAACCTAGCCTAGTTGAGTTTAAAACTAACTTACCCTGATTTGACCATCTCAGAATCATGAAGAGAGCGCTCTTGAAGGTATAGACACCCTGATAGATAGCTCTAGAAGGGATAGACAGATAGGTTTATCGAGGTTTCCCTATGGCAGTTATGAGTCCCAAATACCTCATACTGCGATCTGAACAGAGGCATTCCTCTCCTTCCATCCCTCTGCACCACCACCACCACCTCCCACCATTCACTTCCACAACCGGTAGTCCCACAGGCGGAGGTATTCTTGTAGCCTGCTTGTCTGAGAGTGAAGTCATTCATCTTATAGGTTGCCTGGGGCTCGCTCCACGCACCCTACTCTTAACTTTCCCTCCTCCAGACTTGTCTTGGGGGGGAGTCTTCGGATAGGAGATTTGGGAATTCTTTTTATATAAAGTTTTTTTTTTGCGTGTCCTGCTTTTGGTGGCATATTGCGTTATTTAATGTTTACTTTTATTAAACTATCAACATATCATATATGATTTATTTAGGATTCTCTTTTAGTTACGATTAGAATTTTACTGTGTTCGAGGAGGTTTTAATGCTATAACCTGCCATTGGCTTGTATAGTAACCTAGTATTAACTAAATTAGTTAATACGTTTTAGTTTATCATCTATCACAGCCGTGGCCATACATTTACAGTGGTAACAGCATATATATATATATATATATATATATATATATATATATATATATATATATATATATATATATATATATATGCTGTTATATATATATATATAACAGCATATATATATATATATATATATATAAATTTATTTTTAATAAATATATATTTTTATATATATATATGTTATATATATATATAAAAATTATATATATATAATTTTTTTCTTCTGCCCAACATGGAGAGGGTTAGAGATATGCTAGACATCATACAGTGTAGTGAGTTTTTAGCACTCGCCCACAGGTGATTGTAGTGCTTTTACAATGCTAACCAACAAACATTGGTTAGCGACACTGCCAGCTTCTAGTTTGTCTTCCATAGACAGACGAGAAGGCTGGAGCGTCGCTACATTACACAGCGAGTTATTACCGTCTTCGATCACACAAGAAGACTTGGGAGCATCAAAACCTAATTAAAATTCTCATTCTTGTTTTTGGAAAAAGGATTATTGTAATATTTATTTTGTTCAGAATTCGTGCATGCACTTAGCTCATTCTTATAATATACAAACACCATCCGTACGTGTTTGTATATTACTGGTTATTCTTATTTATTACTGATTATTACTGGTTATTCTTATTTGTTACTGATTATTACTGGTTATTCTTATTTATTACTGATTATTACTGGTTATTCTTATTTATTACTGATTATTACTGGTTATTCTTATTTATTACTGATTATTACTGGTTATTCTTATTTATTACTGATTATTACTGGTTATTCTTATTTATTACTGATTATTACTGGTTATTCTTATTTATTACTGATTATTACTGGTTATTCTTATTTATTACTGATTATTACTGGTTATTCTTATTTATTACTGATTATTACTGGTTATTCTTATTTATTACTGGTTATTACTGGTTATTCAGTCTGGTTACTGCATTGGTTATTCTTGGGAACACCTCACTGCAAGGAGTGGGGTGGCACCACTTTGAAGGGGGGTAGAAGCACCACTGTGAAGGGGGGTAGAAGCACCACTGTGAAGGGGGGTAGAAGCACCACTGTGAAGGGGGGTAGAAGCACCACTGTGAAGGGGGGTAGAAGCACCACTGTGAAGGGGGGTAGAAGCACCACTGTGAAGGGGGGTAGAAGCACCACTGTGAAGGGGGGTAGAAGCACCACTGTGAAGGGGGGGTAGAAGCACCACTGTGAAGGGGGGTAGAAGCACCACTGTGAAGGGGGGTAGAAGCACCACTGTGAAGGGGGGGGGGGTAGAAGCACCACTGTGAAGGGGGGTAGAAGCACCACTGTGAAGGGGGGTAGAAGCACCACTGTGAAGGGGGGTAGAAGCACCACTGTGAAGGGGGGTAGAAGCACCACTGTGAAGGGGGGTAGAAGCACCACTGTGAAGGGGGGGTAGAAGCACCACTTTGAAGAGGGGTAGAAGCACCACTGTGAAGGGGGGTAGAAGCACCACTGTGAAGGGGGGTAGAAGCACCACTGTGAAGGGGGGTAGAAGCACCACTGTGAAGGGGGGTAGAAGCACCACTGTGAAGGGGGGTAGAAGCACCACTGTGAAGGGGGGTAGAAGCACCACTTTGAAGGGGGGTAGAAGCACCACTGTGAAGGGGGGTAGAAGCACCACTGTGAAGGGGGGTAGAAGCACCACTGTGAAGGGGGGGTAGAAGCACCACTTTGAAGGGGGGTAGAAGCACCACTGTGAAGGGGGGTAGAAGCACCACTGTGAAGGGGGGTAGAAGCACCACTTTGAAGGGGGGTAGAAGCACCACTTTGAAGGGGGGTAGAAGCACCACTGTGAAGGGGGGTAGAAGCACCACTGTGAAGGGGGGTAGAAGCACCACTGTGAAGGGGGGGTAGAAGCACCACTTTGAAGGGGGGTAGAAGCACCACTGTGAAGGGGGGTAGAAGCACCACTTTGAAGGGGGGTAGAAGCACCACTGTGAAGGGGGGTAGAAGCACCACTTTGAAGGGGGGTAGAAGCACCACTGTGAAGGGGGGGTAGGGTAGAAGCACCACTGTGAAGGGGGGTAGAAGCACCACTGTGAAGGGGGTAGAAGCACCACTGTGAAGGGGGGGGGGTAGGGTAGAAGCACCACTGTGAAGGGGGGGTAGAAGCACCACTGTGAAGTGGGGGGGGTGAGAAGCACCACTGTGAAGGGGGGGTGAGAAGCACCACTGTGAAGGGGGGGTAGAAGCACCACTGTGAAGGGGGGGGTAGGGTAGAAGCACCACTGTGAAGGGGGGGGGGGGTAGAAGCACCACTGTGAAGGGGGGGGGGTAGAAGCACCACTGTGAAGGGGGGTAGAAGCACCACTGTGAAGGGGGGGTAGAAGCACCACTGTGAAGGGGGGGGGGGTGAGAAGCACCACTGTGAAGGGGGGGTAGAAGCACCACTGTGAAGGGGGGGGGTAGGGTAGAAGCACCACTGTGAAGGGGGGGTAGAAGCACCACTGTGAAGGGGGGTAGAAGCACCACTGTGAAGGGGGGGTAGAAGCACCACTGTGAAGGGGGGGGGGTAGAAGCACCACTGTGAAGGGGGTAGAAGCACCACTGTGAAGGG
This sequence comes from Procambarus clarkii, assembly GCF_040958095.1. Taxonomy (NCBI): domain Eukaryota; kingdom Metazoa; phylum Arthropoda; class Malacostraca; order Decapoda; family Cambaridae; genus Procambarus; species Procambarus clarkii. The sequence continues at coordinate 38,678,677 of NC_091170.1, forward strand.
GGGGTAGAAGCACCACTGTGAAGGGGGGGTAGAAGCACCACTGTGAAGGGGGTAGAAGCACCACTGTGAAGGGGGGGGTAGAAGCACCACTGTGAAGGGGGGGGGGGGGTAGAAGCACCACTGTGAAGGAGGGGGTAGAAGCACCACTGTGAAGGGGGGGGGGGGGTAGAAGCACCACTGTGAAGGGGGGGGGGGTAGAAGCACCACTGTGAAGGGGGGGGGTAGAAGCACCAGAGTGTTGTTAGATTTCAGTATCATTTTCCAGTTGTGCCATCAGCCACCTCGTATCATTGCAAAGGCCTTCCCTGAGGCCAGTTGTTTCTATTCTCCTCCATACAGTTTTTCTCACCACCCTGTACCATCACGTCTCCTCTCCCCCTACTGCCCCCCGTGTCGAAGAAACCCCCCCTCTCCCTCCTCTGATTCCTTTAGAATATGCCTCCCCCTTCCCTCCATTTCTCTAAGAACCCCCCATCGCTTCTCAGTTACCCTAAATTCGCCCCTCCCTGGTGCTCCTGCGATCATCGTGGGTACAGTCCAGTGCGCAGGAGCCACTGTTCCCCAAAATCTCATCGCCCGCCAAATACCTGTGTCCGCTCGCGCATAAAAATGAATATCAAAACGTGGCCAGGATGGTGGCGGAGGCGGTAGGAGTGGGAGAGGGGAAGGCTGGGAGAGGGAAGGGGTGGGGGAAGAAAGGGGGACTGGTGGAATGGGACGGTGAGATTCATGAAAGGGATGGAGGTGATGGGAGCGGAAAGAACAGCATGGGGGTGGGGGAAGATGGGGAGTGAGGGAGACTGTGGGAGAGTGGTGAGGGTGAAGAGTGTGTGGGAAAGGGTCAAGGGAGAGAGGGCGCTGTGGCAAGGACGACAATGATGTTGAAGTGTTGACACACTCGCCCTCTGCTGTTGGTTTCTGTTGTCCTCTTATTGACTATTATTTATCCTTGGTCTTATTGCTTTTCTTACCAACATTACTGTTGATGGTCTCATGACTAGTCTGGTTATATATTACTGTCCGTGGTCTTCCTGCTGTTGTTCTTGTATATCTTTAACATAGTCTCTGAGTCTTGTTCCTCTGTATTTTGTAAGTTCCTCTTGCTTTTTTTTACACTACTGCTATCTTAGTCCTCTTCTTCAGCGGCTGTCACTTAAGTTTTCTTGATTTCTTTCAACTGCTTCAAGATTTTTGTTCCTCCATTAGGCTAGTGCCACGAGGATCTACTTTCCTCCACTGCTGCTGTAACTAGATTGTCAGATTTCCTACACGCTGCCGTCAGATTACACTTTATTTTCCTTCGATTTCCTGAGAATCCGTCTCTCCCCTTCGCTTCAGCTACTAGCTTCCACTTTCTTTCGTCTACCACTGCGTCACCAGTTTCCCTCACTATCCACAATTTCTGTCTCGCCTTTCCCCATTCCTCACCCCCCTTTCTCTTGCTTCTCTATTCCCCTCACTTGCGTCTCACTCCCTTTCCACCAATGTGTCCTTTCCTTACCTTCTACCCCCGGCAGTCACCGACGCAGTATCCCCCCCCCTTCCCCCCTGCAGCAAGTCGGAGGTCGGGCCAGCGTTTGACATCACCTGGTGCGAGTGGCGACTATTGCCAGCTGTGCGTGTTACAATCACCTCTGGTGGCACCGGCAAGACGGCAGGAAGAGCTCGGTCTAGACGAACGTGTTGGAGGTTAAATGGAGAGAGAGAGAGGGAGAGACACAAACCCCACATACACAAACAGACACACGCGTACCAGTAGCAGTGTTGGTGCAGCATTAGCACGGGTATGTATAGCCTGCTTGGTCATTCGGAAGGGAAGCTCAAAACCTTCCCTCATTGCTTTATTGTCCGTTGGAAGATGAAACTAGGACATCCAGACTCAAGCCTGGCCCGACCCTCCGGGTGATTCGCTTACCTAGCACTGGTGGACATACGGGTGGATTTCCCAAGCTACGCTCTCTGAGGTTGCGTCCGTCTTACAGCTTCCAAGACCAGTATATTGTAATAGGGAACAGTAACTTATCGTAGCATTGGTGCATATCATGTTGGCATTCAGGGCCAGGGTAGCAGGAACCAGGAGTCTTTAAAATGCAAATATGGCACTCCTGCGCTGAATCCAGATAGTTTGCTGCTAAATGAGGCACCAACGCACCTCCGATTCCTCCGCACGTTCCAATATCATGCTGAGTTCCGAGCAGGAGGAGGTGAAATACCCAGTAAAGGATAGGAATCTTGAGCGGTCTGTACTCTCATCCAGCCGAGGTATTGATCTATACAACTCTGGTTTATATTAATATTTAACCATAAAAATATAGAAGTATCCCCGAGTTGAAGGCAAACGCCAAAGAAAAAACAATGGCAACAAGGAATGTAGTTGCTTAGAGCAGGACCCCACACGCACCTTGGCTAGTCGTCCCTGGAAAGCCTAGAACCAACAGAAAACAGTGTCTTCTAAACAAACCTGGGAGGGTCCTACCAATAACCGCTCAAAAAACGTCCCGGCATCTCCCGCTCACAGACCAATCGCAAGGCAGAATTCTAATCACCGTAAGGCAGATTGCAAGTGATTTTCCCAGAATTAATTTCCTCAGAATTAATGGCAAGACGGAAGACGGTCTTGGGCGACGGTAGGGAGAGGAGAGGAGGGCAGGGGGGGGATGGAAGAGGAAGAGGCATAGGCGGACACATCGGTGGCGGTGGCGGCGGTAGTGAGGCTCAGGGCTGTCCATTTGTTGCCATTATACACTACATTAGAACCCCAGCCACACGTGAAATTACGCCTGGGCCCCTTCGCCCTCTCTGCAACAGAATAAAAATGATCTGGGACTTACTGAAATGGAGTAGGCTAAAGTGGAGGGTAGTGGAGGGTGAAGTAGAAGGTGGAAAGGAAGGGGAAGGAGGTCAGTGTACCAGCTCGGTCCAAGCGGAAATACCAGAATAAGACTTGACTGACCGTCTGGATATTTAACTAAGGAGAATTAGATCTATAATGCTTTTCCCTGACTGTCTCTGGGAGGAAGTATATAGGTAAACGATTAGGCTTTGTATTCTACATTATTTTTGCGCGACGTATTTTCTGCAGTGGTGAGCCCTAACTACAGATTTGTGATACTTATGAACATTTTGAAACATTGTTATGCATAATTATAAGATACATTTCCTTGGGAGACAATGCCGAGTAAATTAACCCCCTCCCCCCCCCCCCTCACACCGTCGTTCTCGCTCACTCCTGCTTTCTCCCTTCCCTTCTCCATCCTGCCCTCTGATCCCTCTCCGCCTTTCCCCTCAACTTTTCATTCCTTCACATTCCGCGCATCCCCCCCCCCGTCTATTTCCCCCATAATTCTCCTTTCTGTGTTCCATCTGGGGTAATTACTCGATTAACCAGAGTTTAACAAACCAAATAATGCTACTTCTGTTACTATTACTACCAGTAATAATAATGCCACTAGTTTGGGACTCCTGGCCACGGTCTAATATGAGGTCGGCAGATAGATTCAAGATAGTGTCACACATCATCTGGCGTGAAGAAAACATAAGGTAATAAGCATATGTGGTTGGTCTGTGTGATCTACCAGAGTCACACAATACTTCCCTCCAACCCTACAACTCCATTCTTCAAGAATAAACTACCAAACTAGAGGTACTAAACGGAATTATCGGATGATAGATCATCTACGCTCTGAACGTAGGTTGATAACCGAAACATAGTCTAGTCAATCTAACAATTAAGACATCAATAAATAGCTAATACATGAATGGCTGTACACGAGTGGCTAATCTCAGGTTACCCCGCGCTGCTTCAGAATAACAGATGATGTGAAAAACTAAAGTAATGATAATACCAGTATTAATAATTATAATAGGCAATAATCCATATCTTAATAATTATAAGTATCTAAATAATGATAATTACAATGTAAGTAATAATGATACTACTACTACTATTAATAATAATAATGCACAAAGAAATAACATTAATGTGATGAATCAATGAGAAAATTAGTTGAAGCAATGAGGAGGATTCGAACTTGCACACTGAGTACTCCCAATGACGATCCTTGAACAACTGAACCACACTGTAGCAAAATCA
>NC_091170.1:38683269-38740769 GCF_040958095.1 Procambarus clarkii
GGGGACACGGGTGGTACTCACATAAAGGGGGGACACGGGTGGTACTCACACAAGGGGGACACGGGTGATACTCACACAAGGGGGACACGGGTGATACTCACACAAGGGGGACACGGGTGGTACTCACACAAGGGGGACACGGGTGATACTCACACAAGGGGGGGACACGGGTGGTACTCACACAAGGGGGGACAGGTGGAAACCGAGTATGTAAATTGAACCACAGAAACATTAGACATACTTTTTCAGTGTCAGAGTAGCTAACAAATGATTTTGTTTTGTTTATTATCTACCACAGACGCGGCCATACTCTGACAATGGTAACCAGCATATATTCATTTTCTTCTGTCTTCCATGAACAGAGATAGAGATAGACATAAAGTTCAGTTGAACACACAAGGTGATTGTAGGGCATTACCAATGCTCGCCAACATAGCTCCAATTCATACTTTTACGCGTGTCCTGCATAATCAGGGTTCGAGTCGTGTCCACTTACATATAGTACAGTTGGTTATTGAGTAATACACTATAGGTGATTAATGTGTTGCATTAGGCAGTGATGTGGTGGAGGCTGACTCCATATACAGTTTCAGATGTAGATATGACAGAGCCCAATAAGTTCAGGAACCTGTACTCCAGTTGACTGACATTTGAGAGGCGGGACCAAAGAGCTGAAACTCAACATCCACCCCCCCCCCACCCCAAAAGCACAATTAAGTGAGTGTACACACAAATGTCTAATTTTCCTTCCATTTAAATTCCTCTATTATCTTCTCGCTCCTTCATTCTTCATTTTCTTTCCTCCTTCACTTTCTCCTTAATCCTTCATTCTCCATTTTCCATCCTTTATCTTCCCCCCCCCCGGGCCAGTGGGCAGCGTGGGAGAGGGCAGTAATCAGGGTGCTCCCAGGTGGTAGTCAGGTTGCTCCCAGGTGGTAGTCAGGTTGCGCACGTAATAGGTCGCCGGGAGGGTTGGTCAACCATTATCTCAAGGTAAACAATGGACCAGCAACCTGATACTAGGTCGAGTCTGGCCCCACCGGGGACCCGCTACCCGAGACCCGGCGAGTCCTTGATGGAACTTATGGTGGTCGTGGCGGCCCGCCACAACAAATGGATTTCTCTGTTGGATTGTCTAGTGTGTGGATTTGGCGAGGGGGTGATTGGGGAGGTGAGGGATTGTTGTTGGGGAAAGAAGAGGGAGGTTGGGGAGGGTGTGACAGGAGGCGTGTATAGGGGGGGATGGTGTGGGGTGAGGGAGTGTTGTGTTCTGTAAGGTTGCCAAACTGTTTCAGGCAGGACAGTCCTGCTTGCTTTCCAGCACTGTCCTTTGTCCTGTCACACCTCCAGCAGGACGGTAACTTGTCCATTTTGAGGCCTGTCTTAAAAATAATTATAAATGGTAAATAGGTTACTTTAGTTTTTTTTAATTTTGGTTAGCATGTGCTGTTCCAGCGAACATAAAAATTAATGTTCATTTCTTATAATTCTTTATTTTTATCGTATGACTGCATGTATGTATTAACAGCAGTGCGTTTAAAAAAATAGCTTTAGAACAAATTGCATTCATCACAAAATAAATAAATATAAATATATAAATATAAATATAATATATATATATATATATATATATATATATATATATATATATATATATATATATATATATATATATATATATATATATATATATATATATATATAATATGAGAACGTGCATCAAGGTTTCCCAAGGTCGAATTACTGACCATCTTCACGTGGGTTAGTAATTGTCAATATGCATACAATTAAGTTTCCCGTTACTACGGGAAAGTTACTTCATAGTTACCATGTATACAGAGACAAAGGTAATACATATTGATATGAGATACATAGTGAGATACATGATATATACTGGTGACAGAGAGATGTATATGAACATCACCTTGCCCTCCCCCCCCCCCCACACACACACACTACTCTTGCTCGAAATTGGGTAGACAGACAGACAAAGCTGGTCCAGCCAGTGGTTACAGGTCCTTCCGCTGCAGTGCATAACAACCCAGGATATACATGAATGCCTCAAACATTAATCACGGCATAAATTGGTCAGCCTGTGGCCTTAACTGTTCCGTGGGTCATTCATAATACAGGCCTGCCAACCCTCTGTAGTATAAATCGTTTCGCGCACACCATCGACCAAGTCCAAGCGAAGCCTAACGCCGCTTCTCCCTTCACTTGCCACCATTTTTATCGAAGCCTCTTGTTTATTTTTTGACCTCGCATGTGTGTGTGTGTGTGGCAGTAATGCCCCAAGAACGCCACGTATGGGAAGAGAAGAGAGTGAGAGAATGAATGGCAGGAAGGTCAAGGGAAAGGAATGAATTACTAAAGAGGAACGTCGCTTGTGATGTCACCAATTTATTATTGGAGACATTAAACCCCCCCCCCCCCTCCTGTACGTTAAATCTGCCAATTTGCCCCCTTTGCCTTCCACCCCCCTTCTCTAGTGTGTTCGTGGGAGGTGTTAGTAGCATTAAATTACCGCACCTTAATTACCACTACACCTTCTGCTCTGAATTGGTCTCAGCCACCAAGGCCGTCTCGCTGTAGCTAACAGCAACACTTCCGCACCTGAGGAATTTTGGCGTCTCTGTATCAGATGGGCGAGTCTTATTTATTTGTATTTATTTCTATTTGAGTTCTTACATTCTTATAAAGCCACTAGCACGCATAGCGTTTCGGACAGGTCCTTAATCCTAATTTTCCCCATGATGTACGACCCGCCAAATCGTTTAATTAACAACCAGGTACCCATTCACTGCTGGGTGAACAGAACCGTACAGTTAAGGATTGGCGCCTAGTCCATCCTATCGGGCTAGGATACGAACACAGGCTAAATCGTTCGCGAAGCCACTGCGAAGTGTTTTACCTCTGCACCACTACGAGTGGATGCTGAAAAAGGCTCTGAAGCAGGTAAAACATCGTCAAAAGTGCTTTTTTTTGTATACTTTTAACTTCGCTTGTTGGTTGAAGGTAGAGGCTACTGTATGAAACACGAAACACTATAAAATCCACTACTGTATTCCCTTCAATAATGAATTAATTGCTTCCTTCGCCTTACGTATACAGTTCATATATTTGTATGTATACAGTTACATGTATTTCTCCGCAGGGTATATATTTATCACCAATCCCCGGCCATAAATATAGTACATATAATTAGAATTGTAAATATAATTAGTATGATTAAGATAAGTATAATTAGAATTATTAATTGGAATGCTAAACTTGAATATAATATATAATGATAATCATGAATATAATTATTAGAATGATAAACATGAATGTAATATATAATTTATTAAAAACAAAAATAATAATTAAAATACCCATAATAATCTCTCCAAATAAACAGCAAGTAACCTCAATCTTGTAGTAAAGTGTTGTTGTGTTACACTTAAGACCAGAGCTCTGTGTAAAGTGTTGTAGTGTCACACTTAAGACCAGAGCTCTGTGTAAAGTGTTGTGGTGCCACACTTAAGACCAGAGCTCTGTGTAAAGTGTTGTGGTGCCACACTTAAGACCAGAGCTCTGTGTAAAGTGTTGTGGTGCCACACTTAAGACCAGAGCTCTGTGTAAAGTGTTGTAGTGCCACACTTAAGACCAGAGCTCTGTGTAAAGTGTTGTAGTGTCACACTTAAGACCAGAGCTCTGTGTAAAGTGTTGTGGTGCCACACTTAAGACCAGAGCTCTGTGTAAAGTGTTGTAGTGCCACACTTAAGACCAGAGCTCTGTGTAAAGTGTTGTGGTGCCACACTTAAGACCAGAGCTCTGTGTAAAGTGTTGTAGTGTCACACTTAAGACCAGAGCTCTGTGTAAAGTGTTGTAGTGTCACACTTAAGACCAAAGCTCTGTGTAAAGTGTTGTGGTGCCACACTTAAGACCAGAGCTCTGTGTAAAGCTACCTGTCATCCCCCCCCCACCCCCATGAGCCCAACCAGTCCAGAACCTCTTAATAACGTTGTAATTATGCAGACTCAAGACAGCCTAATTTAACCTCGTCTGAGCTTAACCAACTAAAAACAACTTCCATCCTAATTTGAAGCGACTTAACCTGAATCATCCCACGGTTGCTCACTCCTGATAAGTTACCTCAAAGTTCTCCAGCGTCAATTAGCAGGTTATGAGCCATTGCTCACTCCTTATGCGTCGCATTAGTGACGCTATGGATCACAGCACAAAAATTTGTGTGGTCTGGTGAAAATAACGTCACCGCTGTATGTACGCTTTCAAGTTCAATTCAAGTTCAAGTATCAAGTATGTCGGTCAAGCCGACCGACTCAAGGGAGCCGGTCGGCCGAGCGGACAGCACACTGGACTTGTGATCCTGTGGTCCTGGGTTCGATCCCAGGCGCCGGCGAGAAACAATGGGCAGAGTTTCTTTCACCCTATACCCCTGTTACCTAGCAGTAAAATAGGTACCTGGGTGTTAGTCAGCTGTCACGGGCTGCTTCCTGGGGGTGGAGGCCTGGTCGAGGACCGGGCCGCGGGGACACTAAAGCCCCGAAATCATCTCAAGATAACCTCAAGATAAGTATGTTTATTGAGATAAGCAATAAATACATCTCAAAGGGATAGAGTAGCTTAGGCTATTTCTACTCCCCCTAAGTTGTACGCTTTCTGGGAAAAATGACCAACGGTTTCAATAAGGTTATCTTGAGATGATTACAGGGATTAGTGTCCCCGGGGCCCGGTCTTCGACCTGGTCTCCTTTTTTGTTACACACACCCCCAGGAAGCAGCCCGTAGCAGCTGTCTAACTCTCAGGTACCTATTTATTGCTAGGTTAACAGGATCTCCAGGGTGAAAGAAACTACCCATTTGTTTCCGCCTCCTCCGGGGATCGAACCTGGTACCTTAGGACTACGAATCCCGAGCGCTGTCCACTCAGCCGTCAGGACCCCAAGGTGGGTATGTGGCTAGGTTTGTACACTTCTGGATATTCAAAATCACTTCATATTTAACACTTGTCGAAACTTGAGACCAGGATTCATCAAGTACTTGCGAAACCTGTTCATCTTTCAACAATCATGACGGCATTGTTGACATTTATTTAACAGTAAATTTAAATTTTGCCCCAAGGGGCGAGTTTATTGGGTAGCGCCACTCATCCTGTGAGTGGACACACCACCGTAGCAGCATGTACAACAGTTTATGAGCACCGAAGCGCTTTACCAGGTTGTGGATGACAATAATATTTGTCAAGCATTGGATGCTCAAATGCTGGACAAATCCTGGCCCTGGTTTAAAGATGAATCCCTCTGATAGCCTACGCCTTCAACAGCCATTTGTTTATCAAAATGTTGTTAGTGAGTAAACTAAGCCAAAACAGCCGGTGTCTGTAACATATGACTGGCTGTTTGGTAGCGACCTGTTTAGCGTGTGATAGGCTGTTGTCAACGACCTGTTTAGCATGCGATAGGCTGTTGTCAACGACCTGTTTAGCATGCGATAGGCTGTTGTCAACGACCTGTTTAGCATGCGATAGGCTGTTGTCAACGACCTGTTTAGCATGCGATAGGCTGTTGTCAACGACCTGTTTAAAATGTGATAGGCTGTTATCAACGACCTGTTTAAAATGTGATAGGCTGTTATCAACGACCTGTTTAAAATGTGATAGGCTGTTATCAACGACCTGTTTAGCGTGTGATAGGCTGTTGTCAACGACCTGTTTAAAATGTGATAGGCTGTTGTCAACGACCTGTTTAACACGTCATAGGCTGTTGTCAACGACCTGTTTAACACGTCATAGGCTGTTGTCAACGACCTGTTTAACACGTGATAGGCTGTTGTCAACGACCTGTTGAGCAGGTTGTAAGCTGTTGTCAACGTCCAGTTAAACAGGTGCTAGACTGAATGTGTCATCTGCACACGCTGTTGTTGTTGTTAAAGACTCGCTACCTGGAACAAGCAGCTCCAAGCAGCACGGGCTATGGTGAGCCCGTAGGTACTTTGCACACGCGTTGAATGTCTTCGCCAGCTGGACACGTGTTGCATGTGTTTAATCGCCAAATAAACATATTTTCAACACATGTCACCACCACCAACATGCGTTGAATATTATTTCGCCACCATTTGCACACATGTAATATCAATGTCCCGTTTTCAGTTTGTGGGTCGTCAGTTAGGTTAGGTTCGGGCAATTTAATTCATTATTTTTGGGACGTTGTGACAACCCGGGAGACTAGGCTGCAAATTCACTGTATTCACCATAGGCAGGATCTTCGGCCACCACCCAATATAACCCCAACATTTTTTTAACGTCATTTCGTTACACCAATGTAAAATTATTAATTAAAAGTAACGTGGTGGTTTTGTTGGACATTGGCCTCCTCTTCCCGGAGGTGTGTATCACAGCGCCAGGGCAGGACTACATCACCTTGATAGCCCACCGATCTAATGGCTTTCCAAGTTTAGGTGGCGGGGCAGATAACCGCGTCGAGGCAAGGGAGGGGGTCGAGAATGTGGCTGAGAACATAATTTTCAGAGACCAACATACCAGGAAACTCGAAAACGGCTCTTTTAAATTGTATAATAAAAGTTGAGAGTTTGTTTAGTCTCTGAAAACCGTCTGTTACAATTATTTCGTAGGTTAGCAACGACCAATAGTTTATCTCGACAAATATTTGATGTTTTTTTTTGGGGGGGGTTAAATCGTTGAAGTTACTGTCATAACAATTCCATATAGGCCAATTTTTATTGAGAAAATGTTATTTGGTCTATATCAGATTGCACACTTATTTTTATTTGAATAATTTAATGTACACTATAGGCAGCCCCGCTCTTGTGCCAACAAGCCCACTACGGGCTCACCATAGCCCGTGCTACTTGGAACATTTTGTTCCCAGTAGCTGAATCTATAACAACATATACACTATATCTTTATATATAAGAGAATTTCTGTCTGTCCAAACACTTGGGGTTACCTAACCAAAATTTGCAAGGGAAATGGTCTGGGGTACGGGACAGACATAGGCTAGTAAGGGTAGGCCTAAGTTACGCCTTTGCCTTTCTTAATATATTAATAAATATTAGTAATAATAAAGAACACGTCAATTTCATAGGGTCAAGGGTGAGAGTCAAGTGTGCTTAACATTGAGTGTGAGGTTTGTAATGTCATGATAAATGAACTCTTAAGACCCATATAATTGTTTCAATGCTTCTTAATATATTTTCTGAGACAACGGGAAGAGGAGGGATTGGAAGGGAGAGAAGGGGGGAGGGGAAGGATGAAGGGGGGGGGGAAATGGGAGGGGGGAAGGAATATAGGGATTGTTGATGTGGGGAGAGGCCCATTCAACATCCATCAGTAATGTATGTTGAATAATCAAATTCCCTACGTAAATGCCAAAAATCAAAACCTAATAGATTATTAGTCTGGAAATAGGTAGCAACAACGCAGGCAAAATACTGAATAACTTTCGTTATCAGCCGAAATGAACAGATCCACGCACTGGTTAAATTTTGATCCTATCAGGAAAGGTCTTTAGCTAGTTACCTGGGAACGTGTGAACTGACGCTAATTAGGAAGAATAGCGAGAACATGTGTTGATTATCTGTGCCAATTAAAACATTAAGACGAAGGAAAGGAAAGGAAGGAAACTATCAGGGGAAAGTGCAAAGCCATTACGACTATATAGCACTGGGAAGGGGTCAGGATAAGGATTTGGGATGGGACGGGGGGAAAGGAATGGTGCCCAACCACTTGGACGTTCGAGGATTGAACGTCGACCTGCATAAAGCAAGACCGTGCTTCTCGCTTGCGTGACCGTGCAAATATAATCTGATATATATATATATATATATATATATATATATATATATATATATATATATATATATATATGTGTGTGAAAGCTAAGCATGACATAAATAAAATATACCCTACAGCAGGGGTTGCGAACCCTTTTCAGAGCGTATGCCCAAATTGGCGAAAATCCTCTAAAAAAGTCTTTGGCGTGCCCATGGAGGAGGACAAGGGCCTGAAGGCATTCTTTTAAAAAAGTCTTTTTAGGAGACCAATAATTATTTTGAATTTTGTTATATGGTACAGATCTAGGAATAACATGCTATTAATAACTAGCAAGTCAATAAAATTAAGGAATTATTAACAATAATAATAATGGACCTTTTTAAAATAGAAACGAGGAGCCCTGTTTCTTAATTACATATATTGATTGATTTTCTACTACAAAAGTATAACAGTTGAAAATAAATTAAAGTAATTTAGCATGTAAAACTTTTTATATCAATTTTATTAAAATATTTTTGTTTTTAAAACAACCATATAATTACACTTCAAAAAAAAAAACAGTACTGCTATAAGAGTGTTTCACTGGGTAATTAAATACTATGCCAACGAATTTTCAGATCCAATCTGTAGAATCTTTTGGGTAGAAAACTCAGTGTATAGCTGTAGGCTCTATTTATCTATCTCCAACAATTAAATACCCTGGGTTTATTGTATGGATCTGTGGTAACACTTCATAAACAATCTAATATCCAAGGCATATCACTCATCAGACCCTTAATAATGGTTGTAATTAATCGAGGACATTACTAATACTACAGTGACAATATATCTACTAAAAAAATTATACTAGGATACAATAGAAGTGATTGGAAAATAGCATCACATATAAATAGTATTGTAGTCGTACTTTTATAAGTATCATTAAATACATGATCGTATAATAATAAGATTTGCTTCATATTGTTACTTAAAATAAATCGAGTAAAAATAGATTATAGACATATTTTACTCTGAAACTTTTACTGCTGCACCAACGAAGATGATATATCAGCTTTGTATTTGGTGTTTTTGAATGCTATACAGCAGTAGTTTCATTCGGTATAAATACTGTGGTATTTATACGTGACAAAGTTCATCACCGAAAACAATGACTCTAATGAATATGTCGACGAAAATATTATTAATATTTCGGTTGCAAGATTTTTTAGACAAGATTCAGGAACGGAATTCCAGAGTTCAGCATTTCAGAGCTGAAATTTTCCTCATTTTCCGTAAATTCCTGTGTTGATCCCCGTCATTAACCGATCTGCTTCAGTATAATTTTAGTTCAGCTACTTATGAAAAAAATTTTGCTTAAAAAGCCTCCTAAATACAGTGAAAGCCTATCAATAGATATCCAAACTAATTTGCAGATGTTTTCTAAAGCCTGCTTCTTGACCATTGATGTTGGATGCACCGTCAGTTATCACGGAAGCGATTTCCAAAGGTCAGTCTGTTGATTAGTTAACTCTGTTATTATAGCTAGGGCTTAAAGAATCAAGAGGGCGGCACAGCAGGTCGCGTGGCACGGGTTCGCCAGCCCTGCCCTAGAGCCAATATTCCCTGTACCATCATCAAAGCCTCAAGTACAACTGAAAATTCGATGAGCGGAAGCTTATGCTTGAGCGTCGTGATTATTTCATTTAGCCAACTAGCACTTAAGTGGCAGTTTCTAATACCCGCTTTGATGAACGTCAGCGAGTTTCAGTAATTCCTTGAGTGGAAAGTAAGAATACCGAGAGCTAAGTTGGGTTTACCCGTGCGGGAAACTGCCAGGTATGATTAGTTGGCCTGAGGTAATCCGTAGGAGCTGGCCCTCATAGATAGTGCCACCGTGTCGACCTGAGGTGCCAGGAGTACCTGGGTGCCTGCCCCTCTCCCCCCCTGATAATCTTGGTGCTGTGAATGCTGACGTGCCGTGAGACATGATGCTGTGAGAGCCAAGGTGCTCTGAGAGCCAGGGTGTTGTGAAAGCCATTGTGCTGTGAGAGCCAAGGCGTTGTGATAAATAAGGTGCTGAGAGAGCCAGGGTGATGGGAGTGCTGGGAAAGCCACGGTGATGGGAATATTTAGTTGCTATGAGAGCCATAGTTATGTGAAAACCATGACTGCCTAAGAGCCATGGTGATGTGCTAATCATGGTGATATAAGATCCATAGTGATGTGCTAGCCATGGTGATGTAAGAGCCATAGTGATGTAAGAGCCATAGCGATGTGCTTGCCATGGTGATGTAAGAGCCATATACGCTGTATGGTTTTATTTTTACATTAAAGTAAATTAACTCTGAAAAAATCAATTACAGTACCAACATTACAGTTTAGCAGAGTAATATTTTTGAGCGTTGTGCATTGTGTTTACTGACAGGTTTACACACATGGTAGTTGTACTAGGTAGTGTCCACCTGTCAGTCAACTGGTGTACAGGTTCCTGAGCCTACTGAGCTCTATCATATCTACATTTGAAACTGTGTATAGAGTCAGCCTCCACCATATCACTGCCTAATGCATTCCATTTATTAACTACTCTGACACTGACAAAATTGTATATAAAGCCAAGTGCTTCAAGCGTGTATTGCATAGCGCGCACACAAGTATTTTGTAGGGGGAGGGATTCGATTCTTTTCGTCTATTGCTCGTTATCATTTTTGGGCCTGAATGGTAATTACTGGATAAAATTAGATTAATTACATTGCGTCAATAAACGCAAACAATTATATTAGTACATTGTAGTACAAGTCAAACTTGTAATATCAAATTAATTAAGGTAAGACTCCGCAAGTCCAACTAGCATCTGATCATCTCTTAACTCCCTCACATTGGTTAGCGTGCCAGCACACTGCTATGCACATAAGTTTGTTAACAAAATAAAATTCCTGCAGTTTAATTTTTGGTGCACATTTAGGTACTGTAGATTTGTATTTATGCAGCTACTCTAAATTATGTGAAGGGGGGGGGGTTACAGTATGTGTCAGGAAATAGGTACGTGATGCCTAAAAAATCTTCATCACACAGGATGATTAGTCAAACAGGGCCATGAAATCAGTAGTCTGCACTGGCATATTTTGGATACGTTATGAGGATATCCTCAAGAACACGAGAGTTAATAAAGTAATTGTAAAGCTCCAGGTACCTCATGCCGGGACGGGGGGAGAGGGGGGTCTGTATTGTCTAATGACTGGACATTCAGTGATGTAGTGTGGGAGATCATGACCCAGTTCCTGCTCACAGAGTTTGCACCTGGAGTGCTCAGGATTGGGAGATCCATCACTTGTAGCCACCTGCCACAGGTAACGGTAACCCAAAAAATTGTTCTTGTAAACTAGATCAGAGACACTCTTAAAGCTTTATGTGGACTAAATATTAGAGTGGCGTTAATGAGGATTTTAATGTTTTATATTGACATAAAATGCAAGAAAATTAAGAATACAATAATTATGCTACTTTCTGATTACATTTTTGTGTGTGGATAGGCATGTAGGAGGGCAGTAGATAAAATATTTAAATTCTTGCGAGGTAGGATCAGGTATAACATTTGGTATTTACGGCTCATGCTCAGTGATGATATGGAAAATTTGTTTACTGAGAATTATATAAAATATATATAAATGTAATAATTTCCCCTGTAAATTAATTTAAATATAATCTCTAAAATTATAAATCATTTAAAGAAAAAAAATATAAAATTTAGGGGTTTATGGTTCATGCTCTGTGATAATATGAAAATTTGTTTACTGAGAATTATACTACTGTATATGTAATGTAGTATTGCCTTGTAAAATGTATATATGATATATATTGTATTTTCTTAATTAAAGATAAAAAAACTGATCCTGGCAACGTACTGTGTCGCACAGCCTGGTGGCCGTTTTGTGCTGCCAATATACTGTACATAGATTTCGGATCGAGACAAATCATAGCCTTTTATACTGGTGCTTTCAGGCATTTAGGAGGCAGTAATTTCTCTTCAAGTATGGGGTGCCCAAAATTTGTCAATGCAGGCTACTAAATATATGGCCCTGTGTGACTAATCATCCTGCGAGATTGGGACTTTTTATTACCACTGCTACCTTATTCACTCTTGTGTTGATGATATCCTCAAAATGCATCTGGAGTCTGCCAGAGCAGACTGCCTATCACATGCCTCTGTTTGACTAACCATCCTGTGTGATGGGGATTTTTTAGCTTCACGTAGTTAGCTTTTTTTGACACTGTATTCCACTTCATATAGTCTAGGGTAACTGCACAAATGCAGATGTACCTCACGTATTAATAATAAAAAAAAAGTATGGGGTGCAAAATAATAAAAAATTAAATGGAATTAGACCTGATTGTTTGGAACAATATACAGTAGTTTTAACAGAGATGAGTACACTTAGGTCTAATTCAACTTCCTCCTTGTTAAATGCTAATTTGGCTGCAATGTCTGTGTCATTCTGGGGGTTTATATTTATATGAGATGGTATCTATACAAAAGAGATTTTAAACTTTTTAATCTGTGCAGCGAGCAGGTTATTTATATCTGCTATTATTAGGTTCTTATTGTCGATCTTGCAGAAGTTTTCAAATGCTTGAAAAACAGGCTTTGAATCACTGAAATTCATTCCCCGTGATTTTTACTGTACTTGTAGCTAGTTGCAGTGCAGCTAGTTCTGTTTGTGCAGAGCTCAGCCACTTGTTTAATCTGTGACTAAGTCTGTGTGCAAGTATTATTTTTTTTATATAGTTTCAGCGTCAACATATATGTCAATTAAACAAAAATGGCTGAACAAAAGATGTGTTGAATTAAGCAAACTCGACTACCGCGTGTTTCCTTACCTCCGGAGTGCTAGGCTATGTGCGCTATTTTTGTTTCACTAATCTCGTCTTTACCTTCCCGCGTGACGCTTGTTTGTCCAATTTGAGCAATACCATACAAGCTGTGTGCCTTAATTTTATCAAAGTGAATTAATTCAGACTGACGCGAAAGATTTTCGTATATAGTATTTCGTGCTGCTGTCACCAACCTGTGTATTAAAAATTCCTAATGTTGTGTCTTGTTTCTTTGTTTTTCGGCACTGTTCCCAGTAATATATATTTTTTTTGCTAACATTTCGGAATAGTAACTCGGTGGGCACACTATCCAAGAGTGACGTTAATTCAACATTGGTAACGTTGATAACGTGGAAACGTTCAACGATGAGAACGTTGTTCCAACATTGATAACGATATTTCAATATTTACAACGTTATTTTCAGCGTTGAATTAACATAACATTTGAATATTGTGTCTACTGAGAACATCGTAACACTTTGCTAGCACTATACAAATCACTAATTGAAGTACAAACTCGGTCAAAAATTGAATCAATATATTGCAATGTGCAACTCGAGCACGCTGGTCAAGGCTTCCATCAAGAGTCGTTTGTGTTATGGGTTGGTGGCTGGCGGCAGCGACCAGTGGGAGGAAATACTACGTAGTCACTTGTCATTTGGTGTTTACAATAGTGATTTCGCGGTATTGACCTTGCAGAATCTGACACTAACTCAATACAAATGTTGTCGACTTGTGTGTGGTGAATGCAATACTGGTGGCTAAAAGAGAAAGTGGCAATACACGTTGTTGAGATTGCTTGGGGAACAGCGCTCGGGTCGGGAGGAAATTGAACTGCGGAATTCGCAGGTACGTTAGTTATTCGGTGTGCTTGGGTTTTCCCAGTTTAGATAGCATGGAAATACATTTAACACTTAAGAGCGGGGGTTTAATTTGAAAAGGGGGCAATTGTTATTTTATTGTACGTTATTCTTTTTTTTTAACAGTAATAGAGATTTTTTTGCTGGAAGCAGCCTAATGGTTTTATTATGTCATGCGCAACGCGATATTACTTCAAAATAATTTAAATAATAAATAATCCTATGAAGGAATTCAATTGGTGTTATAATAAATCGTTAGTAGTTTTATTCAAAATTGCTTCTAATATTTTTTTCTGCAATGAGTTGATATAAACTCATTTTGGCAATATCTTCTACCTAGAATTATTTAGTTTTGTTCTTATAAACAAAAGAGCTTTCTCAATTCAGTTGCAATTCATGTTCCTTCATTTTGAATAGCAGTCTCTTGATTCTAGTGATTTTACGGAATACACTTTGTAATTACCTCATTGCTGACACATATTTAAGCTGTTTTATGGTGATTATATTGATTTAAAATGGTTTAACCGCTGAAATTTTGCATATCAGAATAAAAAAGATTGCCAGTGTCACATTACCGTGATGCCGGGGGATGGTGTTTGACTAAACTAAACCTCATATAACATAAACAAACCTAATTTATCATAACACGTCATTTGCCCCCATGAAAAACATCCCTCAAACCTTGAATATGTTAATTGAAGTATTCTTAAGTGAAATTTAAATTGAAATAAGTATATTGAGGTAAAATACACACTAAGGGATGAGGTAGCTCAAGCTATTCTCACCCCGTTCAGCACATCGTGTTAATACATACACAGACACACAACACACAGAATAAACATATTACCGAACATTATGTGAGATAAACATATACATTTCCTATTCTTGAGCGGTACTTGACATTCAGATAAAAGTTCCATTAACCAGAGTTCACAAATAATTGATTGTAACTTAATTTTCTGACATCCATCACAAGTTTTCAATTCAAGCATGAATATTTTATCAGTCCTAATTTCTATCTAGCCTAGCCTATGCAAATTAACCATGTAATGACGTAAAGTTTAGCATTTACTTTATTAAACTAAATGTTTTATCTTAGTTAACATAAATAAAACAAACTGATATTTTAACTTTTATGTTTCATTGGTCAAGTGTTTGCATGTTAAATTGTGTATTAGAGAATGTTTTTGCCTGTGTGGGGCGTGTAAGTAAAGTTTTTTCCCGCGCGTTTGAGGGCGTCGTCCGCGCCCCCGCCACAGACGGCCCGGACTTACCTGCCTCAGGTGTTCTCAGTGCGTTCCTGCGGCCGCCCTCAGGTGTTCTCAGTGCGTTCCTGCGGCCGCCTCGGGTGTTCTCAGTGCGTTCCTGCGGCCGCCCTCAGGTGTTCTCAGTGCGTTCCTGCGGCCGCCTCAGGTGTTCTCAGTGCGTTCCTGCGGCCGCCCTCAGGTGTTCTCAGTGCGTTCCTGCGGCCGCCTCGGGTGTTCTCAGTGCGTTCCTGCGGCCGCCTCCTGTGTTCTCAGTGCGTTCCTGCGGCCGCCTCGGGTGTTCTCAGTGCGTTCCTGCGGCCGCCTCCTGTGTTCTCAGTGCGTTCCTGCGGCCGCCTCGGGTGTTCTCAGTGCGTTCCTGCGGCCGCCTCCTGTGTTCTCAGTGCGTTCCTGCGGCCGCCTCCTGTGTTCTCAGTGCGTTCCTGCGGCCGCCTCCTGTGTTCTCAGTGCGTTCCTGCGGCCGCCTCCTGTGTTCTCAGTGCGTTCCTGCGGCCGCCTCAGGTGTTCTCAGTGCGTTCCTGCGGCCGCCTCAGGTGTTCTCAGTGCGTTCCTGCGGCCGCCTCCTGTGTTCTCAGTGCGTTCCTGCGGCCGCCTCCTGTGTTCTCAGTGCGTTCCTGCGGCCGCCTCAGGTGTTCTCAGTGCGTTCCTGCGGCCGCCTCAGGTGTTCTCAGTGCGTTCCTGCGGCCGCCTCAGGTGTTCTCAGTGCGTTCCTGCGGCCGCCTCCTGTGTTCTCAGTGCGTTCCTGCGGCCGCCTCCTGTGTTCTCAGTGCGTTCCTGCGGCCGCCTCCTGTGTTCTCAGTGCGTTCCTGCGGCCGCCTCCTGTGTTCTCAGTGCGTTCCTGCGGCCGCCTCCTGTGTTCTCAGTGCGTTCCTGCGGCCGCCTCCTGTGTTCTCAGTGCGTTCCTGCGGCCGCCTCCTGTGTTCTCAGCGCGTTCCTGCGGCCGCCTCAGGTGTTCTCAGCGCGTTCCTGCGGCCGCCTCAGGTGTTCTCAGCGCGTTCCTGCGGCCGCCTCAGGTGTTCTCAGCGCGTTCCTGCGGCCGCCTCAGGTGTTCTCAGCGCGTTCCTGCGGCCGCCTCAGGTGTTCTCAGCGCGTTCCTGCGGCCGCCTCAGGTGTTCTCAGCGCGTTCCTGCGGCCGCCTCAGGTGTTCTCAGCGCGTTCCTGCGGCCGCCTCAGGTGTTCTCAGCGCGTTCCTGCGGCCGCCTCAGGTGTTCTCAGCGCGTTCCTGCGGCCGCCTCAGGTGTTCTCAGCGCGTTCCTGCGGCCGCCTCAGGTGTTCTCAGCGCGTTCCTGCGGCCGCCTCAGGTGTTCTCAGCGCGTTCCTGCGGCCGCCTCAGGTGTTCTCAGCGCGTTCCTGCGGCCGCCTCAGGTGTTCTCAGCGCGTTCCTGCGGCCGCCTCAGTTGTTCTCAGTGCGACTGAATGCAGTCACCTCGTGAGACGAGGCGAGAATGCAGTAGACGATCTCGTGAGTGATAAATGATTTCCACGTTGTAGTATGTGTGTCCCATTCCGTGTGTCATGTAATATGATGCATGCACACTCTGGGTTTTGTTTAAAGTCTCGTCAATTCGAAATAATTGTAGTGATCACCGAGTTTGTCATCTCGTGTGTGAGGTGTATTTTTGTAATTTACATTTATTATGTGTTTCTAATTTAAAATAAGGTACATTAACTGGAACCAGGGAAGCAGAGAGGCTTTGTTGATTATCATTTGTGTGTGTGTGTGTGTGTGTATATTATATATATATATATATATATATATATATATATATATATATATATATATATATATATAATATAATATAGTATATATATATATATATATATATATATATACTAGAATTAACCTGAATTCAGCAAGACAAGGGGCCAGATTCATGAAGCAGTTACGCAAGCACTTACGAACGTGTACATCTTTCCTCAATATTTGACGGCTTTGGTTACATTTATTAAGCATGAAAACTTAAACGGAAGTGACGTCACACTGGTTACAGTGTGCCTTTTAAATGGAATCTTGATTTGCAAGACACCCTAATGTTGCAACCTAAGAACCTTAGCGCGCTATCTTGTTTGTCTCATAATATTTAGGGTGGTGCTAAAAAAAAAAATTCTTTTAACTCTACATTATTTGTCTGAAGCGGCGTATTTAGTGTGCGAGGCTGCAGGCTATAAGCTCCTGGCTATTTTTACTTGGCTCTTACGTTGGGAGAAGGTGAGCCAGGTTTCTAGCAACCTTAAAAAAAGACGTGTGTAGTCTAGGTGCTCTCTTTCATAGTCGTTTATATAGTCTGGGTTTAATTTATATATATTTGCATCCCTGTTCACGTATTTTCGCAGTATTCCATTAACCTCTGTTCCGTATGGTAACATAGTTTCATACACGCTCAAATTAGTCCTTTATCTAGTAAGTATAAATAGTATAATTTAATATATAAATACTTCCCGAAGCCATCATGGTTTTGTATCTATTTGAATAACTCCGAGTGAGAGGAATTCGTCTTATCCTCAGATTAGGCAAAATTGTAATTAATTTTGTCAATAAAGATGTTAATAATAATAATTTGGCTATCGAGCATAACAATATATTATGCATGATTTTTAATAAATGTAATTTCGATTAGCCTAGGTCTGAAGGTCTTAGCCTAGGTCAAATATTTGTATTAAATTAAGTGACCTAGGTACACTTAAGTGGTCTAGTTTGTCTAAAGCTTCCAGCTGTCCAAAGTATTAATAGTTGTATACAATATCTGTGTGGAATTGCCCGCCTGTGTGGTCCTGACTATATCCCAGGAATCCCAAAGTTATATCCCAAAGAGTCCCAGGGATACTTTTCCCACTTTGTTCTAATTATCTTGCGTACAGTCGGCTATTAAATTTGTTATATTGTGGGTTCAATATATATATTTTTAAGGATTAGAGCAAATCATAGAGCCAGACTCAGCGGCAGCTGTGACAGTCCCCAAACACCAAACAAACCTGATATTTATAAACTGCAGCATCTCAAAGTTAAGAAACTATACAGGTTTGAGCCAAGCGAAAGGTTTGAAGGCCTTAGAGTTGTTATTGAAGAGGATATGAAAATATTTGTACGAATATGAAAGTGTGTGTGTAATATGTTTGTGTGTGTGTGTGTGTGTTTACTAGTTGTGTTTTTTCGGGGGTTGAGCTTTGCTCTTTCGGCCCGCCTCTCAACTGTCAATCAACTGTTTACTATTTTTTTTTTCTCCACACCACACACACACACCCCAGGAAGCAGCCCGTGACAGCTGACTAACTCCCAGGTACCTATTTACTGCTAGGTAACAGGGGCACTTAGGGTGAAAGAAACTTTGCCCATTTGTTTCTGCCTCGTGCGGGAATCGAACCCGCGCCACAGAATTACGAGTCCTGCGCGCTATCCACCAGGCTACGAGGCCCCTGTGTGTGTGTGTGTGTGTGTGTGTGTGTGTGTGTGTGTGTGTGTGTGTGTGTGTGTGTGTGTGTGTGTATATATATATATATATATATATATATATATATATATATATATATATATATATATATATATATATATATATATATATATATAAAGGGGTACCACCTCTTGTGTAACTGTGGGGACTCGTACCCTCGGAGAAGGGAATAAAATGCATTCACCTCTAAGAACTTGTCGATTGTTTCTAAATACATAAGAGTATTTACGTCTCCTACCACCCCTTGTTTTATTATTGTATACTTTATTGTGCAAGGTTACACAATTACACAACTAATTGGTTACAAAATGTGGACATTAAGGTGAAAACAAAGGGAGTTTGTTCCTTTTTGAACAAGAGTTTTATGACTTATGATTTCCCCATTCTGGTTCTTACGTTGATAGAATAGGTAAAAGTGTGTGTTATTAACTCTATTTTTTTTTAATAATGATTTCTAGTTACAAATTTGGAATGGATATGGGTAATATTCTTTCTCTAGTTTTAAGCAATCTATATATGAAGTTCTATGACACAAGACTATTAAGTATAAAATTGTCTCTTAAATGTTACATGGTTTCGTTATGTTGATGTGCTTATGGCCTAAGAATGGAAACTTGGTCACATTTTTATTAGTTTTAAATAATCTAGCCCCATCTATTAAGTGGAAAGTGGAAATGGAATAAGACAACTCTTTACCATTCTTAGTTGGGGTAATTTGTAAATGTGAAAAGTTTTCTGGTTAAAGAAAACCAACAAATGTTGGGTCTTGTGTACAGTTTTACTCATCTCGTCATCAAAGAGCAAAACTAGCTGTATTTTATTTTACGTTTCTGAGGGCACTAGGGACATGTAGTCCAGAGTTTATAGATATTAGTGCCATATATATATAATCTAGGTTTCAATTTAAATACCCCAAGTCATTTCTTGATAAAGCTAGCCAAATTGCTCGTAACTCATTGGTTTGTAAAAGAAAGACGAATTCAGTATTCTGCCATTTCCTGATAACTTCAGGGAAATTCCTAAATTACTAAATTTAATATGAATATAGCATTTAGGAATCTTGACTAAAAAATGCTCACTAAAAATTCTCCAACTAGTTGCAATGGATGTGTGTAAAATTCCATGAAGAGGTTGTAATAAGTTCTATGTTGGCAAAACAGGTAAACATCTTGACCAAAGAGTAAAAGAACACAAATATAGTATTAGGTCAGGTCAAGAATCCAATGCATTGTTTGTTCACCCAAGGGATTGTAATCAGTCAAGTGACTGAACTAATTAACGCAAAATTGTGGAGTGTAAATGAGTTACTGAAAGAAGTATTATTGAATCTTCATGTATAAAAAGTAGTGATTTAGATTAATATTAATGTAATTTTAGGATTATATAAATTAACTATATAATTGGTAAGATTTGTGATAGGTATCAAATTATTTAAATATTTAAAGAGTAATTGTGTAGTACGTTTCAAGAATGAAGAAATACCCAGTTTATCTTCTCAGGTGTAGTGGAGTATATAATCCCAAACCAATGACATCTGTCTCTATTCCCTATTCTATATAGAGAATAGTATGTGTGTGTATATATATATATAATAAATATTTATATATATATAATATATATATATATAAATATATATATATATATATATATATATATATATATATATATATATATATATATATATATATATATATATATATATATATACACATATATACACACACACACACAAACACACACATTATATATATATATATATATATATATATATATATATATATATATATATATATATATATATATATATACACGACTCATGCTCGGGGAAGATATGGAAAATTGGTTTACTGAAAATTATATAAAATATATATAAATGTAGCATTTTCCCTTGTAAATTGATGTACATATTATCTTCATATTGTATAATATTTAGTGAAGAAAAACCAGTCGTGATACAGATCAAATAACACAACTACAGGTTAATACTGCGCGTACGATTATTTACTATATACAATATATTGGTAAATACACAAGAAAATCAAAGTAATCTTTTTTTAATTTATCAGCCGTTTTTATTAATTTTTTATCTTTTTTCATTTAATCAATTTAACCTTACAAATAATAATAATAAAAAAATATTTCAGAGAATATGACAAGCTTCCCTTCAACGTTGAGTAAGGTATTCTCATTTCCTCGGGCAAGCCAACCTCGCCTCGCTAACACGATTAGGCTACCCAAGTGTTTCATGGCCAGTTCCTCCCTAGCACTTAAAAACCACTAACAGCAGCATAAATTGTCTGTACCGCTGTTTGTCTTTTTACCCTTAAATTCACGATGTTTTACATTCTTTGTTTTTGATGACAAGACCCTAACTCTGGTCCCTTTTTATTCCTAATAGGCGTATATAATGTATGTACTCAGTTGTGCTTTGCCGGAATTGAGCTTTGGTTCTTTGGTCCCGCCTCTCGACTGTCAATTAACTGGTGTAGAGATTCCTGAGCCTATTGGACTCTATCATATCTACGTTTGAAACTGTGTATGGAGTCAGCCTCCACCACACCACTGTCTACTGCTTTCCATTTGTTAACTACTCCGACACTGAAAACATTGTGTAATATCTGAGGCTCATTTGGGTACTCAGTTTCCACCTGTGTCCCCTTGTTCGTGTTCCACCCATGCTAAATAACATGTCTTTGTCCACCCTGTCAATTCCTCCGAGAATTTTGTAGGTGGTGAATTTTGTAGAGGATGTGTATATATATATATATATATATATATATATATATATATATATATATATATATATATATATATATATATATATATATATATATATATATATAATAATTTTTTGTTTTTTAATACCACCTCTGGCTGGAAGAAGGGGGACCCATAGCCTCGGAGGAAACCACACATAACGCATTGGAGGGAATGTAGGTCCCCTCCAATACAGTTTGTGTGCTTTTCTCCTACCACCCTTTTTTTTTTTCTTCTTCTTTCTTTCTTTCTTTCTTTCTTTCTTTCTTTCTTTCTTTCTTTCTTTCTTTATTGTGTATTTAAAGGTCACAAAACATACAAGACAAATGCCTAAAGGTTATGGATCTCTTGAAGCTCCTCCGCTTCCAGACAGGAACCGAGGACGCAGCAAGCATTTCCCCTCTGGATCGCCACACTGAGACGCTGAAACAAAAAACTGGAAGCCCTTGGGTCTCTGGTGACGTCAATGAGCTTGGAACCCAATTCCTTGAGAAATCCCAAGGCACTCTTGCCCCAGAGGCCATGCGTCTCAGACGCTATGGGAACAAAGAGGTATTGACCTTCCAGTCGCCTGTACTTGAGTGATTTTGCTGTTTCCCTGTTCCCTGTATGTATAATATATATATATATATATATATATATATATATATATATATATATATATATATATATATATATATATTATTTATCTCTCACTTGTACCATCAGAGCCTAGAACCCACGATCACTGAAGTGAAAGACTGGAGTTCTACCCACCAGGCTGTGAATACTCACAATAAGAGTGTCCCAAAGAGACACCACTTGTGTCAACTGGGAACTGGGACTTTAGGCCTATTCTGGGGTGCCACTTGAGTCCGGAGGTATTTGTACGCTGGTGACTATAACGTACAAAATTAGACGTATTAGTTGAGAGAACGGATTGGTGTGTTGGCAGAAAATGGTGCGCTGAATGACAACTATTTCACATACCTATGTTCGGTCCTAAAGCCTAGCTTTAGAAAATAAAAGATTAAGAATTATATAAATTCAAAATATAGTACTGCTAGGCTTTTTGTTTTTATTATGTACAGTATATGTTTTGAGGTAGAGGATGCCTGTGCGTGTTACTTGTGTTTAGTCGTAATTCAGTTGTTTAGGATAGTTTAAGTTTAACATTATTTGTTCTCAGTAAAATTTAATAATCTTTCGAATTAAGCATTTGAGACGCACAGTGTATCCTGAATACGGAAGTAAAGGCAACACATAAATTTTCAAAAATAAAATAATCTCATGAAGATTCTGTTGGTTCTTAAAAGTTGTACATATTAGAATAAACATCATAAAACTAAAGTTGTTTCTGTAAAATCCTAAACCTTGTCTGATACATTACATTCTCATTTACCCATTCTTCTACAGAATACCAAAAAATCCACATTACTGATATTTGCATATTTCTATTATACTTTTTAGATGTATTACCGTGATTGATGTATAAATCCAATATTCAGAAAAACCATCAGTGGTGCTATTATAGTTCTGAGTGTGTATAATGCTTAACACTGTAGGTTTAACATTAAAGAAATAACAACCAATCTATAATAATCCTAATAAATTTTTTCTTCTCGTTTTACAGTGGAAGAAAATACTGGCCACGGAGACTCACCAGCTCACCTCAACAACGATGTCACACCTTTTAGTGAAAGCAGCAGCAGGAACAAAGTTCCTGGGAGACATGGCGTCTTCACTGGCAAAAACCCTCATTTGTACAACGAAATTTCGACCAACGACATTTTCCTCGCCACTGACGGCGAGTCTGGAACAAACAACGAATATAACTTGGAGGCGAAGACTATTGTTGTGAGTGTTGGTGCTCAGGAATTGCGACATAGTAATAGTACCTATAATAGTATGAGTAGTAGTAATAAGCAGACTGGGAGAAAGTGCATCGTCAGTGGAGGTGGAGGATGGGTTCTTAATGGAAGTACTGGTTTGATAACACGCAGGAGGTTCACTGACAGCCACCACCAGACAACGAGCAGACTCTTAGATGAAACTACAACGAGGCAGCAGAGCACGAGTAGAAATGAAGCTACTAGACACCGCGTCGTGAAGATCAAAGAGTCTGAAGCGACGAATGAAATTCAATGTCGAGACACGTTGAGGGTTAACAAAGTACAGATAACAAATGAAAAGGGACATAGAAAATTCCTGGTGTACACAGGCACGAAGAAAAAGGTGGAGAACAAAAGTGATAACAGAGGTGAAAGGCGAATCATCATCTACACGAAGAAACCTACGAAGGAAACTGATAAGAAGAAAGGAAGAGTAAATGATAGACTACAAACATGTAGGAGGCAAGACGACCACCGTCGCGATATTTCTCAGACGACAGGAGCAAGAGACAATGCAGCGATATGTGATACAGAAAAATGCAAAGAAGTCGAAATAACGCTGGCAAGGGAAAATGAAAGATTGGCTGTTCAAGGAAAACAGGCGTACGACAGCAGGATGCAGATGCGCTCAGCAGAAAATAAAGGCTTTGTTAGAAGCCTGAAAAACTGCGAGTCAGTCGGGGAGACCACAAAAACTTATGAGCGATGGGGAAAGGCAGGACTAAGAACATACAAAGGAAAGACAAACCCTCGCAGTGTAGTAAACGAGATGAGGAAAAAGGTTTTTAAATTCTGCGAAGAAACCGAAGATAAAGCCAAAATGTTAAAAGATAAGAGGGTAATGAAAGAAAGAAAACATTGCACGGAAAACAGAATGGTGACGTCAGTGAGCGCTAGACTAGTAATGCAGGGAGTGAAACACAACAAAGGTACAAAAAATTCGTCAAAAACGGAGAAAGAAAGATCAATCACACAAGAAATAAATTATAGGAAGCGAATTCAGACTTCATCCAAAGGAGCCATTGAGGGGCACATGATGATTGGTGAAAAACAACACACCAGAGAAACCGATGATGCCTTTGACAAATTGTGTAAAGGAATTTTGAAGACAAATATACGACACGGCAGAGAACACGAGAAGAATCACAATCCATCAAACGAAAGCACAATAACACAAGGAGTCAAACATTGTAGAGATAGCAAGACGATCGCAATAGTAGAGGGAATACAGAAAACGATGAACACGAAACATGAGAGAAGAAAAAAGATGGATCTGCAAAATATGGGAAAGAAGGGAGTAATGTTTCCAGGACCAAAACTATGCAAAGGAATGCAAACATCAGCTCAGGGAAAGGGAAAAGGGGTGACGCTAAGAGTAATTAATAAACAACCGGTCAAAATGACACAGACAAAAGAAAGGGTACTGGTCCGAAAGGGTACCGCAGGCGGAAGAATAACGGTAATAGAGGAAGGATGTTTGTACAAAAGATTAGTACTAAAAGACAGTACAGACACGGAACTGGTGGCTAAGGAAAATGAAAATAGTGCGAACGAAAAACTAGTGTTGAAACGCGTAGGGACTAATAGTGAAAGAACAATAATAAAAAGAAATGAAAGATCGGTGGTTAAAGGGGGTGAAGCTAATGTGCTCGAGACGGCGGTAACTGTTAAGGAACCAGAGCAAAGTTGGGTTGGCAATAGGAACTGCCCGATCATTATCAGCGGCGGCGAGGGCGAGCAGGGCGTCATCAGCCCACCGGCCCCCGATGGCACGCCTTACACCATAAAGCTCAACTTGGCGGGTCTTATCCACGTGAGGCCGACCATCGTCATCATCAGCACAGGTAAAGGTAAGTGTGGCTTAGCTTCCTCTTTGTTCGTCCTTGCAGAGTGACGCTCTGCCTTTTTATATTTTGAGTTTGATAGATGAATGTTATTTAGCAACTGGCAGATCTGTTATACATTAGTTTATATAGCAGCTGGCTACCATTATACATTGATTTATTTAGCAGCTGATTGCTTTTTTATGCATTGTTTTATAAGCAGCTGACTGCTGTATTGGTTTATATAGCAGGTGATTTGGTTTATATAGCAGCTGACTGCTTTGTTATACATTCTTTTATATAGCAGCTGACTGCTTTGTTATACATTGTTTTATACAACTACTGTATAATAGTATACGATTTCATAGTAGTTGGCGGCTCTGTTATACATTGTTTTATTAAACAGCTGACTACTGATATACATTCCTTCATATAACAGCTGGCCCACTATTAAACACTTAGTTTCTTTTTCTATAGCAGCTGGTTTCCCTGTTAGACACTGATATAAAAGCCGGTTCCAATAATTACCTGTATTGGAATATCAAATTTAGATGCTGGATAAACTACACACACTATAAATATTTTTTTATTCACGAAGAAATTAACTAAGTACTCTCTAGCAGGTTTGGGGCTTGTACACATCACAATTATATTAGTACAGAGGATCTTGTTATATCTTGAGATGATTTCGGGGCTTTTAGTGTCCCCGCGGCCCGGTCCTCGACCGGATAGTTAAAATTCATAAAGATTACAATGTTTGGTTTGTACATTTACGCGAGGCTACTAATACCAGTATCATTACTGTCAAATATTACAGCTAATAAAATGTTTGAGGTTTGCAGTATTTGTAGTGATTAGGGAGTTGATAAAAGTTGTCAGTGAAAAAATATGACCTAAAACTAGTGAAAATTTTTTTTATACTATAATTAGTGGCCTACTAATAATAGGTTGAAATAATGACATCATACAGGTGATATAGTTGTATATATATTAATAGGTGATCTAGCACAATTCCCTGACATTACATTACCCTAATGATTTCAGGGCTAGTCTATGTACACAGTTATTTAACCGATGCCTGTTAGGATGTGACCAGCTGGTCAGGATTGCATTTCACCTTTGTAAACGCACATTAACGATGTTATGTAAAAAGACACCTCGAATACTGTTTATGTAGGACAGGCGTAAATCTGTTTGTTTTTAGGTTATATTAGCATTTTAAAGCATACAATCACCTGTGGTTGATTGTTCAATAAATCACTGTTTAACAGATCTCTAACCCTGTCCACGGAGGACAGTAGAAAATGTATATATGCTGGTTAGCATTTTAAATGTGTGGCCACGTCTGTAGTAGAAAACAAATCACCGACCACCCGGCCTCTCGTTGCCACAACGTCATAAAGAGGTTGTACTAAATTTCAATACCTAACCCAACCGAAGACCACAAATAGAAAACAGGACAATTCGTCAATTTTGCGAGCGGCTATAATTTATAGTTACATATTACCACATACTTCGCCGGGTTTATGAGGAAGTAACTGTGTACGCAACCCTTCTTTCTTGAAGCTCAGCATCCCACAAATGGATTACCAAAACCGCCACTGTGCTCGGAATGTATAATATTCATCATCTCTAACAAGAGAGACAACGACAGTTTCCTGCCCCATGGGAGATCACACCTTTCCAAATTACTGCCCCCCCCCCTCTTTTCTCACCCTAGAAGTTGACTTAAGAAACAACCCATGCTTCGACAAGAAGCAAAGTACAAATGGGTTAAGCCAAATTGATGGCTTGGTCAGAGAGCGCTCCCAACTTATACTGATGGCTCCTTGCACCAATCTTATAGTGCGGCTGGAAGTGGAGTAGTTGTGACAGCGAGAAATGGCTCCTTCTCCTATGAAGGTAGCGCGCATATAAATATTTGGGCCTCCACTCTTCAAACAGAATTGGTTGCCATAAGCCTTGCATTCGAGCGCGAATATGAATCCAAAGTTGACACCCTAATTGTAAGTGATTCCTTGTCATCCTCAAGGGACACTTACAATTGTCCCTTAGCTCCCCAAGGAACAACAGTGACATGCGTGTGTTCCTGAATCAAGACACAGATATAATAAAATAATCAATGATTGAGTCAGAGTTTGTCTCCTGTGGAATCCTTCCCATATTGGTCTCCGAATGCATGATAGAACTGATGAGTTAGCCAAAACTTGCTTATAAAGAGGGAATTATCATCTTGGACTGCCTTTCAGCAGCCTGAGGGCAGTAATATTCCGGGAACATCAACAAAATCTCGTAGATTTGAGGCAAAGTGAAATTCACATTAGTTACTCCATCTATCATCATTCTATTATGCAGGAAGAACCGCACATCTATGGGTCATCCAATAAGGTTAGCAAACTTCTAGATGTTACCACTGCTAGGCTTAGGGTCGGCTACAAGTACCTCTGTATGTTTGTAACATCTGCTGATGAAGACTTGAGTAAATGTAAACTGTCAGTAGAACTGTTCACATACTTTGCGTCATTATATAATGGAATGTGAAAATATCGCGGAATTCAGAGATAACACCATCAATGGAGTCCAAGAAATGTGTAAGTACTTCATTCATAATGATGTACTGCCAGAAATCTTAGCCAAGATCCAACGTTTGCTTACTGTAGGTGCTGCCTGCACATGACTGTAAAGCTGCCGCCCAGTTGGGTATGAGGTGCACAATAAAGAAAGAATTATTTTTATTATTTAATAAATATACATAAAGAAATTGAATTGCTACGCGCACTAATATTAGAGTAATGGAAGGATGAGGGGCTCAGGACAGTTTGTAACTTAAATTAATCATGCCAGTCGCTAAGTGGGTGTTGTTTTGGAGGGACTATAACCCCTCTGGTGTCCCCAGGTTCAAAGCCGTACTCGAGTTATGAAGTTGATGCTGTAAATGTGAAATTGAACCAGCCTCTCGATCATTCACAATGTCACGAATATGATGTACTAAATTGCCCGAACCTAACCGAGAACCCGCGAATAGAAAACGGGACATCACGTAAATACCAGTTTTTAATGGCAAGTGAGATGAGCAAAAATACAGTTAGGAAACTTAGCACGACGTCCATGTGGCGAGCAAATGGATTACGTGTATCGTAGTAATGGACATAATATTGTGCAATGTGTTGAATCCTTAAGGATAAACATTTTCTTTTAGGGTCGTTGCATTGTCG
This sequence comes from Procambarus clarkii, assembly GCF_040958095.1. NCBI lineage: Eukaryota > Metazoa > Arthropoda > Malacostraca > Decapoda > Cambaridae > Procambarus > Procambarus clarkii. Next base: position 38,711,152 of record NC_091170.1, read on the forward strand.
TGTTCAAAGGTGGAAGCGAAGGAGGAAACTTCGGTTCTCTCGTGTTGGCCTTGAGGCTTACCAACTTACTGAGGGTAATTAAGGCCTATCAACTTACGGAAGGTAGTTAAGGCCTATCAACTTACGGAAGGTAATTAAGGCCTATCGACGTCTAGAGGTTTATTAAGGCCTATCTACTTTTGGAGGGTTAATAAAGCCACCTAGTGCTTATTGACCAGAAGACAAATACTTTTGGTCTGAACTTTTGTCCAGGACTAAAGTAAACTCTAAGTGTAAAGTAAACACTTGAGAAACTAGGTACACCTCTCAATGTGCATATCCCTTGAACGCCAATGTCATCATCGCCAGCAACATGGGTACTCGGGCACGTCTTCCTCTAGTTAGCTCTTATCCGACAAATACATGACCTCTGTTAATAGCTTGACGTACACACTCCTGCCAAAACGTCAACCAACATTTTACCGGCCAGTAACTATGGTGATAAAAATCTTGGGCATGCGCAGTCGCCCAACTGCGTCTGATTGCGCGCCAAATCTGATGGGCTGTCAGGTGACGCACGTAAGCCTTGGTGAGGACGTGGGTTCAGGGGAGGGGGGAAGGTGATGGCCGGGAATGGATATAATTGATAATGGCTAAAACGCGTCGATGGTCGACCTTCCTAGTGAAGCTTGTTTGTGTTATTAATTATTAAGTCAACAGTCTAGTCTGTAGGGTAAATAGTGAGCGAGGTGCATAAAGCAACAGGGAGGAGTGCGATAGTGTTTGCTGTGTAACCGACCGAATGACGACATGGGTACAAAATCTCTTGAAGAAATTTATAATTGGCGTTTTACTGGAGGAAAATTAGACTGTCGGATTTCGAATTTTAGAATATGTAAAAATAATCATAGGCATAGGGAGCCGGTCGGCCGAGCGGACAGCACGCTGGACTTGTGATCCTGTGGTCCTGGGTTCGATCCCAGGCGCCGGCGAGAAACAATGGGCAGAGTTTCTTTCACCCTATGCCCCTGTTACCTAGCAGTAAAATAGGTACCTGGTTGTTAGTCAGCTGTCACGGGCTGCTTCCTGGGGGTGGAGGCCTGGTCGAGGACCGGGCCGCGGGGACACTAAAAGCCCCGAAATCATCTCAAGATAACCAAGAAGAAGATAGGGCGCACTTTTAGACATGCAAAAGCTTAAGCCATACAAAAGGACAAGATATATACTGGTGCATGTTGGGGAACCTTGGGGAACTATTCATGCCTGAAATAATTTCTGACGCTAGGCTAGTTGCTGAGTAAACTCAGAACGCTTTCTCAACATTGTCCGTAAACAAATTCGTACTTGTTGAGGTCTTGAAGTGCTGGAAGTGTTTATTGTTAAGAGCGTTATTCTCACGATTGTCAGCCAGCTTTTATTGTTTGGAAACAAATATATTTAAAAAAAATCAAGAACCGGAATGCTTTGTAAATACATTTCCTACTGCCTCATAATGATATGAAATGATATAACGGCTTCAAAGAAGTTCTCCCGCTTAATTTTTTGTGTATCGAGCATAACTGGCATATTGTGTGTGTATCATACGAGGCTGACATATTATGTGCAGGCTTAGAGCAAGCTCCCCTAACCTATTGCGTGAGTCCCGAGCGCACCTTGCCTATTGTGTGTACCAAACTCAATTAGCTTAACCTATTTTGTGTGCCAAACTCAGAATAGGTTAAGGTAGTTGAGTTTTTTGTGTGTGCACTAAGTTCAAATGGCATATTATGCGTGTGCTAAGTTCATATGCTTTATAATGCACCAAGCTCACCTGGCCTGCTGGGTGTGCACCAAGTTCACCTGGGTTGTACCTGGTTGAGGTTCTGAGAGTTCTTGTACTCCCCAAGCCCGGCCCGGGGCCAGGCTTGACTTGTGAGAGCTTGGTCCAACAGGCTTTTACTTGGAGAGGAGCGCAGGCCCACATATTCACCACAGCTCGGTTGGTTCGGCACTTCTTGCAGAAAAAAAAGACCAGTTTTCTTAAACTTTTCCTTTTGTTCCGGCAATATTTTTTTTTGTACTGCTGAGAGGATATTAAATGTTACTCTGATGTTCCTCCTCTGGGTCTCTGGTGTTCATAAGTGTTCTCTGATTGTGCCTATGGCACCTCAACTCTCCAATGACACTCTATTCTGCATTTCCTTAAACTATATGAAATTAGACGCTCAATCAAGTGAATATGAACTAAACAGTTACATTATTTCTAGATAGTATAAATTATAACCATACAAGCAAAAGTATCATAATTAAATATACCAATAACTTAAGAGACAGAAAACATTATCTTTAAAGTGGACAGGAACACTTCAGCTCCAGCCAACGTGGTGGCTGAACCACCCGGCAACTGACTATGGCATAACCAGACTACATTATATAAATTATAAGTATGAATTATAATACTGAAAATGCATGGACATGCAATTGTAATAGATGTGAATTATTCAATATTATATGCGAAGTATAAATGCAATGTACAACAATTTACATGCAGCTGTTTATAGCTATTGCTCAAAATTAATACACTTCTTAATTGTACAACAAATTATTTTACCCCTTGGTGTACCATGTAATAATTTCAGCATTTATATAATAATCAATATACGATATCAAAATGAATGGCTATACATAGCCTGGATGTACAAGTAAACATTTGTATACAGTCATGGGCAGGTGATATCTTATCGTTCATAAACATTCAGGTCTTGTAAGTGATGCATAAATGTTTGATATGTATACCCAGAATATTTATACCCAGAATCATGTGGAAAGAGAATCGAAGTTTCTTAAGCTCACTGTAGCGCTATAGCTAGATAAGCCGAGGTTTTATTATTATTATTATTTTCTTCCACAGACGTGGCCACACATTTACAATGCTAACCAGCATAAATAGATTTTCCCCTGTCCTCCATGGACAAAGTGAGAGATTTGTCAAACATACAGTTAAGGGATTTATTGAACAGTCAACCGCAGAAGGTGATTGTAGTGCTTTTAAAATGCTAGGCTAAGCTACATACGTAAATACATAGATACACAGATTTATGTATGCTACATAAAGTGTTCGATGTCTTTTACATAGTAATTAATGTACATTTTCAAAGGCGAAACGTAACTCTGGTCAGCTTCCACATATACTTTATACACACACATACATACATACATACATACATACATACATACATACATACATACATACATACATACATACATACACATACATTTGTCTCTTTTACTCTGACATGGTGAGATAGCTGATAAACTAGTGTGCAATTAAAAACTTAACCACTGAAGGTGATTAAGATGCTTTTTCATGCTCAGGTTATACACATTGTGTACTCTACAATTGGGGTTTGGCCTGAAAACCGCCCCCCCCCCACACACACACATTGACGGCAGACTTCATACATGACATGTAGTATGTTTGCATACAGTGCTGTTAGCTTTCAAGTTTTGGTTCCTGCTGGAAATAGGGCTGCTTAATGAACCTAGCACAGTTTTAGCTTTCCATCGGCTTTACTAACTTAACCTAACCTAGCCTAGTTGAGTTTAAAACTAACTTACCCTGATTTGACCATCTCAGAATCATGAAGAGAGCGCTCTTGAAGGTATAGACACCCTGATAGATAGCTCTAGAAGGGATAGACAGATAGGTTTATCGAGGTTTCCCTACGGCAGTTATGAGTCCCAAATACCTCATACTGCGATCTGAACAGAGGCATTCCTCTCCTTCCATCCCTCTGCACCACCACCACCTCCCACCATTCACTTCCACAACCGGTAGTCCCACAGGCGGAGGTATTCTTGTACCCTGCTTGTCTGAGAGTGAAGTCATTCATCTTATAGGTTGCCTGGGGCTCGCTCCACGCACCCTACTCTTAACTTTCCCTCCTCCAGACTTGTCTTGGGGGGGAGTCTTCGGATAGGAGATTTGGGAATTCTTTTTATATAAAGTTTTTTTTTTTGCGTGTCCTGCTTTTGGTGGCATATTGCGTTATTTAATGTTTACTTTTATTAAACTATCAACATATCATATATGATTTATTTAGGATTCTCTTTTAGTTACGATTAGAATTTTACTGTGTTCGAGGAGGTTTTAATGCTATAACCTGCCATTGGCTTGTATAGTAACCTAGTATTAACTAAATTAGTTAATACGTTTTAGTTTATCATCTATCACAGCCTTGGCCATACATTTACAGGGGTAACAGCATATATATATATATATATATATATATATATATATATATATATATATATATATATATATATATATTTTTTTTTTTTTTTTTTTCTTCTGCCCAACATGGAGAGGGTTAGAGATATGCTAGACATCATACAGTGTAGTGAGTTTTTAGCACTCGCCCACAGGTGATTGTAGTGCTTTTACAATGCTAACCAACAAACATTGGTTAGCGACACTGCCAGCTTTTAGTTTGTCTTCCATAGACAGACGAGAAGGCTGGAGCGTCGCTACATTACACAGCGAGTTATTACCGTCTTCGATCACACAAGAAGACTTGGGAGCATCAAAACCTAATTAAAATTCTCATTCTTGTTTTTGGAAAAAGGATTATTGTAATATTTATTTTGTTCAGAATTCGTGCATGCACTTAGCTCATTCTTATAATATACAAACACCATCCGTACGTGTTTGTATATTACTGGTTATTCTTATTTATTACTGATTATTACTGGTTATTCTTATTTATTACTGATTATTACTGGTTATTCTTATTTATTACTGATTATTACTGGTTATTCTTATTTATTACTGGTTATTCTTATTTATTACTGATTATTACTGGTTATTCTTATTTATTACTGATTATTACTGGTTATTCTTATTTATTACTGATTATTACTGGTTATTCTTATTTATTACTGATTATTACTGGTTATTCTTATTTATTACTGATTATTACTGGTTATTCTTATTTATTACTGATTATTACTGGTTATTCTTATTTATTACTGATTATTACTGGTTATTCTTATTTATTACTGATTATTACTGGTTATTCTTATTTATTACTGATTATTACTGGTTATTCTTATTTATTACTGATTATTACTGGTTATTCTTATTTATTACTGATTATTACTGGTTATTCTTATTTATTACTGATTATTACTGGTTATTCTTATTTATTACTGATTATTACTGGTTATTCTTATTTATTACTGATTATTACTGGTTATTCTTATTTATTACTGATTATTACTGGTTATTCTTATTTATTACTGATTATTACTGGTTATTCTTATTTATTACTGATTATTACTGGTTATTCAGTCTGGTTACTGCATTGGTTATTCTTGGGAACACCTCACTGCAAGGAGTGGGGTGGCACCACTTTGAAGGGGGGTAGAAGCACCACTTTGAAGGGGGGTAGAAGCACCACTGTGAAGGGGGGTAGAAGCACCACTGTGAAGGGGGGTAGAAGCACCACTGTGAAGGGGGGTAGAAGCACCACTGTGAAGGGGGGTAGAAGCACCACTGTGAAGGGGGGTAGAAGCACCACTGTGAAGGGGGGTAGAAGCACCACTGTGAAGGGGGGTAGAAGCACCACTGTGAAGGGGGGGTAGAAGCACCACTTTGAAGGGGGGTAGAAGCACCACTGTGAAGGGGGGTAGAAGCACCACTTTGAAGGGGGGTAGAAGCACCACTGTGAAGGGGGGTAGAAGCACCACTGTGAAGGGGGGTAGAAGCACCACTGTGAAGGGGGGTAGAAGCACCACTGTGAAGGGGGGTAGAAGCACCACTGTGAAGGGGGGTAGAAGCACCACTTTGAAGGGGGGTAGAAGCACCACTTTGAAGGGGGGTAGAAGCACCACTGTGAAGGGGGGTAGAAGCACCACTGTGAAGGGGGGGTAGAAGCACCACTTTGAAGGGGGGTAGAAGCACCACTGTGAAGGGGGGTAGAAGCACCACTGTGAAGGGGGGTAGAAGCACCACTTTGAAGGGGGGTAGAAGCACCACTTTGAAGGGGGGTAGAAGCACCACTGTGAAGGGGGGTAGAAGCACCACTGTGAAGGGGGGTAGAAGCACCACTGTGAAGGGGGGGTAGAAGCACCACTTTGAAGGGGGGTAGAAGCACCACTGTGAAGGGGGGTAGAAGCACCACTTTGAAGGGGGGTAGAAGCACCACTTTGAAGGGGGGTAGAAGCACCACTTTGAAGGGGGGTAGAAGCACCACTGTGAAGGGGGGGTAGGGTAGAAGCACCACTGTGAAGGGGGGTAGAAGCACCACTGTGAAGGGGGTAGAAGCACCACTGTGAAGGGGGGGGGTAGGGTAGAAGCACCACTGTGAAGGGGGGGTAGAAGCACCACTGTGAAGTGGGGGGGGTGAGAAGCACCACTGTGAAGGGGGGGTAGAAGCACCACTGTGAAGGGGGGGGGGTAGGGTAGAAGCACCACTGTGAAGGGGGGGGGTAGAAGCACCACTGTGAAGGGGGGGGTAGAAGCACCACTGTGAAGGGGGGTAGAAGCACCACTGTGAAGGGGGGGGTAGAAGCACCACTGTGAAGGGGGGGGTGAGAAGCACCACTGTGAAGGGGGGGTAGAAGCACCACTGTGAAGGGGGGGTAGAAGCACCACTGTGAAGGGGGGGGTAGGGTAGAAGCACCACTGTGAAGGGGGGGGTAGAAGCACCTCTGTGAAGGGGGGTAGAAGCACCACTGTGAAGGGGGGGTAGAAGCACCACTGTGAAGGGGGGGGGTAGAAGCACCACTGTGAAGGGGGTAGAAGCACCACTGTGAAGGGGGGGTAGAAGCACCACTGTGAAGGGGGGGTAGAAGCACCACTGTGAAGGGGGTAGAAGCACCACTGTGAAGGGGGGGGGTAGAAGCACCACTGTGAAGGGGGGGGGGGTAGAAGCACCACTGTGAAGGAGGGGGTAGAAGCACCACTGTGAAGGGGGGTAGAAACACAAATGTGAAGGGGGGGGGTAGAAGCACCACTGTGAAGGGGGGGGGGTAGAAGCACCAGAGTGTTGTTAGATTTCAGTATCATTTTCCAGTTGTGCCATCAGCCACCTCGTATCATTGCAAAGGCCTTCCCTGAGGCCAGTTGTTTCTATTCTCCTCCATACAGTTTTTCTCACCACCCTGTACCATCACGTCTCCTCTCCCCCTACTGCCCCCCGTGTCGAAGAAACCCCCCCTCTCCCTCCTCTGATTCCTTTAGAATATGCCTCCCCCTTCCCTCCATTTCTCTAAGAACCCCCCATCGCTTCTCAGTTACCCTAAATTCGCCCCTCCCTGGTGCTCCTGCGATCATCGTGGGTACAGTCCAGTGCGCAGGAGCCACTGTTCCCCAAAATCTCATCGCCCGCCAAATACCTGTGTCCGCTCGCGCATAAAAATGAATATCAAAACGTGGCCAGGATGGTGGCGGAGGCGGTAGGAGTGGGAGAGGGGAAGGCTGGGAGAGGGAAGGGGTGGGGGAAGAAAGGGGGACTGGTGGAATGGGACGGTGAGATTCATGAAAGGGATGGAGGTGATGGGAGCGGAAAGAACAGCATGGGGGTGGGGGAAGATGGGGAGTGAGGGAGACTGTGGGAGAGTGGTGAGGGTGAAGAGTGTGTGGGAAAGGGTCAAGGGAGAGAGGGCGCTGTGGCAAGGACGACAATGATGTTGAAGTGTTGACACACTCGCCCTCTGCTGTTGGTTTCTGTTGTCTCTTATTGACTAATTATTTATCCTTGGTCTTATTGCTTTTCTTACCAACATTACTGTTGATGGTCTCATGACTAGTCTGGTTATATTACTGTCCGTGGTCTTCCTGCTGTTGTTCTTGTATATCTTTAACATAGTCTCTGAGTCTTGTTCCTCTGTATTTTGTAAGTTCCTCTTGCTTTTTTTACACTACTGCTATCTTAGTCCTCTTCTTCAGCGGCTGTCACTTAAGTTTTCTTGATTTCTTTCAACTGCTTCAAGATTTTTGTTCCTCCATTAGGCTAGTGCCACGAGGATCTACTTTCCTCCACTGCTGCTGTAACTAGATTGTCAGATTTCCTACACGCTGCCGTCAGATTACACTTTATTTTCCTTCGATTTCCTGAGAATCCGTCTCTCCCCTTCGCTTCAGCTACTAGCTTCCACTTTCTTTCGTCTACCACTGCGTCACCAGTTTCCCTCACTATCCACAATTTCTGTCTCGCCTTTCCCCATTCCTCACCCCCCCTTTCTCTTGCTTCTCTATTCCCCTCACTTGCGTCTCACTCCCTTTCCACCAATGTGTCCTTTCCTTACCTTCTACCCCCGGCAGTCACCGACGCAGTATCCCCCCCCCTTCCCCCCTGCAGCAAGTCGGAGGTCGGGCCAGCGTTTGACATCACCTGGTGCGAGTGGCGACTATTGCCAGCTGTGCGTGTTACAATCACCTCTGGTGGCACCGGCAAGACGGCAGGAAGAGCTCGGTCTAGACGAACGTGTTGGAGGTTAAATGGAGAGAGAGAGAGGGAGAGACCACAAACCCCACATACACAAACAGACACACGCGTACCAGTAGCAGTGTTGGTGCAGCATTAGCACGGGTATGTATAGCCTGCTTGGTCATTCGGAAGGGAAGCTCAAAACCTTCCCTCATTGCTTTATTGTCCGTTGGAAGATGAAACTAGGACATCCAGACTCAAGCCTGGCCCGACCCTCCGGGTGATTCGCTTACCTAGCACTGGTGGACATACGGGTGGATTTCCCAAGCTACGCTCTCTGAGGTTGCGTCCGTCTTACAGCTTCCAAGACCAGTATATTGTAATAGGGAACAGTAACTTATCGTAGCATTGGTGCATATCATGTTGGCATTCAGGGCCAGGGTAGCAGGAACCAGGAGTCTTTAAAATGCAAATATGGCACTCCTGCGCTGAATCCAGATAGTTTGCTGCTAAATGAGGCACCAACGCACCTCCGATTCCTCCGCACGTTCCAATATCATGCTGAGTTCCGAGCAGGAGGAGGAGGTGAAATACCCAGTAAAGGATAGGAATCTTGAGCGGTCTGTACTCTCATCCAGCCGAGGTATTGATCTATACAACTCTGGTTTATATTAATATTTAACCATAAAAATATAGAAGTATCCCCGAGTTGAAGGCAAACGCCAAAGAAAAAACAATGGCAACAAGGAATGTAGTTGCTTAGAGCAGGACCCCACACGCACCTTGGCTAGTCGTCCCTGGAAAGCCTAGAACCAACAGAAAACAGTGTCTTCTAAACAAACCTGGGAGGGTCCTACCAATAACCGCTCAACAAAACGTCCCGGCATCTCCCGCTCACAGACCAATCGCAAGGCAGAATTCTAATCACCGTAAGGCAGATTGCAAGTGATTTTCCCAGAATTAATTTCCTCAGAATTAATGGCAAGACGGAAGACGGTCTTGGGCGACGGTAAAGGGAGAGGAGGGCAGGGGGTGGGATGGAAGAGGAAGAGGCATAGGCGGACACATCGGTGGCGGTGGCGGCGGTAGTGAGGCTCAGGGCTGTCCATTTGTTGCCATTATACACTACATTAGAACCCCAGCCACACGTGAAATTACGCCTGGGCCCCTTCGCCCTCTCTGCAACAGAATAAAAATGATCTGGGACTTACTGAAATGGAGTAGGCTAAAGTGGAGGGTAGTGGAGGGTGAAGTAGAAGGTGGAAAGGAAGGGGAAGGAGGTCAGTGTACCAGCTCGGGCCAAGCGGAAATACCAGAATAAGACTTGACTGACCGTCTGGATATTTAACTAAGGAGAATTAGATCTATAATGCTTTTCCCTGACTGTCTCTGGGAGGAAGTATATAGGTAAACGATTAGGCTTTGTATTTTACATTATTTTTGCGCGACGTATTTTCTGCAGTGGTGAGCCCTAACTACAGATTTGTGATACTTATGAACATTTTGAAACATTGTTATGCATAATTATAAGATACATTTCCTTGGGAGACAATGCCGAGTAAATTAACCCCCTCCCCCCCCCCCCCTCACACCGTCGTTCTCGCTCACTCCTGCTTTCTCCCTTCCCTCCATCCTGCCCTCTGATCCCTCTCCGCCTTTCCCCTCAACTTTTCATTCCTTCACATTCCGCGCATCCCCCCCCCCCGTCTATTTCCCCCATAATTCTCCTTTCTGTGTTCCATCTGGGGTAATTACTCGATTAACCAGAGTTTAACAAACCAAATAATGCTACTTCTGTTACTATTACTACCAGTAATAATAATGCCACTAGTTTGGGACTCCTGGCCACGGTCTAATATGAGGTCGGCAGATAGATTCAAGATAGTGTCACACATCTGGCGTGAAGAAAACATAAGGTAATAAGCATATGTGGTTGGTCTGTGTGATCTACCAGAGTCACACAATACTTCCCTCCAACCCTACAACTCCATTCTTCAAGAATAAACTACCAAACTAGAGGTACTAAACGGAATTATCGGATGATAGATCATCTACGCTCTGAACGTAGGTTGATAACCGAAACATAGTCTAGTCAATCTAACAATTAAGACATCAATAAATAGCTAATACATGAATGGCTGTACACGAGTGGCTAATCTCAGGTTACCCCGCGCTGCTTCAGAATAACAGATGATGTGAAAAACTAAAGTAATGATAATACCAGTATTAATAATTATAATAGGCAATAATCCATATCTTAATAATTATAAGTATCTAAATAAATGATAATTACAATGTAAGTAATAATGATACTACTACTACTATTAATAATAATAATGCACAAAGAAATAACATTAATGTGATGAATCAATGAGAAAATTAGTTGAAGCAATGAGGAGGATTCGAACTTGCACACTGAGTACTCCCAATGACGATCCTTGAACAACTGAACCACACTGTAGCAAAATCAATGTAACTTGGGATTCAACTGGATCCTCTAGGGGTCCTGAGGCATCCAGCTGATACCAAATCAGGGTTTCACAAATTACTCGCATACACTTTCTGGTGTGGTACATACACTCTGGTTCTTCCCCTTAATGATACCCAATTACATTACTTTTTGTAACACATTGTGGTTCAGTGGACTGCTTGGGAGTTCCCAGTATGCAGGTTCGTATTCTCCTAATGGCTCCTACTAATTTTCTCATTAATAATAATAACAATAACAATAAAAGTAATAATGTTAAATCGTTTATATGGCTTTGAAACAACAGAGTACTGTATAGTATAGCCTAATTATAAATTCAGGGAAAGTGACACTTAGTCATGTCTATTTAACTACAAGTTTTCCTGTACGCTGGGTTAGGCAGAATATTTCTGTGACACTGGAGTGACAGTATATGGTGGTTATAGACTGGTTAAATTATATTGCTTAAATGTCAAGGAAAATAATTAAAGTATTTGATATTAAAAAAGTAACTCTATTACTGCCTCTGACCAGGGGTGACGAACCTATGGCACGCATGCCCAAAATGGCACTCCCAAAAAATTTTGCTGGCATGTGGCAAAAAAAAAAGAATTAATGATTTGCCATTGAGTAGAAAGAGTAAAGGATTGGATATTAAAGTTGGCAACAAACATAGGAGCTAACAAAAGATATTGGTTCCTGTAAATTCCGTTCCATTTGTCATGATGAGAGCACTGATGTTACATCATCAGCTAGGCTAGGCATTATTGCTCGATTTTGTAATGGTGATGAAATATTTAAAACTTCTACTGTTACCTAAACATATCACTGGGGCTGAAATCTATCTAATCGACAGATTGACCTTTCATAAATATTTTCAGTGACAACTGGTGACGCACCCAGCATGAGTGATAAATAGGCAGGTTTAGTAAATGAAAGTGCAAATATGTAGGACATCCACTGGTAGGATTTTGGTGTACACGATGAGGCCTTGTATGCAAAAGCTGTCCTTAAGGAACGTGAAAAGGTGATGAAAATCGTAACCAAAATAGTTAAATATATTTTGAAACAAAAATCATAATTTACTGAGCGAGGTGAATTCAATGTGCACAGGGCTACTTTATGTACAACAATGTCCGTTGGCTTAGTCAGGTTCTGTGCTTGAAAGATCTGTTGAGTGCTTCCATGAAATTAGTTGATATATGACAAATGAAAAATTTTCATGTCAAGAATTATCGGACGTTGTGTGTACAGTATTTGAAGATGTTTTTTCACACATTTCTTCTCGCATTTAAATAACTTGAAAACTTGAAACACCAGATTAAAGGAATTTGGTAAACACTTGATGTTATGTTTAATAACATAAAAACCTTTGAATTTAAACTGAATTTTTTTAACATGTCGAAAATGGCACTTTTAAATATTTTCAAACCTATAAAAATGACATTCTGAAATTCATGAGAAAACACATTCAGAGCATTCAAATGAAATTCTTTAGTATCATTGATTCAACTGCTGATCAAGTTTATCTTAAGATTTACTAAATCAAGTCATTTGAAGAAATTGCAAAATTCATAGTGTGCGGGTTGTGTTAACATTAGACAAACTGAATTTGGAAATGTTGAAGCGGATTGATTTGGATAATTTTAAGATGCAATTGATTAACAAATCAGATCATTTTGGAGGCAAAAATTTCGATTTAAGAGCTGAACTAGAAAATATTGGAATATATCTGTTCAGGGCTGGATTAACGCATAAAATGAGGTTTTGGAACTCTGGAATTCCATTCCTGAAACTTTTGACTTGGAGCAATGAGGGGATTCGAACCGTTGACAGGGGTATTCCCAAGCCGCACACCTTATCCCTGGACTACAACGTGATATAAATTATACAACCTGGGATTCCGCTCATTGATTATCTCCTTTATATATCACGTTTGTGTGATTTCCTTGTGTAGTCATATCAGTTACGCTAAACAGTCTTAATAGTAGCTGTTGCAATTAGACTTTATGCTCTAAAATATTTTTTTGAGACTTGGCTTGAATAATATATTTTAGGTAAAATGCGATCCCAAAAATTTCCATACAGTAAAATGCGTTTAAAATACTAGTAAGTGTGAGATTATATCTGAATGAGGTGATATTTCGCATTTTCTCTGCAGGGCGTGATTTGTGAATGTATTAAGTTGTTGTATACAAAGCGAGATGCAGAATTTGATGGTGTCAGGGAAGTTGAACAGATTCAACAAATTCACTCCACTCCAGTAACTTATTATTTTGTGGACGATCTTAATTTTTCTTAAATTTAGAAATGTGGGCAGAAAACCACAAACAATTGCAGTATAGCAAATGGGGTATATATAAAACTGTAGTAAACTAACTTCACAAGCTAGAACATGGAAGATTTTTACTACGTCTGAAGAGCACTGCATACATTCTGGGTATTTTTTACCAGCCAGATGAAGTGTCGATCTTAGCCTCGGCCGCTGATCAATAACTCCACGAAGAAATATGTGGACCAGCCCGTCCTCCTAAGGTTTCCCAACGTCAAGAAAATGTCGTAACAATGTCACCTCTCCTAACCTACCAGAGGACCCAAAACAAAAAATGGGACAGCATGTCAATTTCGCGAGCCGCTACCATTTTCTAATACGACAATTTTTGATCTTAGGTAGAAAATACGTCAAAATGCGATGTTATATTAGGAGGACGAGCTGGTGTGGACACGTTAGTTATTTCTGAACCATTAATTGTTAGGTTACTTTCTGTAAAGTTATCCTCACGGATGTACAATGTCAAGCATCGAATGCTGTCATTGTTAATGAAAGGTATATACAAACCATGGGTGAAGCTTGCTCATCTTAACGTGTTTGTGAAAATTATGTAGACTCGCCCTGTGTCTGCAGTTGAGCAGTTTTTGCTCTGTCCAGACGACACAATTTGTGTACTTTTGCAAGAGAATAGTTTCTAGAATTGACCTCCGTTCACCCCCCCCCCCCTCCCTTACCTTCCCCTATAAGCCGTACATACCCTATTCCCCAGCCCCTCAACCCTCCCTCTCTCCCCATTTCCCCCACTATTACACATTCCTCCTCGTTTTCTACGCTGCGAGGACCCTCCTGTACATGGGTTGTGCGGTAGTGTTAAATCACCTCCCGTGACGTGGAAGTGCTTGCTTGTGTTGTCTCGCCGGAGCCACTTTTAATTGAGGGTATTACGCCGGGCGGCTTGGGGACGCCACACCCAGTGATGGATCTTCCCTCTGGTACATTACAGTCGGTGGGGGCAACCCGCTATATATGAGTTGCTTCCCACGTCTTGTGAGATTGTCTTCTAATGTATATTTTCTTGGACCTAGCGGTGTGTGATTGATAGAGGGCCCACACTATTCTCTCTATCTCTCTCTCTGTCTCTCTCTATCTCTATCTGTCTCTCTGTCTCTCTATCTTTTTCTTTCTCTTTCTCTCTCTCTTTCTCTCTCTCTCTCTCTCTCTTTCTCTTTCTCTCTTTCTCTCTTTCTCTCTTTCTCTCTTTCTCTCTTTCTCTCTTTCTCTCTCTTTCTCTCTCTTTCTCTCTCTTTCTCTCTCTTTCTCTCTTTCTCTCTTTCTCTCTCTCTCTCTCTCTCTCTCTCTCTCTCTCTCTCTCTCTCTCTCTCTCTCTCTCTCTCTCTCTCTCTCTCTCTCTCTCTCTCTCTCTCTCTCTCTCTCTCTCTCTCTCCTATCGATCTATCCAACCATCCATCCCTCTCCCGACATCCGGCCGCCAGTGGGTCGCCCTCGCAGGCAGCACCTTCAGAAAAACGTAATGGGGAGGAAAAACCCTCCTACCTCATCTCCTTCACTCTTTCTCCGCCTTCCAGTTCTTCACTTCGTCCTTATTTCCTGTCTTCATCTGTTTCTCCTCTACCTGGTTCTTTATCTTACTCTCTATCTTCTCCAACTTTCGTATTATCATTATTTTCTCCTCGTTCCTCTTCTTTCCTTCATTTTCATATTTTCTCTGGCTTCCTCTCCTTCTTTTCCTGCTCCTCCTGTTCCTCCTCCTCCTCCATCACTCTGTTTTCAATCGTTTTTGTACTCTTTACTCGTGTGTTCTCTAAGCTACCTGGTACACCTCATGTACAATTCTTATGTCATAGTTCTTATGGTACACTTGTTATGGTGTACTTCTGATGGTTCACCTCTTCTGATACGTAAATTTCGCATTACTTCATATGTGTGATCAGTAGCACATATAAACACCCGTTGGCTCAAATATGATTTTTATACTTTCTCGTCCTCGTTTATTGAGGTTTGGTTTGTTGTTATTTTCTATCATGAAGAGCTTTATCATTAGAACGTTTCAACCCATCCTCAGACCAAGTCCATTCCATCCAGCGTTCGACCCCAAAGACGCATTTATCCATTTTAACATGCTGTTCATTCAAAACAGGAATTTTGTCAAGTATAAATTAAAATTTGGATATTTTACATATTTATGTACTGGTTAGGTTAGGTGTTTAGGTTCTGTTGGCGATTATTTGTATTTGTAGTACGTGGGTGAAGCATTAACAGCGTTGTGACTCGAACAAAAGTCGTCAGCGAAGCACTTGTTCCGGAAGTGTTCGAACGTCATCAGTTGTGAGTCGTGTGTAAACCGTTTTTCATTCATAAACAGCTGGGGGTTTGGCGGGTGCATGGAATATATTTTGGGCCTTTGTTTGGGGGACAGGCTGAACGTTCAGTGGCTGTGTTTACCTTCTTCCTTCTGTGTTCGGGCACATACTAAAGTATCGTTCCAGTGTTGATCTTTCGAACTGAGTCGTCTTGTATGTGTAGATCTCTCGCTGGCTGGCACTTGGTGTACCCGTGTTGTTGTCTACAGCATCGCCTGTGTCCGTCCTCACTCTTCTGCTGCCTTCACGCCTTCACAAGTATACATGCATGCAAGCACGCACGAAGGCATACATTCAAGCATATGCACACGAACGCTCTGTCTCTCTGTCTCCTCTGGCTCTCTGGCTCGCGCGCGCGCACACACACACACACACACACACACACACACACACACACACACACACACACACACACACACACACACACGCACACACGCACACACACACACACGCACACACACACACACACACACACACACACACACACACAGGTGAGAACATACATGGTTAGGGGGCCTCGCGGCTGAGTGGACGGCGCTTGGGGGTCGTAGCCCTAATGGCCCGGGTTCGATTTCAGGCGAAGTCTGAAACAAATGGGCAGTTTCTTTCACCCAGATGTACCTGTTCATCTAGCATTAAATGGGTACCTGAGACCTAGACAGCTGCTACGGACTGCTTCCTGGGGATGTGTGTGTGTACTCACCTATTTATACTCACCTATTTGTGCTTGCGGGGGTTGAGCTTTGGCTCTTTGGTCCCGCCTCTCGACAGAGAAGGCGGTGTGTGCGTGTGTGTTAGAGAAATATGTAGTAGATATAATAGAAAAAATAGATTAGAAAGGGGGGTCCATGAGCTAAAAGCTCGATTCTGCAGGCACAAATAGTACACACACAAACACACACACAAGCACATTGAAAGTTCAGTGTTACGCACCAAACTTCTACCAGAACTAAGAGGTATGAAATACGAAAAAAAGGCTACAGGTGTTAAACCTCGCGTCACTGGAAGACTGAAGAGTTGGGGAACATGATTACCCAGCCCGTCCTCCTAAGGCTTCCCAACGTCAAGAAAACGGTCAATTTAAAGTGCCCTCTCCTAACCTACCAGAGGACCCAAAACAGAAAACGGGAGAGTACGTCACTTTGTAAGAGGACGGGCTGGATTACCACCTGCAAAAATGAGATAAAGAAGGGGAGACTATTTAGCAAGCGTGTCACTCGCCCACGGGGACACGGGTAGAAACTGAGTACCCTAAATAAGCCACAGAGACATTAAATATAATTGTTCAGTGTCGGAGTAGTTGAGCAAATGGAATGCACTAGGAAGTGATAGGGTGCAACCAGACTGCATACACAGTTTCAGATGTAAATATGGACTCAAAAACTGGTACATCAGTTGAGAGGTGGGACCAGAGAGCTAAAGCTCAAACCGCTTCTCCTCCACCGCAAAGCACAAACAAGTGCATAAACGCACATTCTCATGTATATTGTATACTTTATTTGCACCTTGTATATTTTATTTGTGTGATCAAATGATATTACTAATAATAATAGGTATACATTATTAAATTCGATTATATTAGTATTTAAACAAATACTAATATAATCGATTACATTATTAAATTAGCTAAGGAATTGTATATACATTTATTCTGCTCTGTAATGTTTATTATTGCGAAACCGCCGAATAAGTCAGTGGAAAAAATAATTGAGTATGTGAATAAATAAATAAATCTCGGATGTTAGTAGCATCGTAAAAAGATAAAGAAGTATTTAGATAAAGAGAGAAAAAATTCCCTCGAACGTGTTGGAGTGAAGAGCAGAGCAAAGGGAAAAATGTGGCGCTTAGCGAGAGGGGTTGAAACCTCAATAAACAAGAGACCACTATAAACAGTGACGCAAGCCTCATGCTTGCTTCCTCCCGGGCGGCCGGGGGTGGCTAGTGGACGGCGTGGTATTAACATAGGGACGTCGGCATTTATACAGCGTACACACACCCCTCTTCATGACTTTAATGCTAAGAGTCCTTAATTTTGCATGATTTTGGGTGAATTATTCGTACGGCAGATTGACTGTCTTGTTGTAGGACATGTTTGATATTGCTGAAAGTCTCGAATCATACTAGGATTTTTTTTAATTTGTTATGCAGCCTATCCCGCGGGCGGGGGTTGGAATGGGTTACCGTGATACCAGACACTTACGTTGCTGTTGTTTTTACTGTTACTGCTGCTGATAATACTGTTGCTATTGCTGCTGTTTCTCCTACTGCTACTATTCCTCCTGCTATTGCTGCTGCTGTTTCTCCTACTGCTGTTGCTGTTTCTCCTGCTGCTGCTGTTTCTATTGCTGCTATTACTACTACTAATACTACTTCTGTGCCCTGACAGACAAATATATGTAGAGTATATAAATTAGAATGCCTGTTCAAGATTGGAGGCCAGAATGATGTGACTAGCCTCTCATAATTTTTAACAGGAACTGTTCTTGAATATGTGCATAACATAATTGGGTCGGGGACGTCATAAATTAAATGAATGGCATTTGACATGGTGCCAATGATACCCCCACGATGAATCTTGCAAATGTTATTACTGGGACTATGAGTTATATTTTTTAGTATATTGTAAAATATAAATAACTGATGTCTCCAATTTTCCAACAAATTCTACCTATCATACTTTGTAATAGTCTGTATTAGGTGTTCATGACATCAGCACTGAGTCAGCTCGTGTGTGCATCATCACTGATGGAGTGATGTTTTAGTGTTTCCCAGCCTTTTTTGGACTTGCAACTCTATTTTGTAATACATATAAGACCCGTGACCTACACGTTCACAATAAAAAGTTTAATCGGGATATTTTCGACGATTCAGATATGGTAGTATTCAAAATTTACACTCCGTGACCCCACAAGAAAACATTTGCGGCTCCGTTGGGGGTCACGACCACCAGTTGGGAGAATGTCATAGCTAGCATGAATGAGGCTGTTGATGGCAGAGTACCTTGTGTTACGGTTTCCAACTTTCGGTGGCCTGAAAAATTGGGCCAGGTGGTGAAACTTGAGATCATTCGTACATACGTGACAGCATGGCCATCAACATGCCTCCGGTGTTGAAGGCCAGTCCAACCAGATCGGGTCCAGATTAGAGATGAGTTTTTTTTTTACACAGGTGCGCACAGTAATAGACTTCTGACTTGCTCCTGTTAGCAGGCTGCAAGTTTTTTCTTCCCATTACTCATGGTAAGCTTATCCCGCTTGTGTTAAGTGGTTGGGCATCATTTCTTCCTCCCATCCCCAAATCCTTATCCCTTTCAACTAGTCGTAATGGTTTGGCGCTTTCCTCTGATAATTCTCTCTCCCTAGAACATAGCCCGTCTATCATTTAACCAGGTATCCAATTACTCCTGGGTGAACACTTAAGGATTGGCGGTTTATCAATCCTCCCCGGCCAAGACTCGAACCCAGACTAAATCGCTGGTAAAGGACGGGGCAACAACAATTCAACCACACCACCAGGGACCTTGTCCAGAACTGATACATAAGGGGGGAGGGGGGGGGGGAGGTGCAGGCCATATGGGAGAGTGGGAGCGAGTTTGTGTTTCATGTTGGGTTTTAGCAACCCATGTTGTCAAGACGGGATGAGATGCGCCGTAGGACTGTAAGCCTCTGGGCTGCCTTGCTCGCCAGGTTAACCACGTGACTGTTAATGGTCGGTGAAGAGTCAAACTTCCTTTTCATTTTGTTAACTTCATCGCTGAACACTTAAGTTTGTCACTCATTTGTATTCCTGTTCGAGTTGCAATGTTATCCTGTCATTAACATCATTGTTTTTATTTTCTTAGCAGCAAATGCCCAATTACTTGGGCTGGACAGAGAGACGGTCTCGCTTCATGCAGGTCGGCGCTCAATCCCCGACCGTCCAAGTGGTTGGGCTCCCCATTCCTTCCTTCCCATCACAAATCCCAAACGGCAGCGACCGGCTGCCTTTCCATACATATTCTCGCTGCCCTTTTTTGGACGTACGAGTCTGTCACTAATGCAGCAGACGCTGTCTGCTGCCTTTTCTATTCCTCAGTTGTTCACCCTATATTCACCCCACAGCCCGTCTCACCCTCTGCCAACTCTCCTGGTTATCTTATTTCTCCTTATTCCTTTTCGTCTCGCGCCCCATTTGTCCTATCCCTTTACACATTTCCCCTCTTTTCTCCTCCTATTCCCCTCTTCCACATTTCCTCCTCCAACACTACTCTCTCCATCCCCTCTCTCCTCTCCTACACCACAGCCTACCTCCCCCCCTCCCCTCCCCCGCCTGCCTCCAGCCAAGCCAATAATATTCACGCCCCATATTTTTTCATCGTGATCAGAAGAGTCAGTCGGGATGAAGGGCGCCCCAGTTGCCGGCCGAGGGTTCATTTGGACGGTATTACTGGGGGATCTCTCACGACGCGGTCATTTCTGCCTGCCCTGTTGCTCCACCAGGGAAGGCACGGGGGGAGGGAGGGAGGGAGAGAGAGAGAGAGAGAGAGAGAGAGAGAGAGAGGGGGGGGGGGGGATGTGGACGAAGATGAGGAAGAGTACGAATGAAAGGGTGAGGGGGAAAACGTGATAGGTTAGAGAGACATTGAAATAAGAATATAAAATAAATGAGAGAAAAGGGATTAAGTGCTGGACAGTAGTTGGAACGGAGGGAAAATAATTGTTTCTTGATGATCAGTTTCTGAAAGAGGGCGAGAGCGAGCCAGTGTGCGAGAGTGTGGGCTTGTGCGGGAGTGTGAACCTGTGGGCCTGCGGGAGAAACTAATTCTATATATTTTCTTTCTTAGAAGAGGAGAAAGAAGCAGAGGGCTTTAAGACTTTGGAGGAGAAATGACTCATAAAATTATAAGGGAAATAAAATTCTGGGAAGGAGAGTGGATGGCCACTTGTGACCTTCAGAGTTGGGGAGGGATGGGCGGTGTTGAAGAGGGATGGGCGGTGTTGGAGAGGGATGGGCGGTGTTGGAGAGGGATGGGCGGTGTTGGAGAGGGATGGGCGGTGTTGGAGAGGGATGGGCGGTGTTGGAGAGGGATGGGCGGTGTTGGGGAGGGATGGGCCACGCTGGGAAGGGAAGGGAGGCATTAGAGAAGGAAGATAGGTATTGGGGAGGGCGAGCTGGGATAGGCATGTTTAAATTTTTAATTTTTAAATTTTGCCCCGAGGGGCGAGTTTATTGGGCAGCGCCACTCATCTTGTGAGTGAACATACCGCCATAGCAGAATGTACAACACTCCCCAATAGGAAGAAAACCCGCTGGGTTGTTCATCCTGTCACTTGTACCCAGACACAGCTGGGACTTGCTTAACTGTCTCAAGTGAACAGCTCCTCAAACAAGAAGATTAACACTTATCAATCCTTAAAAGCTTACGTTATCTTGCGGGTGCAAAATGGGGAAATCTTTTAAGAACAGTATCAATATTTGACAAATAGTGTTTTCCTAACTCAAACAATGTGGGGTTTATTATTCTACAGTTATTCCTAATGTCTCTCAGGTGTTCACATTCACGTAGATAGTGGTCAAGGCGGTGTCCATCACTCTCACCACAGATTCTGCAACTTCGCTGATCAACTGTTGTTTCCATTCCAAATCTCCATGGATATTTGTATCCAAGACTGATTCTCGCTATTACTGATTCTCTCCCTCGTCGTCCTCCTCTTCGGCCATAATGATTGGGATTGCCAGCTGCAACCATGTTGTACCATCGTACAGATTCACTGGTTTGTGCTTCTATCCTCCTTTCCTCAGTTACCTTGTCACGGTGATGTTGCCTGATAATACCTCTAATTTGTAGTTGTCTTGGGTATGAAGTATTCAATATGGTCTCCTTCAGCGCCTTCAGCAGCCAGCACATCTGCTCGTTCATTTCCACATATTCCAACATGGGAGGGGATCCACAGAAACTTGATGACTCTTCCCTGATTGGTAAGTACTCTCACAGCTCTCTTGATTTCAGCGACTATTGCAAGATTTTCTGCCATGATTTTTACTTAGGCTTTGCAGTGCTGCTTTTGAATCGGTGCAAATCACTGCACCATTAGTGTTCCGTTCAAGAAACCTTAACGCCATAACAATGGCAGTTAGCTCTGCTTGCGTTGAAGAGGCATAGTTCTCAATACGTGCTTTTTCTTCATTTCTGCATTGGAAGGTATTATCCTTGATTACCGTGTATGCTGCACCAGCCCTGCTATTGATAGGATTAGATGACCCGTCAGTGTAGATTTGATCTAGTTCATCTCCGGCTTCTTTATAAATTTCCTCGAGATACTTGTGCCTCATTTCTTGTGGTATCATGTTGGATTTTTTCATTGCCATTTCATTGATGATGATCTTGCATGAGTCATCCTCCCACGGAGGTAACCTCTCTACAGGCAGGAGCTCACGGGCTTGCTCAAGCAGGTGAAGCTCTTCAAGGTAGCAGACTGCTCTGTGATGCCATTTTTTGCTTCTCCTGTTTCCCCCTGAAAGTAGCACAGAGCTCAGTGTTTTCTTGGCAATATCATTGTAATGGGGATGTCTGGCTATCCTAATTGCAAGCTTAGCATTCAGCTCCTGAATTCTGCTTTTAACACTGGGAAGGGACAACTCCTCTCGTAGATTAGACGTTTTGGCAGTTCTTGGAACTCCAAGAATGATTGTCATGGCTTTATTTTGAATGCTTTCAAGCCTTTTCATAGCGCTTTGGGAGAAGGTGCACAGTACTGGTGCGGCATAGTCTATGACGGAGCGCACATAGGCTGTGTACATCATTTTAAGCACGGCAATAGAGGCATGTTTAAATGTCGGGTGAACAGTGAAAAGAAGGGGAAAGAGAGCCAGGAGAGAGAGAGAGAGCGCGCCAGACAGACAGACAGACAGACAGACAGACAGACAGACAGACAGACAGACAGACAGACAGACAGACACAGACTTACTTACTTACTTACTTACTTACTTACTTACTTACTTACTTACTTACTTACTTACTTACTTGACTGACTTAATGAAATACACTTTCCTGAAATACAAACCCAGGCTGCACTAAAGAGCTGAAGCTCTACCATGCCGATAATTGTGTGTGTGTGGTGGGGGGGGGGGAGAGCATGTCAATACACTCAGGACACATTGAATCGTACACGTTCTAAGATCGACATTCCAGAGGCGGGACCAAAGAGGTGAAGCCTAAACCCCCCTTCCCCTCCTCCCCCGCAAACACACTTAAGTAAGTACCGACTTACAGATGGAAACTGGTGCAAAATGTTAAGGCAAAATAGATGGTTCGGTAATTATGTAGGTTATGCAGAGGAAATACAATTTTCTTTATTATTATTAATACATTAGGTACATCTGCATTTGTGCAGCTACCGTAGACTATATGAAGGGGAGTACAGTGTGTCAAAAAGCTAGCTACGTGATGCTAAACAATCCCCCATCACACAGGATGGTTAGTTATACAGAGGCATGTGATAACTAGTCTGCACTGGCAGACTCTGGATTGAAGCCTTTAAGACAATTCGACTACGTAGCACTTAGAAGGGATGTCTGGCTTAGGATCAGTCTGCGGGAAGAAATGGTGCTCAACCACTCTGACCGTCAGCGAGGGAACGGCAACAAACAGTGAGCAAGGCTGTCACCCATTTTTTTGTATTCTGTGGTGTTGGTTCCACGTTCCAAAATATACAGGCTCTAGTGCCGAAGTCCTTAACCTTTTTCTAAGTCACCCTTTGAAAATCTGTTGAACGCAATGGACCCTCTCTAGAAAAATACACCTATAATATCTGATATATATATATATTGACAAAAACAACTTAATATGAAAATATAGTGAATATAAATGTTAAAATTTAATTCGACTTTCACGGACCCCCTGAAGTCCATGGGTCTATGGACCAGAGGTTCAGAACCTCTAGTATGTGTGTTGCCCGTTCTTCAGCACCCTGGAGTCTTCTGAAACTACAGTGGTTGGCCTGTAACGAGTAATGTGTCGTTAGTGAAGGTTAGTAACCTGTACCCGGTGATAGCTCTGTACTGAGGGTTGGTTTAATGGTTTCCGAATTGCTTATCGGAAACTTTAGGGGAGAATTAAAATCTTTCAATAGGTGTTTTTCATTCTCTAGATCTGTGTCTGCTGGTCGATGATTTTTTTTTCTCATTTCACATCTGAGTTTGCTCCAAGGCTCTCACTCATGGGTATTGAGTAAAGCTTTGATATTGTTCTACCCATTTCTAGTACAGTATTTAAACTTTGTAACTCTTAACACAATCTACATGTATCACCTGTTCACATATCTCTTTCGTTGTTTGATTTTTGGTGTCTGTCCAATTTAGATTTTGTGTTCTTCAGTTTGTTGTTATGCTTCGCAAAATCAGGAGCCGTGTGTGTGTGTGAGTGAGTGATATGAATGCTTTGAAGTCAAATTATTTTGTCTTGTTACATTATAATGTAACTATTCTGACGTTCAAATTCCTTCTCGAATCTGGATTTAAAGTTGTGGATGGAGGTGGTTTCCAAAATTTGTTTCAGTGCATACCACTTGTTGACCACCAGTACAGGATACGAGTATTTCCTTACATTTCTTCAATTCATTTGCGTTTGCAACTTAACACTTGTGTCCTCCCGTCCTACATTCTCTCTGTTTCAAGAGGCTGTTCTTGTCCTTGTCAATTCCCTTAAGTATCTTGTATGTTACGATCATGTAACCGCTGCTGCTGCTTCAGTTCCAGTGTTGTGAGGTCTAGTTCCCTTAAGCTATCCTCGTAGTTTAGCCTTCTTATTCTGGAGCTAATCTTGTTGCAAACCTTTGTGCTTATACAGTTTTGGTATTATGCTTCACAAGTTCTGGATTCCAGGCCAGTGCTGTATATTCCAGTCTTGGTTAAATCAAGTCTGTGTAGATTGACATAAAAGAGCCTGGTTTAGGTTTTTAAACTACTTCCGAATGTTAGCCAGTGTTATATATGCTGCCATATATGTAAGTCATTTGCTGCCTGTGTTACCTTGCGTGGGGGTGCCTCTGAAAATGGCGATGGAATTATATCCACTCCCAAATTATTTTCTCTTTTCATCGCCTTGTATTGCCTTCCCTTTATGGTGTTGATACCGTCTCGTCTCATTTTTGTTCTCCCTTTCCCATCTTTATTACCATACTGTTGTTGGATTGAATTCTATCGGAGATTGAACAGGAGTAACCATTTATTTGCCCACTCCCAGAGTTTTAAGATCATCCTGTAACCTGCTGTAGTTCTCAGTTTATACATTGCTCATTAGCTTTGCATCGTTTGCAAACATTCACCTTCAAGAGTTACGCTCTACCGTCCACCCCAAGTGGTTGGGACAATACACACGTATTGTCCCAACCACTTGGGGTGGACGGTCTCGCTTCATGCAGGTCGGCGTTCCATTCCCGACCGTCCAAGTGGTTAGGGAACCATTTCTTTCCTCCGTCCCATCCCAAATCCTTATTCCTGACCCCTTCCAAGTGCTATATAGTCGTAATGGCTTGGTGCTTTCTCCTGATAATTCACTTCCCTCGGGTAGGTCATTCACATCTTCCCTACTTCAGCAGTAGGGGTGTCCAGGACTAGCTCATGGGGAGCTCCACTTGTCACCTTCCTCCAGCTCGTAATCTCATCTTTGATTGTAATTCTGTTTTCTATCTTTTAGGTGGTCCCTTATCCAATTCAGTGTCTTCCCAATTATCTCCTTTTGCTTTGCAATCTTTCATGAGGAATAGTGTAAAATACTTTTTGACTCCCTGCAAGATGCAGTCTGCCCCCAGTCTTCTTTTTCGTGTCGTAGGTTAGTACCATTGTCATATAATTAGATTTAGTTCGTCAGGCACAACATCCCCCCCTTCTAAATCCTACGATGTTCATTTGTTACAAACTTTTACTCTCTAAGCGTTCAATCATTCTCAACCTGATTACTTTTTCCATAACTTTACACAGAATACTTTTCAGTGATGCTGATCTGTAATATAGTGCCTCTTGTCTGTCCCCTTTTATTTGGAAATTGAGACTACATTTGTCTCTCTAAAATTTCGGGAGGTCTCCAATCTCAAGTGTTTTAGTTAAGACGTTAGTTAGCGGATGGCAAAATACCTGTACTTTCTCCTTCATCAGCCATAATGATATTGTGGCTGGTCCTTTTGATTTTGCTGCGTCTTGTTCCTCAAGGTGTTTTCTAACCTCCTCCATAGTGACTACTTTGTCATCAGTGTTACCTCTAGCCTTCCGTCTCTCAACCCTGGTCTACATGTTGGCTCTTTTGTACAGACCTCCTGAAATTTTTTGTCGAGTTCCTCACACACTATCTTGTCGTTTTCACTGAGAGTGAAAACCTTGTCTCTTCCTGTTGTTTACATCCTTATGTGGCAATAGAACAGCTCTTCTGGTCCCTGACTTTTGTAACTTTTAAATTGCCTCAATTTCCCTCCTGCTTCGTGCGTATTAATTTCTGGCTCTCTAAAGTGCTCTCTATTAACTGTCTTCCTACTTCTTTGTGCTTTTTCTAGACTATTTTTGGTATCTTTCCTTTGCTTCCCTACATTATCTATTGAACTAGGGGGCTCATTTTTTTCTCTCATCTGTCTTTATGATTATGGCGTGCGTGTGTATTTACTATTTGGGCCTGCAGAATCGAGCTATTAGCTTTTGGACCCCGCCTTTGTAAGCAATCTATTTGTCCTGTATTATGTCAACTACATTATATTTATCTCTAAAACGCGCGCGCACGCACATCCCCAGGAAACAGCCCGTAGCAGCTGTCTAAATCCCAGATATCTATTTACTGCTTGGTGAACAGGTGCATCAGGGTGAACGGAACTCTGCCCATTTGCGCTTGCAACTAACACTTGTGTCCTCCCGTCCTACATTCTCGGTTTCAAGAGGCTGTCCTTGTCCTTGTCAATTCCCTTAAGTATCTTGTATGTTACGATCATGTCTGCCTTGACCTGGAATGGAACCCGGGCCCTTAAGGACTATGACCCCCGTGCGCTGTTCACTCAGCCGCGAGGCCCTCTACTTGTATTTACCTATATCTTTGTGTACAAAGTACACACGTATTGTCATCCACACAGGCAAGAAGGCAGACAGGACTGAGGAGAAATGAATGTGTTATTGTTGAAAAATATCTCACTAATATTTGTCATAAAACCGTTTTGGTCTATATTTTATATCGTAATAAATTGTATAATGTATCACTTACATTTATGGGGAAATATACTTAAAACTCGAAATATAATTACAAAAATTATGCACTCGACTTGTGCAAGCGACTGATGCATTTTGCAATAAGTGATTGCACGGTGTCGTTTTAAATCATTTAATTAATTTTATCGGTGGTGCGAGCGCGCATCTAATATTAGGTTGCCACTACGTAAATATTGGATCATTTTTCACTACCAGTTGATGAGGGCAATTAAGAATATCGCTTTTCATCCTCAAGTGTATGTACGTTAGCGGCCTTAATGAGCGAGTATTGACCGCTGGAGTAATAATGGCCACACCGCAAGTGTTGCTCGTTCCTCACACACGTCTTGAAAAGTAATTGTGCTTTAAATAATATTTTTTTGGCTGATGAAGTGTTGCCAATCTGGTGGTCGTTGTTGTGTGTACTCACCTATTTGTGCCTGCAGGATCGAGCATTAGCTCTTGGACCCCACATTTCTAGCCGCCTGTTGTTTAAAGCAATGACTCCTGGCCTATTTCCCCCATCATACCTACTTTTAAAATTATGAATGAGAATTTTGTAGGTAGTGATCATGACTCCCCTTACTCTTCTGTATTCCAGTGTCGTGAGGTGCATTTCACGCAGCCTTTCCTCGTAACTCATGCCTCTTAGTTCTGGGACTAGCCTAGTGGCATACGTCAAAACTTTTTACCAGCTTCGTCTAGTGCTTGACAAGGTACGGGCTCCATGCTGGGGCCGCATACTCCAAGATTGATCTTACATATGTGGTATACAAGGTTCTGAATGATTCCTTACACAGGTTCCTGAAGGCAGTTCTGATGTTAGCCAGCCTCGCATACGATGATGATATTCTTTTTATGTGGGTTTCAGGAGATAAGTTTTGCGTGATACACACACACCACCGAGAGTTTATGTGTGTGTGTGTGTGTGTGTGTGTGTGTGTGTGTGTGTGTGTGTGTGTGTGTGTGTGTTCGTGTTCGTGTTCTCACGCCTTGAGGACAGTATTTTCCTCTAATGTTCGTTGCCCATCAATGTGCCACTGGGAGTGAACACCTAAGCCACACATTTTGAAAATACTTGTCGGTCCGTCCTGAACCATTGTCAAATCGACTTCCTAATGGTCCACGACGGACCGAGACGTTGTCACTTCCTTAATTATCAGAAGTGTGTACTTGGGTGTTCACTGTTCAGCCCCGTTATTGTGACATTCTGCAGAACGTTCGCTTTCATTGTAAATTAATTAACGGAGAGTAATTTATTTGTTATTTTAAACTGTTTATTTCGAGCTATAAAATTATTTTACATAAAATTATTGCTATAAAATTATTTTATAGCATCATTTTTGTTCCGTGATAACACAAGCTTAATGTTTAATGCTGTTGTAGAATATTGTCTTTATTCTAATTGTTTCTCCAGTTATTAAAATGTGTTTCTTTAGGTTCATTATTGCTTTTATTTCCAAAATTATTTGCAAAGAAATCTGCTAACTTCTATGTATTTATTTATAGTTTCTACAGGGGTATTTTCTTAATATTATTTGTCCATGTTTCTCTCTCTCTCTCTCTCTCTCTCTCTCTCTCTCTCTCTCTCTCTCTCTCTCTCTCTCTCTCTCTCTCTCTCTCTCTCTCTCTCTCTCTCTCTCTCTCACTCACACCCACCCAGAGGGCGCTTTTAGGGCGCTTTACACTGCCTACGT
Source organism: Procambarus clarkii (assembly GCF_040958095.1). Taxonomy (NCBI): domain Eukaryota; kingdom Metazoa; phylum Arthropoda; class Malacostraca; order Decapoda; family Cambaridae; genus Procambarus; species Procambarus clarkii. Next base: position 38,739,561 of record NC_091170.1, read on the forward strand.
GAGACCAGTCTTAGTATGCCGCGCCATCATGGAGTCCCCACCTGAAGAAACACATAAAGAAACTGGAGAAGGTTCAGAGGTTTGCGACGAGGCTTGTCCCAGAGTTACGAGGGATGGGATATGAAGAACGTCTGAAGGAACTGAACCTTACGACACTAGAGAAAAGAAGGGAGAGAGGAGATATGATAGGGACATAAAATACTCAGGGGAATTGAGAAAGTGGAAATAGATGAAATGTTCACACGTAATAATAACAGAACGAGGGGACATGGGTGGAAACTGGAAACTCAGATGAGTCAGAGATGTTAGGAAGTTTTCTTTTAGCGTGAGAGTAGTGGAAAAATGGAATGCACTTGGGGAACAGGTTGTAGAAGCAAACACTATTCATACTTTTAAAACTAGGTATGATAGGGAAATGGGACAGGAGTCATTGCTGTAAACAACCGATAGCTGGAAAGGCGGGATCCAAGAGTCAATGCTCGATCCTGCAAGCACAAATAGGTGAGTACACACACACACACACATACGTACATTCATGCATACATACTTACATATGCATACATACATATACATATATATGCGCACTCTGGGGTGATCTACATATATAGATAATGTCAGTGAGAAAATGTAGGAAAGCTATCGATCAGAACTTAAAATGTCGGCTGTACCGCAGGTCCCGGTGTAGATTACCCTTATTACCTTTTGCTAGCCTCCTGAAGAGCCAATCAGAGCCCAGGGCTTCAGAGATCATCCAGGTAAACACCCATCTGCGTCACGGTCATGGAGTAAGCACACCAGTCATATTGGGGATGTGAGGGATTTAGCCAATGAAGTGTGGGGATACGGGCAGGTGAGCCACGCCCACGGGATGGGTGGACCAATAAGGAGAAGGCTCAGGTGAGAGTGGACAGGTGGGGTGGGTGGCGCAGGGCTGCCAGGTGTGACGGTACCAGGTACATCCCGCTGGGCTCACCGAAGCCATTTTGATGCATGTTTTCAGTGTTTCCTCGCGTTGTCTCCCTTTGTTTCTCTCCCTTTCCTTGCCTCTCTCCCTCCCTTTCTCACCTTTCCCTCCCTCCCTTCCCTTCCCTCCCTCCCTCCCTCTCCTCCCTCCCTCCCTCTCTCACCTTTCCTCCCCATTTTTCTCCATAAATCTAAATGGTGATAAAACGTGACTTTTCCAAAGGTTGAAGTTGGGTTGTTCATTGT